>NC_080449.1:12617900-12917900 GCF_028018845.1 Melospiza georgiana | reverse complement strand
GTCATCATTCCCCACAGCACACATGGATGAGCCCATGGCAGGCACTGCCACTGATTCCTGTAAATGGACTCTTTCATCAACAGCTGTAGCTGCTCATATGCGCAGCAAGGGAAACTGCCACATTTCCCTCTGCGTCCTCACGTTCCCTCCCACAACACTGATCACACCAACAGAAAAATCCTCAGAAAATAAAACAGCTAAGAATAAAAATATCCTCTTATTTTACTCTCTTTCGAAAGATGAAGTCTTCACTTCTCATTCCTACAACAACAAACAATTCTCCCCAGGATCTTGCATGAAACAAGTAACTAATTTTGCTTCAAATAATGCCAAGATCTTCTCTGCTAAACAAAGCAAAAGTCAATTTCCTTTATATTTTCTCCTGATAAGTTTAACTCATTTTGAGCACTAACAGACTGCTAAGTATTTCTAGGTCTGGAGTTGCTCTTCTTAACAGTCCTTACAATCTTGAAGTGGAAAGTAATTATGTAGATGTAATTTCTTTAACATGTGGCATTTAAATTAAGGCCACAAAAATATTCTTCTGGCCTCCATCCCTGCCTTTCTGAATACGTTCTCCAGGGCATGAGGAATCAATTACAATGTGAAAGGGGAAAGAAAAATCCCATATGTGAACTTTTATCATGCCCAAGTTCAGTTTTACACAAGTTTCAATGTTCATTATATCAAACTGAGACAAAAATGTTTTAATACCTAAACCCAAAAGCACTAATATACTTTTGCCTTTCAACATTCAGCACATACACAAATCTTGCAAGGCTAGAAACTTTCATTCTAGACATGATCAAAACAGATTCCCCTCGCCTTACCCCCTCCCCCCAAAATGTTCCAAATATAACACAAGCATTTTAAATGCACTGCTTTTTCATACGTCCAAAGACTTCTTCAAGATTCACGTCTATGAAAAAATGCCTCTCTACACTTGTTTTGCTACCTTTATGAAAGTCATAGGAAGCAATTATCCTTTTTAGTCAAGTCCACTTGATCATTTGAAGTGTTTCCCCACCTGCAGAATGCATAACTTTGCATACAAAGTAACACAGGAGCTAATACTATGCCCATGGTATGAAGAGGCTGTCAAACAACATAAAGATGTTAAAAATAATATTCCCCTGTACTTGCCATATTTCACCCCAACTAGATTAAAAAGAAATTTCTCAAATCCCAGAAATTATCAGAGGCCCAAAATGTTGGCAAGAAAATGTAAGAAGCCACTTAAATGACATACAACTTCTTTTCACAGCTTTTGATTCATACAATTTCTTTCAACTTGCTCAGGTTAATCACTAAAATGATGCATTTCACAAACAGTGCTAAAAATCAAAACTAAGGAAACACCTTATCTGTTTGCACGGAAGGTTCACAGGCACATTGCAGTAGATCTCCTTCATAGGCAGTCCGAAGCAAAGTGGATAAATCAGGATGCAACAGACACCGGAGTTTGTCTGTTCTTCTTTGCCAATTTGACAAACCCATTTAGGTACAGAGCACTCTCTGAAGCAAAACTGAAGACAGTGCAAAAACAACTGGAAAAAACCCCAAAAATACCACCATCAAAACCAAGCACAGAAGCAAACCTTAGAGCCATTATTTTACCATCATTTGTCGAATCTTGTTATCTATGCTACAGAAGCAACATTCTTCGAAAGCAAAATGCAAATTTTATATTGCTGTTAGTAACATGCATGTAATGCAGTCAAAGTGCCCATAAGTTCAGTCGCAGTACTAGTTACCAAACTCACAAGAAAGTCACTGAGACACTTAAGCACAGAAAACCACTTCTGGCCAACCAAGTCCACTAATTTGTGGACTTTGTTCACAACAAAGTCCACTAAAGTGCTCTAATTTCTGAATGCTAGCAGAGCAATCTGAGGAAGTCACTGATTGTTCACATTGCTTTCAGCAAATACAAAGATCACCATGTCAGCAACCACTGATGACCACTGTTCTTATTGATTTTTTTTCACTGAAGGGAAAAATACTGAGCTACATATGCTTTTACTACCCCTAATTCAGCCATTCCAGACTCCACAAGTCAACTGGCTGAGTTGATTTCAATAACTGTTTACTTACTACTTTCATTAGTTGATTATGGTCTTCCTAATAACACTGAATCGAGAACTGAGAGCTGCAACATGCTTTTAAGAAAATATACTTCAGCATTCTAACAAAAGATAAATATTCTTTCTTAAGCTTAAATTAGCTGGACAACTGGTTCAGTGAGAGCAATCAAAGTGCACTAGCACCCTACCTGGGCACTGATAAACATGGTTAGAACCAACGAAGTAACCATAATGCCTTATATGAAAAATATCTTAATTTCAAAAGGACCTTTTGAAGTAATTAAACAATAAATCTTGGTGGACATTTGGACAACATGAGAAATTCTAGTGTATTTGAAAGCCTGGATTTAAATAATTGCCTACTAACAGTTCATTAAGAACAAAGCAATTAGGCTACAGAATATTAGTCATAGAAATGTGATAGCTTTTTAAAGATCTTCCAAAGCAAACACTTGTGTATTTTCAGTATCCATTTCACCAGGGAGACCCTAATATATTTCACTGTGCTTTAGGCAACACTACCACCTATAGATAAAATACACTATGAACAATTTAGCAGTTTCATGCACACCTTTTTCTGAGAAACTTCTTACTGTATTTAATGATGACTAATGAAAATGTAACAGAAATAAAATGGGGCTGTGGATTAATTCAGCTGACCATAAACTGAGATCACTCAAGTAAATAACTATGCCTCAATAACATGCATCGTCCCTGAGTAAACAGGCTGAAAAAACCTGAATCTTGCATCATTTCCCAATAGCTGCCAATGGATCAATTCTAATTCTGGAAAAAGTATATTCAAAGTTGATTTCCCTTTCTAAAATTCTCTCAACTCTCCTACTTCCACCCCTCCAGCGCACATACTCAAACGAGTTTGACTGTGAGCAGAGAAGCAGCTGCTGTGATGAGTTTAAGAAACAACTTCAGAATCCAAGTCCTAAACTCTTGGCTTTTAATACACAACTGATCTGAATTATATCTAACAGTACATTAAAAACAACACCTAATGCGCAAGTCATGCATTTATGACATGCTTTATTTGATTTGTCACATGTTACACTAGACAGCCATTGGTCCCTTTGTTGTCACTAAGCTGCCCTCCAATTAAAATTCCAGCTTTTCAAATTAACTGTCATAGGGCAACCTGGATACAAAGACATATGTGGCAGTCACTACACCAAAAAGGTAAGCTAACATTCTACAAGTGGAATAAAAATAAGGTTGTCTTATTTTTCAAAATTATAAGGAATGCAATGTCTCAGTTTTCCAGTTTAAAAGATGTGTGCAAAATTTCATAGCAAAAGGCTGTCAAAAGTTATTTGAAATATCTCACACAATCCTCAGTTGCTAAAACCATGAAAGAGTAGGAAGCTGACAATGCTGGCTTGAATGTCCAATGCTATTCTGATTACGCCCCACATCTTTACTATATTCACCGATTACTGAGCTCATTCTAATGAACATTTATTACATTTACAAATTTACTTTTAAGTGTTTTCTTCTCTCCATTCTTCTATCTGCACCATTACTTACTGCATCAGGAAGTAAAGTAATAGTATGATCAAAATTACTTGTATAAGCCAAAAAAGTACAATAAAGTGAATTCTATTAAGTAAAGATAGTAGACAGATCTCCATCTGGTTACCTAGACAAATTAAGACAAGAAATACAGTATGGGTTTCTAATTATTAGAAACCATTTGGAGAACTTTGCATAGACTGGAATTTAACTGTGTCTGGAAATCTTTACATCAAGGTTCTATATCAAGACAGAAATGCAGTAATCTCTCCAGCAGAAGTTCTCCTTCAAAAGTCATTACCCTTCAAGCAAGTCTGCAAACTTGAATATCTTAGAAGACCAAGATATATGTTTAGGGAAGTTTTACTTTAAGGGAATTTTCATGAAAGGAAAAAATCTTCAGTTGCAGGAAAAGAAACATATATCTGCAAATTATAGTAAAATACTACTACAACTCAAGTTCTCTAAACAGAAGAGAACTGACAGATGCTTCTGTAATCTCTGGTTATCAAATATAGGTGAAAATACGAAATACCTGTAACTTTAAATACAATTGCATACTTACAGTGGAATAAGGCAGCCGTGCTCTCAACCCATCTTGCTGCACATCTCCATTAGTTCGTTGCTGGGTCTAGCTCTGGTTTTTCAGCAGTTTTATCTCTTGTTTAAAAGCATAACATTCCTGTAAATGCCAGGAAACGGGATTACGGTTTCATTTATTTTACAACTCAATTATTCTCAAACTGTGCACTCCTCACCTGAAACATGTGCTCTAGTATTTTTATTCTTACGTCTCCCTCACAACTTCCATTGTTAGTTCCCCATTCTAGTTTCACTGCTACTTGACAAATTCCCAAACTTAAAAGAACTACATATACATCACAGAGAGAAGAGCAATGTATTATAAGTTTCATAGCTACATATACTCCAAATATGTGCTTGTAACTCCCCCTCACTCTGTCAATCAACACAAGGTCCAAGCCAACACACATTGGTTTCACTCACTTCTTTTAAGGTGCTTTATGAATTGTAAATGCTACTCATCCTCACACCATTTTCCTCAAGGCTTAACTAAACAAAGCAAAACAGACACAAATCCAAATACAGTAATTCTTTTATCTCTGTATCAGCAAATAAAGCCAAAGCTCTTCCAACAAACATGATCAGCTACAAACCTGAGAAAAATACTGCTTAGGTAACTCATTTTGGGGATATTTACTTTAGGCATAGCCCTTCCCTTTTCTCCTCTTTTGCCTTATACCAACTTTTATAAAACCTAATGTTTAATAAAATTACACATCAAATGAGAAGAAAATAATCTCAAAGACAGCTTCTTTTATATAGACTGACATGAAAATCTCATTAAAGCCCATGTTGCTTTGATAAAGGTAAAAATAACGGCAGGTCAATTGGTGCTACTGTGCCTCTACTACAGTTTTTATTTTTGTTCTATCACTAGAGAACCTCTCCCTTAAAAAAAGTCTCTCTTCTTGACTATAACTATACACAATTCCTACTGGCATCAAAGCAAACTATCTTTTGCTAGAAAAGCAGTATTCTTTTGACACACCCAAAACTCATCCAGTAGGCACTCCTTGCATGAGCAAATGATCCTAGTTCAGAGAATAATCAAAATGACAAGTTAAAAATGGGTTAGCAACCATTTAAGTATTTCAGTGAAATTACAGACATGACGCCTGTTGTCTGCCCTGCATCATGTGGCATTTTAATAAAGGGCAAACCTTGTAATTCCTATGCACATGAACTTCTAGATGTCTTCACTAAAATAAGGCAAATAAACAGAAAAACGAATAAAATAACTTGGTTTGAAAGTGTTTTGTACTCATTTTTCTTCAAACTGGTGCTACATCATGCAGAATAGGCAACACAGAAAACGAACAAACAAGTGTGTGTAGGTCTGCCCTTTACAACAGCTTCCTGTCCTTCTGAGACATGAAGCATATCTACCAGGCATGGCATGAATATTCAACAAGTGAAAAAATATCTGACTATCAAAGCTATACATAAAAGACAAATTGCAACATTCATAGATAAGGTTTCTGAGGCAAGAAATATTCTTTTGTATTTCAGAGACACCAACGCGTTTCAATTTTTTCAATAATTAGTATGACAAGAATACATATGCTCCATTTAGTTGGATTCAGAACAACAAACCACAGACAAAAGGCATGATGTACTTCTACAACCAAAAATTTCAACATCCATTCCTCCATCCACTACATGCCAAAGCCCCAGGCTGACATAAGCCTGCAGAAGCTAGACCAAAAACTATCTGAAGTGAATTGAAAACAGATCGCAGTAAAGGCTCTTAACAAGATCCGCACGGTTTCATCCACATGATATGCCAATAGTTTTCAAATTTATTCCTAAAGACACAGGAGGACGTAGCCAAGCCTGGGTGTTTTCCATCTGTTCCCCCCAGACCCCACATCCGCACCAAGGCTGCTCCCGCTGTCCGCCCGGACTCGCGCCGCGCAGCACCGACTGCACGTGCCCGCCGCGCCTCACCGCACCGGGCCGGCCCCGGAGCCCCGCCGGCGGGTAGGGCCGTGGGGACCACCGGCCCCGCGCCGGAGCGACATCGCCGGGCGGGGAGGGGCAGGGGCCCTTTCCGAGCGAGGCCGCGGGGCCGGTCGGGCGCTCGCAGGACGGGGAAGCGCCGCCCGGCCCCGCCAGCGCCCACCCCGCCTCCCGCGCACCTGCCGCGCCCCGCGCGGGAGGCGCCCGGACCCGCCAAGGTGGGCGACGATGCGGCAGCGCCCCGCGCCGCCCCCGGGGAGCCGGGAGCCGCCGGCCTCCCGCTAGCGGCGCCTCTGGAGGGTGAGCGCCCGTCTGGGCCTGTCGCCGCAGAGCTCCGCCCGCAACACACGCCCGGAGCGGGGCCGGCAGAAGGCAGAGGGACGAGGGGCTGTGCGGCCTGTCTCACCTTTTCTGCCGGGCACACGGAGCTTGTCCGCAACTCACCTGTTCGGGACTTGATGCCTCCAGCAACGCCCACGAGCTCCCTCGGTGAGAGGGAGGCACCCTCAGCGCCGCCGGGGACGAGGCCCGGCCCGGCTGGGGACCGCGGGGCGGGGCGGGGGCGCGCGGACTGACGCGCGCGACAGCCAACCGGCTCCCCGCGCGGGAGCGCGCACCAATGGGCCCGGGCGGGGCGGGAGCGCGCGAGCGCAGGTGCTGCGGCGCCGTCCTTGGCCGCGCCCGCCCCGCCCGCGCCCCCTGGCGGTCTCAGCGCGGCTGGGCAGGCGGCTCCGTGAGAGCGGCGGGAGCCGGGGGTGCGGGCAGGGGGCGAGCCCGGGGGTGCGAGCAGGGGGCGAGCCCGGGGCTCCGGGCAGGGGAGAACCTGGGGGTGCGGGCACGGGAGAACCCGGGGGTGCGGGCAGGGGGCGAGCCCGGGGGTCCAGGCAGGGGAGAACCTGGGGGTGCGGGCACGGGAGAACCCGGGGGTCCAGGCAGGGGGTGAGCCCGGGGGTGCGGGCAGGGGGCGAGCCCGGGGATGCGGGCAGGGGGCGAGGCCGGGGGTGCGGTCAGGGGAGAACCCGGGCGTGCGGGCAGGGGGCGAGCCCGGGGGTGCGGGCAGGGCTTCCGAACAGCCCGAGCGTCCCTCCCGGTCGCGGCCCGGCCCCGAGCAGCGGGTCGGGTCGCTCCCGGAGAAGAGTCAGTGAAGTGCCGGTCGTTCGCGTCCCCTCGCCGCAGCATGGGCTGCGCCTCTCCCTTCCCGGTGCATCGACGAACCTCTCGGAACCTCCAAACTAAATCCGGGGTCAGGTTCAGGTCCGGGTGATGATGCTGCGGGTCACGCAGTGACCTTGTGTGTTCTTCCAAGGCAATAAAATAGAGCTTTGTGGGCTTCTTGGTAACTGAGAGTGGTACTTGAAGCAAAGAGGCAAAAAGATGGTGCACCTTTCTCTGATTTACAGCTTCTATAAAAGCAATGCTCAGCCTCAGTGTGTGTAGGCATAGCTACAGGAAAACATTGGCTCTGTGGACTGGCAGGTACATGCAGGATTCCACTCAGCCCATCGGACTGGCCTGCAGGTTTGCATGTTAGAGAACAAAAGCCTAGTGAGGGTATGCAGAGGAAGCTTTGAGATACTGCATGATGCCCCGAGTACATTTATAAGGTGTCTTCCCAATTTTACTGGTTACCAAAGGTTTTCATTACCTATCAAACTCAGAGCAGTTTAAACATCTTCATATATCACGACTAAATGTCTATGAGAGTGCTTTTCAGAGCAGAAAAATTCAATTTGAGAATAAATTGTAAAAATATCTTTAAACATAGATTTGAGATATTATGAGTCCTGATGATCACAACACCAATAACTATATCAAAGCCAAAGGCACTACACAGAAGGTATTCTCTCTACACTTCCCTGCCCCTCAGAAAGGCTAAAGAAAATTAATTTCATATGAATCTCCAAACATTTAATTCTTATTTGAGTCTATCCTATTGGTGTACTGCCAAGCAACACACTTTCCTCTAATATGTATAGAATCAGTTCCCACTAGAGCAAAAGTACAGAACTGTCTGGCAAAATATTTTCTTCTCTGTCCTGTATCACTGTGCCAGAACATTAAAACAGCAATCCATGTGCTACAGACTTTGGAAAATATACATTAGTTACTAGTATTTTTACAGGAATCTGGAAAAAAACTATCTGAAAACCAGTTAACTTCTTATCCAAATGATTATGAGATTCTGACAGTCACTAAACTGACGCTTAAAGTACTGTAAAATGGTGGTGTCCGCTGCCCAGGTAGGTCTCATGTAGCACAGCAGGACAGCCTCTGAAATCCTGGGTATAAACACTGCTCTGCTAACAACGGAATCACCCAGCACCTGCTCCTCTTGAGGGGTCATAATGAGGACTGGAAACTTCTTTTTTTGTTCCTATTTTAGGCTTCTGCTATGTACAGTGCCTTAAATGACCCCTACATAATATATTTTTAAAAATAAGCCAGCACCCTCTGGTGGAAAAGAATGCATAGACAAGGAATGTTACTTTAGACAATGGCATCAGCCATATAATTTCCCTAAATTTTAATGAAATGTTTCTGTCTATAATTCAACTGACTTTTGACATAATATTAAATTTAAATTTTTCCTAAACCCATGCACAATACAAATGTACTATGCTATTTCATATAGCTCATGAAATGTAACATCCATGGGATTTGGATTCATTTTCTCTGCATGATTATTGCTGGAAGAGTATAAATTCCATATGCCATATTCATTGGCTATTCTACCTTTCCCTCAACCTGTTTTCAAGAAGTCTGCATTATGAAAAGTTAAGCAATGAGGCCTGCGTCTGCATGTACACAAAGATCAGGTGAACAGAACTGGTTCTTTTTAACATAAACCAAGTTTTCCCTGTAGCCATCTTAATAAAACTTTTTCACAAAATCTTTGCCTTCTGTTTTCTGCTTTGCTGAAAGTGGCATTTTGTAGCACTTTTTAAACAAGTATCCAATCTCTGGGTCTGTTTTTCCCTTGATGCTGAATTCAGATGTGCCAGCTATGTTGAGAGAAATTCAGGTATTTCAGAACACTCACAGAATCAGAATGATTTTGGGAAGGGATTTAAAAGCTCATCTCATTCCACGTCCCTGCCACGGGCAGAGACACCTTCCACTGGACCAGGTTGCTCCAAGCCCAGTCCAGCCTGGCCTTGGTCACTGGAGGGATGGGGCAGCCGCAGCTGCTCTGGGCACCCTGTGCCAGGGCCTCGCCACCCTCCCAGGGAACAATGCCTTCCCAATATCCCACCTAACCCTGCCCTCTGGCACTGGGAAGCATTCCAGGCCCCTGGTAAAAGTCCCTCTCCAGCTCTCCTGGAGCCCCTTTAGGTGCTGGAAGGGGCTCTGAGGTCTCCCCAGACCCTTCTCTTCCCCAGATGAGCACCCCCAGCTCTCCCAGCCTGGCTCCATAGCAGAGATGCTCCGGACACCTCATCATCTCAGTGGCCAGGATACCAGTGCAACAGTATGTTTATCCCACTCCTAATAGTCAGGTCTTGTTTACCCCATTCTGCATTACTTGAAATTTCAGACCATTATAAGAAGGGGATTTGAAGGGAGGTTTTGCTGGAATAGGTACTCTGACACCAACAGGGACTCAGGGACTAACCCACACAGCTCCAGTCCCGCCAAATCCCACTGCCAGTCAAGATAACCATGGCCTACAGCTGCACTCTAGGGGGGATGCTCTTGTTAAATTCAACGTCGAGGGTGAGAAGGAGCGTACCTACACTTGCTGAGAGCAGCATCACCCCTACTGATGTCAGCAGCAGAACATAAAACGCAAATGCTGCTGAAGGAACGAAGCAGGGTGTCCTCCTCAACAGACCAGCCTTGGAATGGCAAGGATGGACTGCCACCATCTGGCTGGATTTTTTGTTTTGCTCTGAAAGTTGGATGAGGTTTTGGAGTACACAGCTCAAATGATCATCTGTTCAGAATGAAGCAATTAATGCTGGCAAAACAGAGAAACTTCAGACAGAGTAGTTGTTTCTAATGACTTGATTTCTAGTTGGTAGATCAGTATTAAAATGCTTCTTGTAACAGTCCAGTAATAGCATCCAAAATGCAAACTCCTCAGTAATTAAATACCTAAATTTAGACACTGACACCACAGATTTGCTCTAGAAGCATTTTAATTTACAAACAGCAATTCCAATTGACTTTATACCATAAAAAAGGCAATTTACAAGCAAGAAACAAATTCATCAGAACAAAATAAAGCAGCACAGAAATATTCATGTCACAAATCTAAAAACAAAGTGAATACAAGAGTAAAATATCATCTGAATAAATATTTTAAAGTTCATGCTGTAAAATAATCCTTAATGGCAAGTTACTAATTCTTACAGCATCAGCTTAGCTAGCTTCATTTACTTCACGTGGCGATGAAGTGCGGAGGTGTGAGGTTCCCGGTTTATATTGCAAGATAATGACACCAAGTCAAGTCATTCAAACTGTTCAACTATTTATCTTGAAAAATAACCATACAAATAAAATTTATTTTAAAATACAAATTTTCAGTCAGAAACAAACACTGTTAAAATCGTGCAAGAGCTCTACCTCTAACTAGATCTACAACCAGAGGTTCTCAGGCTGAGTTCAAAGGCTGAATCCCTGGCCTGTGGGAATGGGATCCAGCAGTTCTGTATCTGCCATAGCAGGAGTGAGCTACAGGAGCAGGAAGCAAACCTGCTCAGTCAGTGATACGTGGCTTCACATCCCCTGAAGAAATACAGGAACACATGTCCCAGGCTTACTTATTTGTTTTGTTTGGTTTTTTTTTGTTTTTTTTTTTAATGTAAACTTGCATAACTTAAGTTAATGCTGCCACAGGGATGTGCAAGTAGTATTAAATCTACAATATTAAATACAAGTATTCTGGCACTTGATAAAACATATGTAAAATGCACACAGATTATAAAGTTTGAACATTTTGAATGACTTTACTAAACTTCCAATTTGATCACTGAGTATTATGAAATTTACAATTCATGAAATAAAGAGATTCATATAAAGAATTTACATAATTCCCCAAATATTTCAAATATAAAATTTAATAAATAACCCTGACCAGTCAAAAAGCACCATTCAAGGGTAAAATTCCCTTGGAAAATAGATTAGGTGTTGCATATTTGAGTCCCTTTCAATGGTTTCATGTAAAACCTGTTTAGAAAAATGACAATAAAAGAATCACAGTAAACTAATACAAAAATTAAAATAATA
This sequence comes from Melospiza georgiana, assembly GCF_028018845.1. Classification (NCBI taxonomy): domain Eukaryota; kingdom Metazoa; phylum Chordata; class Aves; order Passeriformes; family Passerellidae; genus Melospiza; species Melospiza georgiana. The sequence goes on along the minus strand of NC_080449.1, from coordinate 12,906,525 downwards.
TATATATATTTAAAGGTAAAGCTTATTCAATATTTTCCCAGCCCTTGATTTTATTCCTGTTGTTCTTCCCATAATTCAGCCTAAACATTATGAGGCCTCATTGTTTTGTCTAAAGTAAACCAAAGGCTTCAGCACAAAACATGTATTTTTGCTGGAGAAGACTGCATTAAAACTAAATTTAGGCCTACAGTCTACCCTGCTGACAGTGAACTGACAGTATCCTTTATGCTACAGAAAGATTTCACACTCAAAAAGCAGAGCCAATCTTGAGGCCTTAGTGACCAAACTGAACTTGTAATACACTGGTAAGTATTTACAAAGCTATTTTCTAAACGTATTTACAAGTTTAAAAGAAGTAATATGGGAGATAACTGATAAAGAAAACTACAATAATAGTTTTAAACCAGAAACATTAGCAAAGGTATAAAATCCTTTATTTTCACAGTTTATCAGAATAGGTTAAGCATCTAGAGGAAAGGACACTGTCACTGTTTTCACATTTGTCTAGAATTTAAAAGGTAGATTAAGAAGAGACTCAATTATGAACCAGCCTGTATAATTTCATTACTTATTTTCTTCACATATTCTATTGACTTCTGCATTTATTGTAAATGAAACGTGTAACAGCCCTGTGCTAAGAACTGCACAGACACGAGACACTGTACAGCGTTTCCAGCCTTTGCCCGGCGGTCCCGCCTCGTGTCTGTGCCAGTGCTGATCCTGGCACCCCGCTATGTGACAAGGCACAGTGGCAGTGCCGCGGCCAGGGGTGACGGCGGTGCCCGGCAGAGCCCAGAGCGCTGCCGGGCCGCGGAGCTGGACTATGGCTTGGAGGCAAGAACGCTGCCCGCGCGGGGAGGGACTTGCACACTGCTGAACCACGGCTTGTAGGAAAACGGATCATTTCCTGCCCCTTAACAGTCTGTTACAATGTTTTGAACCTGAACCTGTACAATCAACATGATGTTGTATTCTTGTTTGCTTTTGTCTGAGACAATTTTGGATAAGTCACTCTTTGGTAAACTCAAACCATTTTCATACATTTACAAATATGAAGAACTAGATTTAAACAATGCTAAGATTGTGACACAGAAATTCAAGAAATATAAATTTGTACCCATATCCTGCTATCCTCAAGTCATCCTTCCAGGGAAAAATTCACACCAAAGGCACCACAGCACAGGTTCAAGATAAAGGGTTAAGAATAACTGTACATTTCTTGGATTTTGCATGTCTCAAACTTAATTTACCAAAACACACTTTTTGCATTTAATTACTTAAAACAAACACTCAAGGAAAAAACTGTATCAGAAACACCATGTTTTTAGGTGAGTAAACATACAGACTACCTGCCTTTAGACACAGACTATCCCTTCCCTCACTGGAAACAAAATTTCTGTTGTTGCTTCAAGGAGAGAAACATCTCCCCACCCCCTCCCTCTTTATTTAGGCAGCTTTAGGACAAAGAGGCAAATGATGCACTTAACTTGACTGAAACTGCTCCAATTCGGCAGTTGGAGGTTGTAAATCCATGTTTGAGAGATTAATTCTTATTGCAGAGTGTCACAATATGAAGAACTAGTGTATTTAATAAAGCCGCTGCACAAATACGTCCCAGCTTCACAGAGGCCAAAAAGTTTTACAAGATAGCAAACCTACCTTTTTCTTTCCAATAATTTAGAAATGCACTTTTATTCTCTAATTTTTGTAAGTTAAACAGCACGTTCACAAACAGATTTTCAGTATCAGCTAAACAAACATAGGACCCAATAATATAAAACCTGTATTCTAAAGAACGATGTGATTAGTTTAATAATTAATTCTGTTCATCAGGTAGAATGTTAAACAGTAGTGTTTGCCAGGCCATGCTTTTGAGGTCTTTTAAGCCATTGGTTTTTTGTGGTATGGGATTGGGTTTTTTTCTTTCTTTTTTTTTTTTTTTTTCCTTTTTTTTCCTTTTTTTTCTGTTTGGTTGGGATCTTGGGGAAGTTGGTTTGTGTAGGGGGGCTTTTGTTTGTCTGTTTTTGGGGATTTTTTTCCCTTGATCATTATGTTTCACATGTTATATATTATACTGACCTAAATAATGAAGTTAGCACCATATTAAAAACACGTATTTGGTGAAACAAAAAAGATTTAGAGTATTTTTAAAGTTGTTGGTAGCTTCTTTATAGAGAAAAAACCACTGTAAAAACAGAGAAGCCATAGCAACTCTGTAATACTCACACATGAAATAACATATTGCTCAAAATTCCCATAAAGTATTTGTTTTTCTATACAAAAAAGTACAAATTCCAAGTGCTGGCATATCACTCGGAAATTTAAGTAGGAAGCCAACGTGCACCTGAAAGCAGCTCTCTGTGAAGAGACCTATTAAAATACTGCTCGGAAATACTGTGATTTAAACTACATCTCTCTCATGTTTTAACCAACCATGAAGAGTGATGAAGTTAAGTTTAATTACCTGGTACGGTTCTACAGTACAAAATGAAGGTAGATTCTGAGGCCAGTAAAAACACATTTTAGACCACAATGCTACTTTTAGGTTTGCTAATATTTTTTTTAATATATAGATATATATATATGTGTGTATATCTATATATATATATATAGATATATCTATCTCTATATATATAAAAAGGTCAGCACCACAGGTTGTCCAGCTTGCATTCTAGACAACTAACAAAACCTTTCAACAATTTAACCATAGTTAATAGATTTATGGCATTTGGTTTACATATGTTATAAAGCAAAGCTATTAAAACAAAGTTAATTCACTTTGCTCACTTTTGCACACAAAGTAAATAGTTTAATAAAATGAAAACCAAACAACATTTGTTTGAAACCAAAACCATCCTTCCAAAGTCTGAAGTTCTAAACCCTAAGCAGAGAGAAGTCCTAACAGTTGACAAAGTGGCATATGGTATTAGCTTTGACACAGAAAAGGGAAAGTGAAAGCATTTTATATATATAAAGCAAATTTATATATATAAACAGTCTCACTAACAAAGCCAGTTAGTAAGAGTGAACAGATTTCATTGTAACAGGAGAGGAATCAAAGCTGTAATATTCTCTCTCCCAACTGCTGTGTAACTCATTACCAGCAACAGGATTTAAGAAATAAAGGAAATTACAGCTTCTTTGAACATTCAGCAGAGCTGCCAATCTTGTTCTAATATCTTTCTCCACTGGCATTTGCATCTCACCAGATCAATCAGCAGAGATACTTCACCAGACTCTTCCTAGCCTTTCCCCAGTACACTGTCTTTATATTCTGAGTGTCTTCAAATACAAAAAAGCCAAACCCCAAACAATTCAGCCTCCTTCAAAAACAAAGAATACTTCTGAAGTCTTCTCCAAAAACCATTTCTAACTGATTTCCAGAAGGTCAGGAAAATGAAAAGGCTGTTACACTTGTACTGAAGATTACTAAAAGAATAAAATACTTTAAAAATACATTAGTAATGTGCTTGTCTGTTTCACTTAGATGTAAGATTTTAATCAGATGTGTTAGACATTGCATGAATTTCCATACTAGAATCCATGGCTTCAGAAGCTGAAGCATCGTTATCTACTTTCTGTTCCCCAAACACTTCTGTTCTGTCTGGAGACTCAACCCTGTTTCTCACTTCTGTAACCCCCGGGTGATTTTTTCGCAAGTGCTGGTTTAGTGTACCCTGGAAAGGAAAACATTTTCCACAAATCTCACAGCGAAAGGGTTTGTCATCTGTGTGACCACGAATATGGTACTCAAGTTGGTCCTTACGGGTATATTTCTTTCCACAAAACTTGCACACAAAAGGAGTTATTCCCATGTGCAATCGCATGTGTCGATCAAGGCTCCCTTTCTGGTTGAAAGACTTGCCACAGTAAATACAAATTAGCCTCTCATTGTATGGATACCAATGACCTCTTGCATTTCTTTCCCGTGGACTATTTTCATATCCTGGATTACTCACCATGGATTCACTGTCAGCCCCTTGCACCAAGCCCTGGACATCACTATGCAAGTGACCTGTAGGTACTCGTTTTTGGCGTGCACGACCCCCTCTGAAACAGCTCAGCATTGACCTTGAAGGACTTGTATTGCTCATGCTTCCAAAGGTTTCTGACACACCTGTCACCTGTGATGAGGCATGAGTAAATGAATAAACATGTTGTAAGACAGACCCATAGGAACCAACGTTTACTGCGACCACCTGCTCTCCATCCACCATTTCAGTGTGATATCCATCATCACCAAGGGAAGAGCTATCAGAGCAGCTTGGTCTGTCAGACTTTTCCATTTTAACTTTCACCTCTGCAATCTGACTTTCCCTTACTATCAGGTCTCCTTGGTCATGATCACCTTCAATCTGAATCTCATATTCAGAGATACTCCCGCTGCTGCCTCGGTCTGAATGCCCTTCTTCTTGCAGACGACTACGAAGAGTTTTGCCTGGAGTAGTTTCCATCCGAAGGTCACTGCCTGCTGTTGACTGTCGCACCTGAGAGCAATAGGGAGGAGATATCTCAATAGGGTTGGCAAAGTAGCTGCTGTCTTTAACGCCATTACGATTCTCTGAATTTTCTTCGGCACCAACAGTAACAGAATCAACATCACCAACACTGATCTTTGAATGAATACTCTCCAGTATCTGTGTGCACTTGTCAATGACACACTGCATCTGTAGGAAGCTAGCTGCAGTCAGAAAACTGACAACGTCCTTCAGTTGCAAGGACATCCTTCCAGTGTAACAAAAAGAAAGCAACTGTTCAAAAACATTGGGGTTTTTAATAACTGATATGGATAGGCCACTCATGGTGCTTAATGCTGAATGGTCGCGGAAATATGGAGAACTGGCAGCTAAGACAGCTTTATGGGCTCGGAACGGCTGACCCTGGATGTGCACGATTATGTCACAGAGTTTCCCTTGCAAGCGGAGTTCGTTTAACTGGCTCAGAACAGTGTTGCTGTACTCCGGCACATCAAACTGAATGAAACTGCTGCTGTCCATTTCTACAGATGTAAAGAGCAATCTGAAAGAAAAATTAAAATATTTAAAACAGAGAATGAATACGGAGTTCTCCATTTCAAAAATAAATGCTTGCAAATGTTTAAATCACATCACCCCATTGATCTGTTAAAGGTGCATTACAACAAAACATTTAGCATAAATACTCCATATAATAAAAAATACAGTCTTATTTTGAAAGATTTGAAAGAAAAATGTTTGAGCCACCCATGGATTTCAAATTTTTTAAAAAACAATTTCTCTTGTAATTTTAGTTTAGTTTTGTTTTTTTTTAACAAACCATGGTGTGAACTTTGAAGCTCATCTAACACAGCAGTGATTTCCAAGCTAGAATAATTTGACATTCAAATTTTAACCTAACTTAAAAGCCATGGGTACTTAAACAGCAGGAAAATGACATTCAAAGAGGCCTTAAAGAGATGTATAGAGCTCCAAACAAAAGCTAAAGAAAAGGACTTTTCACAGATTACTATTGTAAAAAGCATATACACACACACTATCAGCCTGAGAATGTTGATCTGCAACATTACCCTACATTTCCAAGACTGGACACTAATCAAGCGCCCCAGAACCCTCAGACTTTTATTGCTATTCTAGTTCCTATTAATGCAGAAGTCTAAAGACATAATATTGCCACCATACCTGCTTTTCCAATTGAACAAACAGATCTCAACATCATCCATTGACTTCAGATGCAGGAAGCATATCCAATGTATCACAATATACTAGTGGATTTTTTTTTCTATTATGTTACATGCTGTAATGGGACACAGGAACAATTTAAAACAAATTATGAAAATTCAGGTTTCTAAAGAGAAAATTGACAAGAAGAAATAAGATTAAAAGCCTAAAAGGAAGCACTGGAGCTCTAGCAGCTGACCCTCACTTAAAACTAACATTCACAACCTTCAAAAATAGAACTTCTTTTCAGCAGACACAAGAAAGCCAGCTTCCTGTCTTGACATTATGTTTGACTTAGAAAACTGGCAAAAACTCTCACAGAACATTCAATATCAAGTTATCAGACTTGCTAAATATGTTCTCTAACTTACCAGTGTCATTACCCATTAAAATGGGTAAATGGGACTTCATTTGAGTTTTTTTTGGCTGAGATGTATAAGTGAGAAAAAAGACATTTTCTAGGCTCTTACATCTGAGGTGAGAAATAAGACTGCAAGATGGCTACCAGAAGTGATATGACTGCAGCAATCTCTTCAGAGATGGCTTTGGCAGGACAGTTCTTTTATTCAGCAAGTAAAGCTACAAAACAAATCAGAGTTATGAGCTGATAAAAGTAAAAAATCAAACAGCGAACACATAACCTATCCCAGCTGTGGGGTAGTTACATGACAAGATTAACTTTGCTTTTCTGAGCATCCCTGTTTGTTGTACAGAGAATAACTATCCCAGTCCCATGCAGAAGACAGGAGTTTCAGCAGTTGGATATATGTTCGTGTTACAAGTGTTTTAAAGTCACTTAAGGAATCACCAGGGAGGAGGGAATGCCCCATCACAATCTGTCACCTTCACTTGTGCCTGACAGGGCAGCACAAGCTTCTTAGAAACCCAACATAGGCAACCTTTAATTTGCTTATTAAAGGGGGCTTATTAGCTATGCACAGATGCAATATCAGCCATTCCTTATTAAGCTTCTCTGCTAAATTGAGGAAGAGTTTGTGCTGAGTAGAAGTGACATGAATAGACAAGTTACCTGAGTCAGGAACTGTGTAAAAACCAAAAGACCAGCCTCCAGCAGCAATAATTTGGCATTCTAGTCTAGGATGTACAGAAAGTATTTGTGACAGTGGAGTTCCTCCTTGTCCTATACTTCCCTAAGGGCTCTCACCCAGCAAAATGGAGAATAACTTACTCCTGGAGAAAATACTAAAATATAAATTGTCACCACTAGCACTGGTTCAGACAGAATAAATGAATTAAGGATAGGCACCTGAGAAGAAAGAAGATGGACATTTTATGGCTTATGATAGAGGGGAAAAAATTATGTTCTTTTCATCATAGAATCTCTAGATGAATTCAGGGTCCCTGGGATGCAGCCATGCATTGAAAATGGACTGCAAACACATACCAGAGAAAGCATGAGAACCAGAAAGACACCAAGGAGATAGGAATCCACTGTGATCCTTGCCTATCATGACTGTTAGAACACCCTACTATCTCTCATATGCATATATGTATCTGTAAGTAACTCTATATCCGTGTTCTCAGAGTTGTTTCATCTTTCTTCTGGGAAACAAAGAAGCTTATTTTTCTTAAGATGCTAGGAGTAAACAGCACATTCTGGCCACAAGTGGGGAGGATGATGGAGTCAAAGGTCTATAAGTCTGTTCATCAGTGTAGCAGAAAAGCAGTAAAAGCCCTGCAAGAGGGATCAAGGGAACATACAGTGTTGCTTTGAGAGCAAGCAAACAGGTCAAGTACACACTGTCTAAAAGGCAGTGCACAACAAGATTCTATACCCAGCTGCTCTTAAAAAGCAAAGAGAGCAAGCTACAGCATACTCTTTTGAGTACTTTTCTACCTTAGTTCCTTCCTTTGCAGGTACATGCTTCCTGTAACCTTGAAATCATCTGTGGAAAACTGGGGTTAAATGACAAGAATTTTGAAATACAGCAGCAGTCGACAGAAGGGAACCCTTCTTCCAATTTCAGCCACAACCTTAAATCTCCAGCTAGAGGAGAAGTGACCAGTTACCAATGGACATCCCATTCTGGAGCAGGCCTCCCTCCCCCTAGCAGGGACAGCATTGAGGCTGCAGTAATTTTGGCAGGGTTAGTACCAGAGCATGCCAACTTCCTCACATCAATTTAGGAAAGCAAGACCTGGGGGGGAAATCTAGGCATTACACACATCAGAGAAGCAGGCATCACTCACCATGTTTTATTGGTGAATAAGAGCCAGGAGAAAAATGATCTTATTTATTCACAAAAGTCCCTAATGTCACTATCTAGAAAATAAAAGTAATCCATAGATTATATTCCCATACACAAGAAGGTTTTATTTTATTTGTATATAGGATCAACTTAGCAGCTCCATGATAAAATTCTAGTAACATTAACCAAAATAATGTTCAGCAGGGTACTGTACCATAACAATACTCAATTATTCATCAGTGCTGGCAGAGCAGTAGCACTTTCAAGACAATAGTATTTATGGCTGAAACATTTCTGAAAGAATCTGGGAAGATCACTACAGTTTGAAAAGGCTAATAAGAACCTCCCCCAAGCTTTTGAACAGCTTCCTTCAAGTTGAAACATCTCCCTAACCTCTTCTCTTTTGGGGTCAGGCATATAGCATTAAACCAAACAAGAAGGTACTTTAAAATACAAAAGAACTTTGGACACATCCACTGTATGCTCTAAAGAAAAAAGAAATATGTCTGCAGTTAAGCAGACAGTCATAATGAAACTTATACACATAACATTCCTTACAGAATTAGCACAGGTGAAGAAGAAAAAGAAGTCATGCTCAGTCAGAAGTCCCATTCGGTACCTTCCACAGTATTTCAGCACATGCAGAGGGAACCTGTGTTATTTAGGCTCAGTACAGTCATATACACAATAGCTCAGAATTATGACAGTTTTATTTGCAATATATAAACTTGAGCATTTTGGGGGGTAGTGAGAACTCAGACAACTTGAGCTGGATTCAATTATCCTTTTGGATCCCTTCCAAATGAGAATATTCTGTGATTTTGTAAAGTCACAGCAGTGTCAGGTACACTCATTGTTAAAAAGTAATGCATTTTATCTTGCTTTAGCTTTCATCCCTGCCTGGGAGTTAGTGTAAAGTTAGGGCATAGCCCTGCAAAATTTGAGTCTGGCACCTGTCTACAATTAGGTCCTCTCTTAACCTTTCCTCAAAAGTAGGTCAAAGTGTTTAAAGTTTTCATAGCTATTATGTATCCAAGAAACTGGCTAAAGGCACAGGCCAAAACTGCACACCCGGTTCACTAAGTCCTAGAAGGGCTCTGTGTTGAGTCTCATGTCTATTTTGTAGCAGATGATGCAGTCACACTCAAAAGAATCATATAAATTCTCTTTGCATCTGCACTACATTTATTCATCAGGGTTTTATACAGCAAATATAGCCCATAAAATGGCTTTAGTAGTAGTGGATTGCTGCCCTATGTTTTTAAAGAAAAGTGTTCATTGAAGTACCTCTGAACATCAGAAGGATAACATTTCTTATTACATTTCAAAAGAAATTTCCTTTAAAAATTATGTTCTATGAAAACGCTTATTTAATTTAAAAAACAAGAATAGATGCTGACAAACCACATTAGGTATTTAATTTTACTGACATCATACAGTAGCAGCGGAGAAGCATCATATAACTATAACACGAAGCTGTGTGTCTGCCAATATAGTATTAATTTCTGCTTCTAAGTCTGCACCTGTTTAATTTCCTTCACTCACTGAAGTATGATTCACCGTTCCCACAGGCAGGTGAATGACACAAATTATACTCATTTTAACTCACACTAAGGTGAAAAAAGATCCCGTGCATTTTCTTAAATTAGCTCAGCAACAAGGAATCCTTGAGAAAAAAACCCACATTACAAACCATTACTGTTGTAACACATCTGAGAACAGAAATGCATAGAAAAGCCAGGAGGGTCATAATGAAAGTTAAGACAAAACCAAACCAAAGTACTCTATGACACCAAAAATGCCTCGACCCAGCAACAAGCAGCAGGACAAGAGGAAACAGCCTCAACCTGCAGCAAGGGAGATTCAGCTTGGAAACTGGGAAGAATTTCTTCACTGAAAGGGTTGTTAAGCATTGGAACAGGCTGCCCAGGGAGGTGGTGGAGTCACCATCCCTGGAGGTGTTAAAGAAATGACTGGATGTTAAAGATTGGACTCGATGATCTTGGAGGTCTTTTCAACTTCAATGATTCTGTGATACTCCCTCCATACACTATGCTCAGAATACAGAGAAAGGGCAAGAAAATAAGCAGGTATTTGTATAAATCAATGCACTCCTCCCTTGCATTTTGTAGGACATAGTATTTGCACCATCTGTGTGAGAACTCAGGACATCACTGCAAATATAATTCAAGAGACTTTTAACCTAGGAATGTTACCTTATCAGCTATGATCATGGAAGTTTTTGGGCAAAAGTCTTCATCACTCTTACTCTTTTCAGTGATGCATTTGCATCACTCTTCAGATTTACAACAGCCACACTAATTAACACTAGCTGTATCAAAGGAAAACGGCCATCAAGTATGTCACAGGCTAGGGAGGGTCTCCAAGACACTCTTAAAATAATCTTTGAAAATAGGGGAGTGACTGATTATAGAACATTCTACCAGTTTATACTTCTAATAACAGTGAAATACTAATTATCCCTTAAAAGTCAACATACAGTGCTCTTGGATGGCCTTAAATAACATGCCACACAGCATTGCTGCTGTACTGAAACTCCATCCCTGAAGCAGGGTAAGCTACCCCACTGATAAAAAACAGTTTAATTTTGCAGCCAATAAAAAACCCCAAAACTAAAGGAGGGTAAGAAACCTACATAATCTCCCAACAAGTGAAGTACAACAAATTTCTAATAATACAAGCAGCACTATTCAAATATGTAGAATTGGTTTTTGCATTAATTCATCACTTCCTCCAAAATGCCCATTGGAACCAATGAAGATAGAGGAAGTTTGGCCAAATTATCTGTAGGAAAGCATACACAAAAGGTGCATGAGGCATATTATTAATTGGAAAACAGCCTTGAAAGTCAATCTGCTTCATGTCTGGTTTGGACTACAATACAAAATCTGTTAGGTGACAACTACACAACAATTTAAAACTTTATTACTTTACCTCCTAAAAATGCAGGAAATGCCCACTTCCTCAGAAACACAAGCCAGTTAATACAGGCTGAACTGTAGTTACTAGAAAACTTAGTTCTTACATTCTTGTATCCGTAGATAACTGAACATCCAGTGAAAATCATTATTCCTTCTCTGCAGCCAGACAGGCCACGTTCTACCAAAGTACTGAATACTTGCAGTGAAACCACAAGCAAAGCTCCTGCCTGGCAGGTGAGGTCTCTGGCAGTGCTGTGGGACACAACCTCACTAACTGCCTGGGGAGCAAAGCAGTAACCCCTGACACTCAGTTCAGTAAAGCTTCATTAATTCAAACATTTGTCTAACAAAAATTTAAAAGTATTTATTTTTTCCTCACCAAGATTCACAACATGTGTACAGAAAATCACTTCAAAGAGTGGATGATTTTAGCATCAAAATAAAATCAATTTATTCAGATGTATGTACATACATGGACATGTATACATACACACATGCCAGTACCAGCAATGCTGCAAACTCATTCTCAGTGGTCAGCATGGCGCAGCAGAGATATTGTTGGAACTGCATATTTAGGATTTTATAGAAAAAAGGACCCTTTTATTTGAGCAAATATCCACAGAAAGCAGATAAGAAGTCCAAGTGACACTTTCATCCCTCATTCTCTTAACTGTCTTCCTCAAACTGCTTGCCTGTGTGGAAGTGATTGAAAAGGAAAAAATGAAACACCTATCAATGCATAAAACCAGTTTCACCTAAGAATTAGAAACCTCAATAGAAATAATCTCTAAATCTTGACTCTAGAAATCAAATTGCCACAAAAGTAATTGCAGGCACACATCTATTTCTGAATGCAAAAAAAAAGTTACCAGGAGGCAAACTGGAGATAAGCCAAGATCAAAAGGTGCCTTCTAAATAAAACTATTCTATGTGTCTATGATTCCAGTATGAACAAATATATTCTGCCAGATAAAACAAAGGGGCATGTTGATGATACATACACTTCAAATCAAAAAGATCTTACAAGTAATGATCAAAAGCTTTTATTTTGTGCACAAATTTCACAATATCCCCATTATGTAATGCTAAATAGCCACATTTTCCAAATACCTGACAACTTTGAGATGCCACTTCCATTATAAAAGAACTCCAGCCTGTATTTTGAGAGTGAGGATATATACACAGCTGGAACTTTCACAGAGTGGGAAGAGAACTCTTGAACCTCCTGATATTACAATTTTATTTACTAGCAAGATAATACTTCATCACTATTGTGCATTTTAATCTGTCCACTTTCTTCTTTGTTTTTGGTGGGGTTTTGTTATTTGTTTTTTAACAGCAGCCATTCTTCATCAAATTGTTGACTTTTTGGCTCCGATGTTTCTTTTAAGTAATGAAGTGACTATGTTCTCTAGCTATCAGCAACATTTTTTGCAGTAGATTTACAAGCTGCAAAGAACACATTTTCGTGGTATTTTCCCAGCACACTACTCGGGACAGGTGGAACTGTTTGGAGCTGTCCCTGGACCGGCAATGAAACACAAGCACATTCTGATCCAGATGTTGAGTATTCTGCAACACGTAACAACTGCAGTGCAGCTAATCCTATCGCACTTTGTTTTCCCTTGGAAACCAGGCTCACTCACATTAATGTTTCTGAGACTGTTCAGGTTTGTTTCAAATCAACTCTGATTTACTCTAAGCCAACTCCAACTCTACGGGCTGTGCACGCCTGCCGGGATTTGGAAAGACCTTTGCATTACGGAGACTGGGGTTTCACTAGAACTTCCACCTTCTCTGATGGAACAGCAGCAGCTGAAAGGTCCCCCCAGCTCCTGGCAATGAACACCTCCCCGAACGGGGCCAGGTTCGTTCCTCTCCAGTCCGCCGCGCCGGGGATTTTACGCCCCGCTCGGGTTAGCAGCAGACCCCGAGACAGGCGCGTCCGCCCTCCCTCCCCGCACGCCAAAGCTGCACCAGAACCACCGACTCGGGTTACGCGACAGCTGCTGCCGAGGCACGGCCGGGCGAAGGCCGCCTCGACGAAGCCGCTGCCGCCGCTCCAGGCAGCCGAACCGAGCCACGGCCCGCCGGGCCGCGGTGGCCGCCCCCGCGGGGCCTGTCAGGCGCCGGGACCCCTCCTGAGCACGGCCCGTCCCATGGGGAGCGCCGCGCCGCCCCGGGCCGAGCGCCCCTCGCGCGCCGCTCACCTGGGGCTGTCTGGGGCTCTCACATGGCGGATCCCGGCCGGCCCGGCCCGCTCCCAGCGCCGCTTCCCGCCCGCTCCCACAGCCACTCGCACCCGGAACTGATTCCGCTGGCGGCCGTTCCGCTTCCTGGCGACGCCCCGGCAGCGGGCGGTGCCCCCGGGCCGCTCGGCAACCCGCCCCGCTCTCGGCGCGGAGCCCGGGCGCTCCCCCCGGCCGCAGTAGGGCGGAGCTGCCCTCGCAGCGCGACTCCTCACGAAGGCAGAAGGCTTTGAGCATTGGCTGAGGCCGCGGCGTACGTGGGCAGAGCTCTTCCGAGAACTCTCACCGTGTGCAGCTCCAGAAGAGAACCCAGAGCCATACCCCGATGGGCAGTCGCAGAAATAGCGAGGGAGCTTTTGGGGGAGGACATCCCCCACTCCAGCTGTGAACTGACACCTTTATTGAGAAAAGAATTAAGACATTCACCTGTGCTATACTGGCCTTGTCACTCACAGAAATCACTTCAGCAAGCATGTGCTAACTTTTTTTTTGTGTTATCCTGCATTTGCTTGTAGGTCAGGTAGCGCAACGATTCAGTTTATGAACCAGACAGTTCATGTATGGGTTATCATGTACTACTTGAAAACAGTCAGTGACTGGTGCCAGTAGGTCCTGCTGCGATATCCACCCGGTCTAACCAGACACCACATTCTGTCTTCTGGAGGTATGTCTTCCTCTCCCTTTAAGACACAGAACAGAATCTTCATACATTAGGCATTGAATGCTGATCAAATAAAGCAGTGGTCTGGGAAGCATCCTGGCCAGGACACAAATAACAAGAGTTTAATAACACAAACACAAACTCTATTTGTTCACTCAGAGAAAAAGCACTCAAACAACTAATTCTGAACAGGCAAAAAGCATTTGGCTCATTATTCCGTGTTCAGTAAATGTAACCAAAATAGAAAAATAATTTTCTTGTACTATATTCCATTTGAATTTGCTGAAGACTGAATGTCTTACATAAATATTGACTTCTCTGGGTATTAACTGAACATGCTTTCACTGAGAGTGAGCTCATTTTTTGCTTACGTAGTAAGCAGTGGTTGGGACAGTTCTGCAAGGACTGAGCAGATGGAGGCTGGACAAAATCAAGTGCTCAGTATAAGTACCTAAATTTAGTCAAGGAGAGAAAGAAACCTCACAGGAAGGTAAGGGAAACTTTATCTTTAGTACTTTTCACAGCATGAAATTTCCTTCATACTTAGGCAAGAAAAAAAAAATCTATGTTATCTGTACCTACTTCAACTGTACCAAGAGGCCTTTTGGACATGTGATTGCTGATACTATGAAGTGAGTGTTCTGGAATTTTCCTATCATCATGTACATTCTCTATTGTAACTTCAGAGATCACCATTCTGCAAAAACACAGTTACAGCAAAACCTGTTTCACAAATTTGAACTAGCATGGAAGTCAATTACCTAAAGCAGCAAACAAATGGGTCTAATTCCACAAATTCATCAAACTTACTGTGTCATAAAAATCAGGTTTTAGTTTAATGTTTTCTTAGACTAGGCTGACATGTTATCATTATTTCAAGAAGACACATTACTAGGTACACTTTTTAATATATTTAATAAAGTTATATATCAACAACTTTTGGAATTTGTACTTTTGAGCACTTATTTTGGCAAAGTGAAATATTAAATACTAGTACTAGACATGCATTCCTTTCATTCAAGCTTAAGAAAACATTTACAAAGTTGACAGATAACATTTATTAAAACATTATAGAAAAAAAGGGGCATGGGACTCTTCTATAAGAAGAAAATATTGAACAGTAAAATTAAATTAAAACCATGCTGTACAATTAGGACAGCAATATTTATAGACAAAACTATCCAACCTCTGCAATACAGGCATAACATCTCACAAAATATCAAGATATGCAAAGTTACTATTATAAATGACTTGTTTAGAATAAAAACTTATAGCTCATTAAGGAAGATTCACTTGACTTGCATAAACAGTTACATTTCTGAAAGAAATATGGAATCCCATGAATAAAAAAAAGGAGCAGCAACCGACAGACACAGGCTTCAAGCAAAAATCAGAACTTGCAATTTAAACACATTAAAAATACACCATCTTCTTTTCCAGCATCTTCCCCTAGGCCACTGACAGTTTACAGCTAATAGCTAAATAAGCCAAGCTACCCAATGAAGCATATAAAAGACAAAAAAACCCCAGCTTTCCTTTGTTGCTTTGAGAAAGGTCCTAATTCTGTTATAGCAAAACACACAATGTACTGCTGTGCGCTCTCATAATTCAGAGACAGTCATCTTGCTGGCACCCAGGCAAAAGTATTGAGATTACAAACCCTGATATGCCTCCATTCTTTCACGATCAATTATACTGGAACACTCGACACATCAGCCTTTGATCATCTGCCTTGCTTATGACACAGGACAGTTTCTCAAGCTTAGACACACCTCAGATGAAAAAAGCTGACCAAAAACTGTACTGACAATATCTCCTAGGGTCTATCTCCTCACCCATAAAACTAACAAGGAAAGTTTAAAAAATGAAACAACAAAAAAGCACTCTGCAAACCACCACTGGTGTGTGAAATAGGAACTTTCTCTCTCAAAAGGGTCCGGTATACACCTAAGCAGATTTTAACCCTGCCAACAGTTGAATTTTTCAGAATGGCAGTTACACGGATTCCATGGTAATTAACATCATAGTTACAAAATTGAATGAAAAGGAGCTTAGCTGTAGTATCATTAAGTCTTCTTACCACTACTAGGACAATGGCTTTGAAGCAGCAGTAAAGTCTGAAAGCCATCTGGGTATACAAAATTTCTGGTTTTCAGAAGACACTCACTTTACTACAGCCAACAGCCACATCATCAAAGGTAATGAAGCATATGGGAAGATTAATGAAATTCATCATATACATACGCAGTCATATTATATATATACATATATATATATATATATATATATATGGATTGCTTCCCTCCTCCCCACAAATAAGAAATAATTTTCCATACCTTGAACAAGACCACTCCATTAGCAAAGATCAGAAGCTTGACAGAAGCTGTATCTGTATATCTTGGCTTGCTATGTTCAACTGCACTGGCCACCAGCGGCAGGGACTGTAGGGGTGACACATGGCTAGCGTTTGCAGGCTGCCCTGCACTTGTCAAAAAAAGTTCATCGTGCACAAAAATGGATGCAAGCCAAAATCTCAAGGAGACGTGCACATAATGATTCTGCTTAAATATATTTAAGGAAGAGTGGCAGCTGCTAGCAAGAGGTGCAGGGAGACACATGGAGAAGATACTCCTGGGTACAGGTGGAGAAACTGAAGAGCTGCTCTTGGGAAAACACCTGAAGAAGTCACTGAGAACATGTATAGACACACTCACAGAAGGGCACGCTCCCTGCCTGAGGAGATTCACTTCTAAGATGACTTTGGCCTACAGCTGAGCCCTGCCAGAGCAGGTACACCTCTGAAATAACTGAGTTCCACAGAAGAACTAAGCTGGAACAGACACATCCCTCAAGGGACTGTGGCCCAGTGTCACCATGCATAGTGACACTGACTAGGCCAAAGCACCAGAGGAACCCCACTAAGAAATGCAAAGCATCAGACAAGGAAGTGTGCATAGGACCCCAACCTCCTCTGTGACCGGCCACCTTACTAAAGGAAATGGCAGGAACTGAATACAACTCTTGGTGAAAGCAAGGGAAACTGAAAATACAAAGGCAGGGAGAAGAGGTGTTAGACTTAAGCTGAGCCTGAGAAAGATGGTTTAAGTGACTTTTTATCTCTCCCCCCTCCCCCCGCCCAGTACCTGAACTGGTGATTAGAAGTTGGACAAAGGGCAATAAACTGAGTTCAAGAAAAACACCACAAGACAACTGTTTCACCTGTGACATGCAAAAGTAAGGATTTTAGACATGTGTCACAAGCTGTCTTTCAATCATCAATCCTCTCAACCTGATCTCAGGACAGTCAGATCACTATTTTCCTGCAATCAACTGGTTTCATGTAAATTAACAGCAGAAAGCCAAGTGCTTCAAAAATCAGTGGAGCAACATTTGCTGGACTTTCAAGACAATGCCATAATATGGGGTAAAACAGCAAGAGGCAAATACTAAAAAGTTACTATTCATGCTAAGTCATTAAAAAAGGACATGGTTCTATAATATGATCTACTGAACCTGTTATAAAATCTTTAAAGTGTCTCTCGCAGTACATTTAATTTTAAAGCTTTATTTCAAAGTAATCTAACTGCAAATAGAAGTAACATTAAACCTTGAAATATCCCATATAAAAGTCATTCCAAGCTGGTAAAAGAAACAGTTTTGCTGGCAGCTCTGTAGTATGGTCTGCGTTCAACATTTTTGTTTTTTTTTTTTGACCACAGTTTTCAGACTGGTATTTCTGTCCAGCCTTTTTTATGGTTAAATGGGAAGAGGCACCCTTAACCTTTTATGCAAAACTAAAGTGACAGTTGGAAAGGGGCTGAGAACCAATGTAATATACAAGATCATTCTTGAAATGAGTACGAGAATAAACACGCTGGACATGTTCAAGGCCAGGTTGGATGGGGCTCTGAGCAACCTGGCCTAGCTGAAGGTGTCCATGCCTATGGCAGGAGGGTTGGAAGTAGGTGACCTTCAAAGTCTCCTTCCAACCCAAACCATTCTATGAAACGAATGCCTTCCTTCAAATGTGATGATGGTACTTGCAGAAATGACACCATGTATGTGGTAAGGCCTTGGAGAATGGAAAAATAGGGCCACCGAGTGCGAGAACCCTTTCCTCTACCCTCATGTAAACAGGCAAGCATTATAGTATTTTTTAGTATTAAAAAGGACAGTGTTAACAGTGTGTAAACAAACCATAGAGGGAATATAATTTCTAAGTTTAAAAAAAATACTTATTAAGTATTATGGTTTGGTTTTTTAGTTGTTTTTGTTTTTGGGGGGTTTTTTGTTAGTTTTTTTGGGGGTTTTTTTGTGGTTTTCTTTTTTTTTTTTGGTTTTGTTTTGTTTAAATACAAAGTGCTATACATTAAGCAGGTTACAGTGTTAGTGAGCAAAATCCCTGTTTCAGTACCTTGATCACAAAGGTTAAACATGGCCACCATGGTATTTGTAGAGTTCAATTAAGTGCTAAGAACAGGAACTCTGTGGTGCTGATTATTAATGCCCATTGCCAGCAATGGGTTCATTGTACTTGGGAACATCTGTTTTAACAAAATTCCATATGAAAAAATATTTGAATCACTAGAAGATTAATAATTAAGAGCCTCTTAAAAAGAAGTTTTTAAGTAGAATGCCAGTAAAGAAATTACAGTAATTACAGCTCACTGAGTAGAAAACCCTCAGCTTGCAGCAGACATTCAGGATACAGTTCAGTTGTATCTTAAGACAATTTGTAACTGGGAGTTCAAAAAAGAATCTGAACTGTAATAATCTTGGTGTGGTTTTGCTTCACCATACAGGGTCATCTGTTCAGTACATTATCCTGCACACAGCAGTGCTTAATACAGAAATTGGGGTCAGACAGGCTTAGGTTTTTAATGCTGGTTAACTTTTTCCCCATGTGGACAGCACTGTACTTCGTTATCACCTCTTCCTATTGTATTCTATGTATGTTCTTTCCTTGTCATATTTCAGTAAGCTACAAAGAAGCTTTTGCTTACCAAGAAGCAATTGCTTTTGCATTGGACTGCATTAAGCTTTCAACCCCAAAATCCTGTTGTCACCTTTTCAATTGATGCCTTTACTCAATCTGCAGAGCTGGCAGCATCCCTTAGCACTATACACATTCCTCCATCTATCTCCATGAATGAGAGCCCCACACACAGATCCTCATCTTAACATAGAATAAGTGTCACTCCCAGCAAAAATACCAGCTTCAGACATAAGCATGGTACCATGTTCTGCAGTACCATTAGAAGATCCAAATCACATACTTCCTACTTTTTTCCACAAGCAACTTTGAGGAAGCAAACAACTCTGCTTGTGATCATCAGTCACAGTAGTTCAGTACCAAGAATCAGTATTATATACTATTCAAATAGTAAAGAATTAAAAGTATAAATACCTATCAATGACTATGTAATTTTCCTAAAGCAAGTTTCTAAAACTAGATAAAAGTTCTCACAGAAGTTTTTGTACCAATAACAAGTCAGTTTATGAATCCAGAGTTTGGTACTTGCTACTGTAGTAAGCCACAAATTTTGAACAGAAATTTACACTTTAAATATTTGATTATTTTGACTAAGTTCCAAATGTTACATTTTACTTTAGTTGGTGTCTTATTTTTTAGTAAGACATACTTATTACACACACTTCTAGAAGCTCTCATAACACAGTAATTAAAATCTAATGAAGTCAAGTACAGCATTAGACCCTAGAGGAGCAAATAGAAAGTATACTTCAGTATACATTAAGTTTATGTAGTGAAAACTCTAAGTGCATTACAGACTCTAAACAGAAATCAGCACAAAATTAGACACTTATTTTACTGAAGATAAATTTTAAAAAAAGATGTATAACTGAAATCTAAACCACCTTTACCACTGCCTTTCATAAAGCAATACAACAAAGGCTACTGAATGATGCACACTACCCAATGATGCTTCAGCCTGAGGTGGAATTCTCTTCATTTTTTCTTCATTTAAATGTGAATCGTGTTAGCCAGTTTGGTCCTCTTAGTTTTCTTTTCCTTTAAGGAGTACTACCTGAATTTCTCGTTCATCTAAGTATTTCCACGATTTTTGTCAATTTAGAGCTGAGTTTTACTGTGAATTTAGAGGTCTTGGAAATACAAGATGGCTTCTAAATACTGCTGGGATTACAATCCATCTCAGACCTCATTTTGCAGGCACATTTCAGATTAACCACATACACTTCCCACAATAAACACCTGAAGTAATACTGCAGGAAGCAAAATACATTTCATCTGTTTATACCAGCATACTTATTAAAACTTTTGTTTTGAGAACATACAATAGCAAGTACCAGACATTATTTGCATAATTAGTTTATTTTTCTTACTCTACTAAACAAACGTAAGCACTAATGTCTTAGTTCATCTCAGTAGTACTCTGCTCAGCTTTAGAAGCCTGATAGGACTTGGTACAAGAGGTCACATGGCGATGAAAACTGTCCCGCCACATAAATCTTTTCCCACAGATGTTACACTCATACGGTTTTATGCCTGTATGAATTTTCATATGGCCTACAAGATGGTGTTTCATTTTGAATTTCTTACCACAGACACCACAGCCATAAGGTCGAAGACCAAGGTGCATACTCATATGCCGATCTCTCTGACTTTTGTGTGTAAAGCTTTTTCCACACTGACAAGGATAGAGCTTATCAGCGTGGGAGAATCCAGTGAGAGACGTTTCTTCTTTAATCCCAGCAGCCATATCAATGCTTTCACCATAGCCTGCTGCCATCATAAGATCCTGTCTGTGAGCACTTAAATTTCCATCTGCCCTTTCACCGGAAAATTCTTCCATAGATGAGCCATAGAAGTCAACTTGTTCATCATAATTACTTTCATCTGCCTGTTCATCAAATTCTGCTTCCATCTTTTTGTCAGCTATGTGAAAATCTTCAACACCTGAAGACTGGATTGAGTGATCTGCCTGGATGGTATTCATGGATTCAGAAACTTGGTGTTCATCATAAGGGTTATCAACGCCTTCACAGTCTTGTTCAAACCTTTCTGGTTTCACATGGATCCACCGCTTGTGAGACATGATACTGGGTTTGCTATACATTGGTCTGCTATACTGGTACTCTGCACTATCACTAGTTCCCTCTTCCCCATCCTGACTGGTCATTCCAGTGCTAAGTCTATCATGTTCTGTTGAAGAATTACTGGGAAGGTACTCATGTTCTGTCAGCTGACATGACAGTTCATCTTTAGAGCTCTCTTCTTCGTTTTCACCGTCTCTTAGTTCCTGCACTTTGTGGAATTCTGTCTGTCCTCCAGAGCCAAGTTCAAAGGTTTCAACAAGGCCATTGTAGCTACTACTGCTTGGGGACTGATGGTCACTGCCATGATTCATCTTCTGACACAGAACTGTTGGGTTTCCCTCAAGCACTTCCGTGCACTTATCCACTACGTGCCACATCTGAAGGAAACTTGCTGCTGTCAGATAACTAACAATTTCTGGTGCAGGCATTACCAGCCGGCCTGTATAGGTAGACAGAAGAATGTTTTCAAATACTCTGGGATTCATCACATCAGGCAGGACTATTCGCCTGCTGTTTTTCAGGAGAACCTGATCACAGAAATAAGGGGAACTAGCTGCAAGAACAGCTTTATGGGCTCTGAAGAGATGGCCCTGAACCACAATGGACACATCACATAATTGTCCTTGCTGGCGCTGTTGGTTTAACTTCTGCAAAATGGTGCTAGAAAAATCTGGAAATTCCACTCGAAAGGAGCTTGACCCAGACTCCATTTCATTACAAATTTAGTGTTGTGCTGTAAGAAGAAAATATAAAATAAAAATAAGAAATAAAATTAGAAATTCTCCTTGGTCAAGTATTGACCTTTTCCATTTTCTTCTATATTTTTATTCTTTTTTCTTAACAGACTCACATGGAACTCAACCTTTTGCCACTGTTTTATTCCCTCAAGTCATCTCACTTCTCTCTTCTGAAAGCTATACTAAGGCCATAAATTGCTATGCTAGAATATTTTGCTCTGTTTCTCCTCTTCAAGAGGACTCACCAACTACAGCAGGAGCTACAAACAGCAAACTATCCAGTTGGGATAGACTAAGCATTTCAAACACGAGTTTAGGCTAATGAAACCGTTATTTCATGAAATTATACAGCAGAGTTCTAACTCCAGGATGTCTCACAGTTTGTACCAGCATATGAAAGATTTTGTATTTCAAATGCCAACAAAATCATCTCATTTGTCACCCAACAAACACTGATTTTACTCATGAATATTTCACTTAAGATTAATTTTTCAAAAGCAACCATATCAACTCACAGAATGACACTGGAAGCACAGGCAGAACCTCACTAAGAGTAAGGTTTATGACCCTTCTCACGTATTTCCCCATTGTTTCACTAACTGAAAGGTGGAACAGCAACAGCTTGTACGGATTTTAATTCCAAGCTTATTGAGATATTTGGGTTAGGGGCAGGATTATAATGTTCCTTTTAGAGAAATCATACAGAATTTAAAAGGTCGATCAAGAAATTGATACCTTTGCCACACAGAACTTTTCCTGCTTGTTCCTTGTGTATTTGTAACAACATAATAATTACATGACAGAATCTCAGCTAAGAGCTCCCAGATTTTCACATGTGTATTCTCACATAATCCAGATGTCTTACAAAAAGATTAACAGCCCTTTTAGCAGTAATACAACTTTTTCAAATGTATACTTGAAAATTTAAATTGAATTTGAGATAAATTTGCACGTTATTGTAATTTGAAATGGCAGAAGTTTAAATGCCACTATGAAAAACCAACATTAACTGCTTGAGTAAGTTAAACTTGTGCAATTTTTCTATTTGATAATGTGTAAGTTGAGTGCAATGGGATTTCTGAAGAGCCATGGAGCAGCAAGTGGTTTCAGTGGTCAAGGTCAATGAAGTTGCCACCCACATAATTGCAGAAGACCACCTTAAAATTTACTGTCTTCAGTACTCCTCAAGTTCTTTTCCTCAAACCACCAACCCTCTTCACAACTGAATCAGCTACCAGTACTTTTCCAGTGAGCAACAGAATACTGCACCTGCCAGTTCAATTGTTAATTTTTCTTACCACTTTGTTTTAAAACAATTTGACATAATTATTTAAGCATTTCAAGTTATCTTATACCTTGTGTATATTACATCCATTTTTTGAAACAATCCTAATGCAGTTCCTTACCCCCCTTCAGAATATTCTCAGATTTAAGATTCTATTTTTCAATATCTGCCTATAAAAAAATAAGCCTTCAGAAAATGTTCAACTTAAGTTTAAAAACAGATGCCTGCAGAATTCATATACCACTACTGATAATCTAAACTGCCATCATTCAGCAGGGAGTCAGCATGTGACCACAAAAACATTTCCAGATGATAGCAGACTTTTTTGTATTTTAAGTTGTCATGCAGACAAAATGTATGCGAAATATTTTCAATTAGAAAAGCCATATAAGTCAAGCAAATTGGTTTTCAAAAGGAGTTTCACTCCCTCCTTCTACAATCTGTTTTGTTTTGCAGTTTTACTCCAAACTCATACAGAAAAAAGTCTTCCTACTTCAATTAATAACAATTTAAAAAACAATCTCCATGTTGGAGCATTGAGTAGAACACACAAGTCACATTTAATTTGCTTTAGGATACCATTAGTGCTAACAAGCGCCAGCAGGGAGCTCCTTGCCCTCTCCACGCGCAGGCCCGCAGACCTTGATCTCTCGCCCTCGCAGCGCCCCGCGATGCTGCCGGCGGGGCCCGGGGGAGCCGCTGCGGCCGCGGGACCAGACGGGCCGCAGCGCCTCCCGCGGCCGCGCGGACCCGCCAGCAGGCTGCGGCAGGAGCGGATCCCGGTCCCGGTCGCACCGGGAACACCGACCCGGCCCGAGAGAGCGCGGGTCCTGCGGCCGCGGGGCGCGGGAAGGCCTCGCGCGCCGCGCCGCCCCGCCCCAGCGCCTCCCGCGGCCCGGGGCCAGCGGCAGCACGGCCGCCCGGGGTCCACGAGCAGCAGCGTCTCACCTGCGGGTCGCGGCGTCTCTCTCATAGCGGGGCGCCGTCGCTGCGGCCCCGGCCCGGCCCTACCCGCGCCCGCCCCAGCCCGCACCGGAAGCAGCTGCCCCCCTTCCTGCAGGCACTTCCGCGTCCCGGTCACGTGACGCTCGCCCAGCCCTTCCGCTCCCCGCCCGCAGGGGCGCTTACCCGGGGCGGTGGCGGCGCCCCCTGCTGGCTCGGTTTGGGAGCGGATGGATTTGACCGGAGCGCTCAGTAGGAAGGGTTCGCCCCCCAAAACCCCCTGGGCCGAGATGTGCTGTCCCGTCCTGTCCTGTCTTGTCCCTTTGTGCCGCAGCTGCTCCCCAGGCCAATACTCTCAGCGCTGCTGTGAGCACTGCCAGGAGGGGACCACAGACAGTACAAGTGAAGCCCGCCGTCCTCGCCGGGCGCTGGCGCGGCCCGCGTGTTCCGCACAGATCCCTGGTGTGCTGGGGCGCGGGATTTCTCCCACCGCCAAGCCGTTCCAACGGGCACGCGGCCAACACACCCGTGTCGGAACCCTTGCACCGCTCGGGCTCGGTCCTGCCTCGCTGCGGCCGGCAGAGGGCGCCGCTCCCCAGAGAGGCCGGCCCTGCCTGCCGGGCCCGAAATCCGCCCCTTTCTGCGGGAAAATGTCCCAAATAAACTGATAAAAAATTAGTATTAATTAGGCTTCATCTTTAATATTTTATTAAAAAACGGACGACAATATCTCAGTTTTTAAATGCATCACAAAAACTTCAGCTGGATCGTCCTTCCCGGTTGGTTGGCAGCCGTCGATGCAGCCCGGGCTGGCTCCGTGTGCGCCGGCTCCGCGCGCACCTGGGCAGACCCCCGAGCACACCTGGGCAGAGCCCCGCGCACACCTGGGCAGAGCCCCGCGCACACCTGGGCAGAGCCCCGAGCACACCTGGGCAGAGCCCCGCGCACACCTGGGCAGAGCCCCGCGCACACCTGGGCAGACCCCCGAGCACACCTGGGCAGCGCCCCGAGCACACCTGGGCAGAGCCCCGCGCACACCTGGGCAGACCCCCGAGCACACCTGGGCAGCGCCCCGAGCACACCAGGGCAGAGCCCCGAGCACACCTGGGCAGAGCCCCGCGCACACCTGGGCAGCGGCAGCAGCCTCGGCAAAGCTCTCAGAACCGGAGCAAGAGGTTCTGTGGGGCAGAGCCGTCCCAGCTCTCAGCTCGTGCCCCTGAAAATCTCACTTGAGTGAAAGCCATAGAGGTTTCCTGTGGCTGAACTGGAGCAAGAGAACGTGCTAAAACCCTGGGGTAGGAAGGAGAGCAAGCTGTTTCATGGGAGCTTAAGGAGTTCTCCTAGACAGAAGCCATCCCCACTTTAGCAAGTACTATATCTGAACAGAATTTGGTGTATTTTCAACTCTGGTAGTGTGCATTCACATATTAAGTACATATCCTTCCTACATTAATAGGACTGGAATTCTAATAAAAATTGTAATACAGAAATTAGAAAAGAGAGGGAAGATGTTTAACATAACACAATTATGTAGTTTTCTCTTACAGGCATTATGAGAGTACATGACCAAATAAACCATAACATAAGAATGATAAGCAGTAGGGCAAGGATGTTTTGAGAGATGAAATAGCACACAGCAAACCAAAGCATTAAACATGAGTGTGGCATGAAAAACACTTTGGATTTCCTTCATGTGATCAGTTCTGGAGTCTTCATGTGACAACACTGACTGCAGGAGCAGGGCTGCAGGGTCAAGGCTAGTTTGTTAAATCAAAATTTATGTTTTACAAAGGAAGCAAATGGAAACAGCATTAACTGATGTTTGTATGCTTTACTTTTTCCTGAGGTTATGGAAGTTTGGGTCAAATTCATGAATGATCATTCATCTAAGCTTAGAGACTATATTTTTTCTTCCTTGAATGCTTTTCTTATTATAACATGTTCTTTAACTCCTCTGTATTCCCTGCTGTGATTAATTTAAATAATTTATTTTTAAGGCAGTGGGTTTTATACCTTTTCTGCTATAGCAAGAAATACAGTGTTCTAATAAGTGAACTGAAAGGGAATTTTTTTCTTGAGATTTGATAGGCTGACACAGGTGTCTCTCCAAAGCATACTTGTTTGGATTTTGAGATGGAGATAGTCTGCATCACCCTGTCTTTGTTAACAAAAGGTCTCTATAATTCTTGCATGATAAAATTCTACAATTTTGAGGATAACAGCTCTTTAGCTTCACTCTGATGGTGAAAAAAATGTCTTTAGGTCTGTCCTATAATGTTCATGTATTCTGAAAGTTTGTATTCTTGGTACGTCTAGTAAGATGACACTGGTTATACTTTGCTGTACGAGTCAGATTTTAACTACAAAACTACTCAGAAGGGCAAACCAGTACTTGTGGATTCTGTGTAGTTATACAGAAAAGTTTCCTTCTCCAGAAGACTTCAGCCTCAATGCCACAGACCCTGCTCAGATGAACCTTTTGCTGATTTTCAGTGCTGGAGAACTTGTCTCAGAGACAAATAGGAAGGGTATTTTTTCTTTAATGGGCTTCTTCAGAGTTTTAAAATTTCTTTATCTAAGTGAGAAGAAAAAATTGATACAGCTGTAATTATGTAGGATGGGTCGTTTGCATGTTGTTAGTTTTGGTTTTATATTTGTATAAAATTTTATATTTCAACAGACAGGCACTGTCTCTAAATGCATCGTAGCACTACTGCTCAGAAATACAACAATCTATTGATCTCCCCATTATATTATTGAAGAATTAAAAAACCAGTGAGCATTAATGGAAGCCTGGGAAATAATGATGTGTGTATCAAATATTTATTGTTTGCTCATAAAAAAGGCAATGCCACAATGATAAGACAGATGCACTTTAAAATGTAAGAAAAAGAATTGTAAAATTTTATAGCACTCATCAAGAACAGGAAGGTATTCAGTTCCACAACACCTTTAAATTTTAAACAGACACACATTGCAAAGTCCCTTGAGCAAAGCTTAAATAATACATTATAAAAATATAAATTTCATTCTGCTTCTCCCCAAAAAGGGATGGCTGTGTGCTGAGAAGACCATCCTGTGTTGAAAATAGACCCCAACATTGATGCGTGCAGAAAACAAACCAACCAAACAAACCTCCATTTATGATCCAGCTATAGGCTTGTTTTTATTGTACTTATAAAATATACATAGCCTTTTATTGAATTGCCTGCTGTCGAAATCTGCAAGAATTTTATTGCTTTTTACTGTCCTGGAGAGGAATAAAGCAGCAGCCTCTGTGTAATTTCATAAGAAGCAAGGACACTAAATCTAATTTTGCTGGATATTGGCTCGATCATAAAAAAAACAAGCAATGATCAAAATTTAGAATTTTGGAATACGGAGTATCTGTATATTTCTCCTCATTTTTATTTTTAAAAAAATCTATTATATTTATATCTGAACATAGACCACATTACAGTGCACTGTGTGCACTATTGTAAGCTTTGCATTTATATATCTCTCATGATAGGTGCATGAGTCTGTTCCAGTATTAAATCAGAGTCTGCGCACTTTTAAGTAGTGTCTCCTTTCTTCCACTTTGAAATGGAGTCGAGTAGACTCTGAAATACAATGAGAATAAGGTAGATTTGGCTATTGAATAAAATGCTTTCTTTGCCTTTTATCGCCTTTCCTCTGAACTTACTGAGGGATCAAAGCCTGACATGCCCAGACTATCTCCAGAGAAGCCACTGTCCTTGAATCTGAAAACTGGGATGTAATTTTCAAGTAAAATGTGTAGCTTAGGAACTTCTCAACAAGATTCACAGTATGCTTCTGTGGGCTGTGTTTCCAGTCTTGCGATCCACTGTGTCTTTCCTAAATTTCCCAGGTATCTGAGAGAATATTGGATCAATATATGCCTAGTTTTTTGTCACATCTTTTCAGGGGTGAAATGAAACTCTTGAAAAATTATTTGACCTCCTATTTGCCAAACACTGATGTTGAGCAACAAGGTCAGTTTAACAGTTCAAGAAAAAAGTAGGAAGAAAAAGTACTTTTCTATTATAAGTTTAGTAGTTTTACATGAGGCAAGGACATGCAGGATCTGATACTACCAGGCATGGTCCATCTGCTCTTATTCTGGAGGGTCCCAAAGCACTTCACAGTTAAAAGTTCTGATGCAGCTTTGACCCAACTCTTTGAAACTTTGATCACTGGGAACTGAAGATGTTCAGAATCAAACTGTTAAATTAGTAACATTCCAGGACAGACAGTCAAGAAGAAATAATAATCTTACTGAAAGTTTTGAATGCAAGGGGATATGAAAGGAGAAAATTTAAAGAAGCAGTATTGCACACAGATGGCTGAGAAAAAAAAAATCATCTTCTCATCACAGGATATATGAGTAAGGGACTGTTTCTGTTGCTACCTGAAGACTTCAGCATCTCAGTCACAATAAAGTAGGGAACAGCCTGGAAGCAGGATTTTCTTTTACCAGAACATGAAAAGCCGCTCAGTCATAATAAGACCTGCCTGTAAGTCTTAAACTTGTTCCTATCTTGAGTGTTGAAAATCTTTATTGATCTTTTAATCCAAATTTTGATTGTAAAGGCCATTGAACTTTAAATTAATTATGTTTTCATGCAAAAATAGTTAATTTCATCCCAGGGAGAAACCTGCAGAAAGCTCCCAGGGGAAACAGTCGGGCTTCATTTGAGCAAACAGAATAAACACTCCTTAGGATGAATTTGAGTATCATCACAAAATGCTGTAAAAAGAAGTTAGTGCCTGTGTGGGAAAATTCATTGAGAAAAGTCTATAAAGTAGAAATACATTTTAGCTCAGCTTTAATAGAGCAGCTAGGGGGAAGATGCATCTCTGATGCTGAGGTGGGTGCTTTGGCCAGTGCAAGGTTGCCCTGTCCATCACTGGTGATGGACAGAGCCTCTTTAAGGCAGGTAGCAGAGCCAGCACTGAGCAGGCCCGTGGGACAGGCACGTGGAAGTGCTGAGCATGTGGGCTGTCCTATCCCACCCTGTTCAAGGCACTGCATGTAAAGGGCAGATGTAGCTGGAAGCACTACTTCAAAATTTACTACTAAATTGTGGTGGTTGTTATAGAGGTTTTCTGAGAGGTAAAAAGAAAATTCTGTGTCATGTGTCTCAAAAAAAGTGCCTTATTCTCCCATATTTGTTTACACAATTTTTGCATTCCATCTGAATTTCTTTTGGTCCTGTTTTTTTTTTTTTTTTTTTTTTTTTTAACTGCACAGGCACTTATGAGGACATATCTCTCTGGAAGCACCTTGGACAAAAAAAAGGTAAAAAATTATTTGGTGTCATAGGCTAGATCCTGGTATTTTCAAGAAGCAGCTTGATGCCAATGACTGCAAGTAGACACCTATTTTGAAATAAACTGAAACCAGACTCCTGCAGGAATCATTTGTTATCAGAAGCTGGCTCTTTAAAGCTCTTAGATACTGGATACCTGCAAAAATTCAATTCATTCTTTCTTGTGAAGCAATCTGATTTGAAGTGTTTTACTGTCAAAAATCTGTCACAAGGCCAGGAACAAGACATAGGGCTCTGTGTATGTACTGGTCCTGTCTATTATTTCAGCAACCTCCATGAAAAAGGAACTCAAATGGAGCTTGAATGTGTGGTTACTGAGGAAAAGAAGCCATGTTAAACTTTCCTCACATGTACAGGTATGAGAGTTATCCAAAAATGAAGGGCTACAACTTTGATCATGTCACTGGTATAAGGTCAAAAAGGGTCAGAAAGGGTCAGCCCTGCAAAAACTGACTCTGTGAATGGATCCTCTTAAACATCTGCTCTATTCCTAAAAGCATATCTCTGGAGAACTGCTCACACTGGGGGTGTACTGAGACCTGCTCATGCAGGGCAGGTTCTGTATGGCTGTGTGAATGAGCTAATGGCAGGGCAAGGAGCCAGCTGGGCACCCTAGCAAAGGGCGTGTGGGTCCAAAACCTGCGGCAACCCCAGGCCTGGTGCTGGCGAAAGCAGATCATCCCCCGAGGCTAAATACTTTCAGAGGCCAAAGTGAGTGTTGCCAGCCAGTTTGACACTGAAATTGCATATTTTTAGTTTTTTGGTTTTTTTTTTTCTGGAAGGTGAACTACTGCCACTAAAATCAGTCTGTTTGGGGATTGGTGGTGGTGTCAGTCTTGCTTTTGTGAGGCCACAACTCTACTGCACATAAAGAGTTTTTGTTGACATGTGGCCGAGTCTCAGGCAGGACAGCACACAGCCAGGGCTTTCTGCTGTGACTCAGCTGATTAACTCCATAGATCACCCTTGCTGTGATGGAATCAATGGTTGTGGTTAAAGGTCTCTTAAAAGGTTTTTCCAGTAATGAGTTTGTAATAAAGCTCCCACCAAATAGTTTAGTGCCATGTGATTTCTCCTTTATTGATTTCAATAAAAAGGCTAATTTGGAGATATGCTGGATTGTCATTTCTGGGTGGAGGATGATTAATATAACCAATGGCATTGCTATGGCACAATGGAGACATCGACCCTGACACACAGAGAACAGAGAGAATTTAGCAGGCAAAGAAAGTTGTTCCAAGTGCATATCCTGGTCTTGACAAGATGTGGCAGCTACCCAGCTGCATGCTGGTGGAAGTGCATGTAAAAAGCACAGCCAGATTGGCCAGGTTCTCGCTTGTCCTAGCGAACCAGACCCTGTGTCCAGGCCTCGTTGGTGTCCAGCCAGCCCACGGCCATGGCGTGGCTGCCGGCCCACTGAGGCTCTCAAGGGACAAGGCCATCCTGGACAGAACCAGCCTGGGTGGAGCAGAGTGAAGGCCAGTGCCCCATGGCGGGAGCCAGCTCTGCCAAAAGGGGGACCACAGGTGTTGTGGACGTGGTGCTGGCCTGCCCCAGGCCCTGGCTGTGACCAGGCTGAACCTCCAGAACCACAGTGACATTCGGACCAAAGCTGCTCCCCTCTGTGCTCCCAGACCATGTTAGTGTTTGCAGGGTCAAGCAATCTCTGTGCAAGGAGCTGCCTCTGAGCCAGGAGATCATGGAGGGCCCCTGAGCACAGCCAGGGAGGTTCCTTCACCTCTGCGTGCTGCTAGAATTCACAGAGATTATTTCTTCTGGGCTAGTGTTTCCTTGGGTTTAGATCCTAATCTGTTCACTGCATTCTCTCATAAGTGTTGGGATTATAAATTCTAATGCTTTTCAGAGTGCCAGGACTATGCTCAGAAGAAGGCTGCTGTCAGGGAAAGTGATGCAAGATTTGCCACAATAGTTTAAGAACTTGCCTAGAAAAAAAAAACGCTTCAGTGTCAGACTCTGAAGTACATGGCTCTGAGCCATTTGAGAGTGTGCCCATAGCTTTTTAAAGAATTCTGGCTTTGGAAATATTAGCTTAAGTAGTTCTGAGCATTTCTTCAGGAAAGTATTATATTGGCTTTAGCTACTGTAAGTCCAGAATTAGTAACAAAACTCTGGTTAAATACTTGATGAAAAAAACATTCTCAAAAAACTGGATCTATTTAAAAGCAGTATCCACTTTGGTTATATTAAAAGTTCCCTTATTTTAAAAGAAAAGGATTAAACAGATTTTTAAAAACCCACCAAAGTAAACATAGTTTGACAATGAAGAAAGCTGCTTAGCTGTGATCTCTTCTAAATACTAACCTCCATTCAATGCAATAGTGGGAGCCTGCAGCTGCCTGCTGAGGACTCTGTGGTTTGCATCTTCTCTAAATGTCTTGATGGAAGGTGAGTTAGTCCCAGTACCAGCTGCTCGAGCACCAGTTCCTTACAGCCCCAGACCTAGCACAATGCAGGCAGTGGAAGGACTCACACTCATTTCCAGAGTGATGGAGCTAAGCCTGTGGTAACAAGGACCTGTTCTCCATTCCTTTCCAGACTTAAAGCAGAGAACGCAAGTGAGGGAGAGGTCAGTGAAACATCATATCCACTCTCTGCCCTGTCTTGCTAGTCCTCTCATCAACTTTGGATCTTCATCTTTCTTCTCCCATACCTCCCAGTCCCTCCTCTTTTAGGGAAGTGCTGGTAACTCCTGAGACTATGTGGCCTGTGTTTTAGCTTGCTGTGACCATAAAATGATGTTATGATGTATTTTCTGCATGTTTAGCTTTTGCGTGTTGTTTACTCAAGGAAAAGTTAACTGCTTGGAAGCCGGTATGCGTATGACGTGTGCGTGTGCAAATCTGTGCACACACGAGGCTGCGCCACGCGAGTGTAAAGACGAATAGCATGTGGAGACCTGCTTTCTCATTTTGCCTCCTTTTACTTTCACACGAGTGGACACATCACCCAAGTGCGCATCTCTAGCTTCCATGATCTGATAGGGAGTTCTTCAGTTTTCATCTCTGCTTATAAGTTAAATTGGTCAAATCACTGTGGTTTAAGATAGAAAAACACAACAGAAGCTGCTCAGCTGAATGATTTTTAGCACAATATGAAGAAAAAAAATAGGTTCTGGCTTCTCTTTCAAATAAGTGCTGTGCTCTGCAGAGCAAAGATCAAGCCAAAGTTCACCTTATCAGCTGCTGTACCTCACCTGGGGCTCTGTTATTGATAGGTCTGTCATCCTCCCTAATATTGGAGGGGTAATAGCAGCCGATGATTAGGCCACTCTCAAGCTATTAACTACATTTCTTATCCCTTTTATAAGAGCTTCTTAGTCAGCTGGGAAACAAAGGCTGCCTTCAATGAACAAGAGCCCAAATTGTGGGTCTGCATCCTGCAACCTGAAAGACACAACTGTTGCACTTAGAGGAGCCTCTGACGACAGCGAGGGGGTGGATGTCAAAGGTTACCCTGTGGTGTTATCTGAAATGAGCAGGCTCTGGCTGCCTCTTGTGCTGACAGAAGCTTGCAGAGAAATTACAGAAAATTGCCTGTTTTGTCAACATTTTCTCGTGAGGTTTAGAAAAAAAAAAGGACTCTAGTTTCAGCAAGTCAAAGGGGCTCAGTCAGCCTAGAAGTGACTGACAAACACTCTATTATTCATCTATGTAAAAAAGTGATATTTTATATCATTTCTTTGAGTGATTGTTAAGTGACTGGATAGTGACACTGACATGCAAGCTAATCCCAGTAATATTTCCAGTTATTGTTTGAAGGCAGACTTACATATTTGTCAGCACTGACAGTAGGTATATTCACAAAGAAGTGGTGATGAAGAACCAGCGCCTAGTACCATCCCCAAGCACTGGGAGGACGTGTACCCTCAGATCTCAGTGCAGAATGCACAGGCAATGGACAGGACTGTGGTAGAAAAGGCAGTCATATAGTCCCTTTAACAAGCCTTCCACCTAGGATAAAACTACAGAGATAGGACTCTATAGTCCTATCTAGTAGTACAATAGGACTTCTGCCACAGTGTAGCTAGAAAAATGTTTTACCGTCTGGCTCTTGTTTTAGCCATACAGCAGAACTTTTTTTCTGTACAGACTGTTACTGAATTGGAAATGTTTTTACAGGAATGAATCATCCAGTAAGCTTGAAAAAAAGTGTCCTTATTAAATCTTGCTTAAGGGTGGTGGATGGAGACAGTGAAAGGATCGGATCTGTAACTCTCCTTGCTTTCTCACAGAACATGGAGTCTGGTCACTGTTGCCTGTTGTGAGGCGACTGCCCTGTGTAATTTCCCTTTGGAGGCTCATTGCTGGTTTCACAGGGAAGAAACGCATGTTTAGCAGAATACAATTCTAGCTAGCCTGCCTTATCATAAGCCTGAACAGTGGTCATGCTACAGTTTATTGCTGATCCCTAGCATTCTACTGAAATGGCCCTGTTGTGTCCTCCAGCATTTGTTCAACACTCAGGGTAGCTGTTGTCACAGGTACATGCTGGCTGTCACGTTGCAGTCATCGCCAGCTGGTACCCCAGCCCTGTGCTGTGACAGTGGCTTGGAACTGTGATGTTTCCCTCAGCTGTTTGCACTGGGCAGAGCAGATGCTAGAGGTGCCTTTATGAGGCTGGTAAAGGCTATTTACATCTTAGATGAACTGATGGCTCTTAGCTACAATTCATAAAACCGTTAATGACTTATTGCTGTGTTCCTGCTGGTCAGTGGGTGTTGCCAGATTGCCAGAGAAAACACGACAGAGCAACTGATCTAAAAAGACAATTTGGAACAAACACACGTGAATATACTATGAGACATTATCTAGGATCAAGTATGAATTTTAAAATAAATGTAGCTTAGAAGTATATCTGGGATCAAGTATGACTTTTACAGTAAGTGTAGCTTTGAAGTACTCTACTGACATGTTTTGAGAAAAGATTACTTTGGTGATAAGGTGCCTTTGGCATTGGTGCTGCTGGTGACAGAAGGCTTACAGTGAAGGAAAGAGATGTAAAAGCACAGCAAAGTCTAGTGGTGCTCAAACTGGGATTGCATTCTTGGAATGCTCACCAGGAGTTGCTGGCATTCACATGTGGAGTCACTGCAAAGTAAAATCTATGGAAGTGCAGACACTGTGAATGTAGGATGTTTGAGTGCCCTCTGTCTTAGAGAGGAGTGAAAACATATTTTAGCAAGGAGAAAAAACGGTTTGGGAGAGCAAATTCTGCAGACAAACTGCAACTTTTAGTCAAAGAAAAGTAGTTCATAAAAATTGGACAAACTTACTACAAATTGTTAGAATTATATTTCTGAAATCTAAGCTCTAGGGCTGCTCTCATTCTTAAAATGATGCAATGAAAATATCAGTGAGTCCATAGGCAGGCAACAAAAAGTGTTCAATTTTACTGTAAGTTGGTTTTGTTGAAAGAAGAGATGAATAAGAGGGAATGTAATAATGAGAAATAAAAAAAGGCCACAGAAAATCACACTCACATTTATCTTTGCTCATAATGCAAGAACAAATGCAGCTGAGGACAGGAAAGGCTCTTCTGCCTAGTCTTCAGAACTCTTTGTAGCCTTACTGTATACCACACCAATGTCCCAATTGTACAAAGGTGTGACAAATTTTGTGCAACAAGAAACACCAAACTGTTATCTTATGAAACCATAGAAACCCAGGATTCAGCATGCTACTTGTTAGCAATATTCTGTGATGTGTTGATATAATTATCTTTTCTCCCTTAGCTTATACTTTTCAATTGGAATATTCATAACTATAAACGAATCTGTATTCTACCTTCTTCTTTGTGAATTGAATCGGGGAGTGCTGCCTTAGAACTTTTCATACACAAGAAGAATTGATATGTAGAAATAGTGTAAACATGACTGTTGACACTGTTCATTCGCAATGGTATTTTATTATTTAATGCTGCTTTGGAGAGCCTAGTAGTATTTCCACCAGCCATAAATTTGAATCTCTTGAAAACTTGGTGTCCCTTCTTTTACTTCTCAGCAGTGACAGTTCTGATCTACCTGCTACAGTGCACTGGGGTGTTTCTTGCAAGTAATTTTTTTAAATAGACCCTTTAATATGCTCTAAAAATGCCTTTCCAACCTGAGTTTTCTCTCAGTGTTATTAATTTTTTTATTACAGATCTTGTTATTTTCAAGGTTCCCAAAGGACCTATTTACAGCAGACATTTATGGAAAAGAAGCATGGTTAAACTGGTGAAAATAACTGCAGAAGTCATAAGTAAGTAATATAAGCTGTAGCAAGGACAGCGTGTGTTGCGTTAACTTCCAAAATAGCAACAGTTCAGACATTTAATTGCACTTTTATGACTTTTTTTTTTTTCATAAATGTCTGGTGTAAAATAAGTTGCCAGCAATATGTAACTACTAATAACTTTAAGTTTCCTAAGCTGGCATTAGATTTCTTATCCTATTGGAGTGGAAGGTCACTTAATATACTCTTCCTCCTTATGAGGAAAAAGATGTGGATGGTGGATATATATCTGCGTTTTTACACTTGCATAACTTGAAATCTTTTCTTCAGTAAGAAAGATACAGGACAATTAATTATTTATGTCCTCTCATAGTCTTAGGTGTGTAAAGGGAGCTTTTCCACCCAAGGGAGGTTTTGAGAAGCTAGCTTAGCTTAATTTTGCAATAACTGACTCCTAGGGTCATAGCTCCATCCTACTGTGCCTACCAGCTCTTATTGTGTAGGGACAAAGGCTGAGCTCAGCTTGGGCCTTAATGTTGAACTAAACAAATATTAATACCAATAGTAACTCATGAGGGTGGGAAAACATAGCATACAAAGACACAATCCTGCTCTGTCTATAGTTCATGTCTGTGCTGTTCGTGGTTAGTGTCCTTTGGGAAAGAGCATATCTATCGATACCTGCAGAAGCTGGTCACGTTTTCCTTGCATGCCATGTACTCCCAAAACAACTAATTGCAATTTCTGTAGTAACTGAAGGTGTGGGGAGGCTAGATGATTTTTAAGACATTGCATAGAGGATGAATGTTCTGTGCTTTGTGGCATGGCACAAAGGTGTATTGAATGCTTTTGAGGTAGTACTCAGGGCCTGTCCTGGACAGAGGCAGAGTAATTTGTCTCTCATGCAAATTAGGCATTTCTCATGCATAATTTCTTCCTGGAGTATAATTTCTTCCATATGTGAATTAGTCAGCTAGCTCTAGCTTTGCTTAGGTTACTTTAAGGATGGAATTAACTGCAACTAGGAAGGAACTTAAGTATTGTAACTGAAGTTTGAGTTATGCAGACACCAGGGTCTACATTAAATAAGGAGCAAGTTAGATTGGTAGGTTAGCCACAGGGAGGACTAAATCACATGTCAAGAACGAATATGACCATTTATGTAACTTCTTTCCTTCTCTGCTTCATATCTTTAATCTTGATGCCAAAAAAGAGATACACAAATTCTCTAAACTCATAACAAGGCATTATTCGCATCATGCTCTCTCTCTTGACCTCTTCTTCCTCCATCTACTGACTTCTTTCTAAATCCCTGACAGTATGCTGAGGAGTCACTGTATTTATTAGGATCCAGTAATGCATTACATACAATGCATTCTTCCAAGTGATGCACTTCTAATTATTCCCTTGGGGATTATTCAAGCAAAACTGATGTTGGGAATATACATTGTGACTGTTCAGGTTAATGGCGCAGCGATTCATTAGACATTCTTAGGAAGTAATTGATTGCATTAACTGTTCACTGAGTAGTGGGAACCCCAGCTGCTGCACTGCCCTCCCAGCACTGGCCCGGAGCTTCTGCCATGGCAGCACCAATGGGGCGAGTTGCTGCCAGCTGTTGTGCTATGGCCGTTGGATCTCCGTGTTTTACTTTGCCCAGAGCTGGGATCTGCTGCCATTGTCACTCTGACTCTAAATGCTTCAGGAGAGCTGTGATAGCATCTCAGAGCGGAGTTGGTGCTGAGTCAGGGAGAGTGATATTGAGCTGGCAGTGAGGAAGGTTACCTGCTCTTTGGCACTGGCCAACATTAGGTTACTCAGTAGTCTCATTCAATGCAGTTGAAAACAGGGCATTTTGCAAACCTCTATTACAGTCAAAACAGCAAATGCCTTGGTGAAAGTCACATTGCTCAGAGAGAATGCAGCTGTGATTTGAAGACTCTCACAAGACTAAATAGCCTGCAATAGTGAGAGATAAAGCTGAAGTACAGGGCATAATATGACCAGCTCTTACATCATGTGCTCTATTTTTCATCTGGTAGCGTTCCCCTTGCCTTTGCTCCTATGACCTAAGGAAGACAAATAGTTAACAATGCAGCTCCTATTACACCTGAGATTTAAAGCAGCCTGTTAGCCTGTGCAAGCTATTTGTGTCCCTGTCCTTTTTTGCATCCACTCTGCTCTGCAGCCTAAGGCAAGACACCTGTCCTCTGGGTTTGGCTTTGGGTTTAACACTGGTAAAGGCAATGGACCAGAAACCTCAAACCTGTGGCTGCCTGCTGACTCTTTGGGTCTAAGGTTCTAGTTTTTTCTGATCAGAGATTTATAGCTATCCTCTTCTTCTCTGACAGCACAAAAGCTGACATTTACACTGAGTGGTAC
Source organism: Melospiza georgiana (assembly GCF_028018845.1). Taxonomy (NCBI): domain Eukaryota; kingdom Metazoa; phylum Chordata; class Aves; order Passeriformes; family Passerellidae; genus Melospiza; species Melospiza georgiana. The sequence goes on along the minus strand of NC_080449.1, from coordinate 12,868,778 downwards.
CAGACTCTCATTCCCTTCTGGGGTGACTCATCCCAGCATCTTTGTGGGCTGCTGGGTTCTCCTTGTCCTGTGTAGATCTGAGATCTCATTCTCACAGGTCAGAGACATTTTCTAGAGTAGAACTGACACTGAAATATGTGCCAGACACTGTATGGAAAGATCTGCTTTAGATCTGCAGGAATTGCTGCATACCGGTGACAGAAGGAAGGCTTCCTTGTGGAATTAGCTCATAGAATGCTTATCCCAGAATGAAAGTTAAAATTAAAATGCCCCTACACAGGGAGCAAAACCTGCTTCTTTGTTCTGTGTTGCTCTGAGCTTGCAGAGGACATTGCTTGGGCAGGAGCAGCTGTGCTTACAGTAACCTTTCCAAGATGGAATCACATGAGATGTAAATCACCTGAGATGTAAATGTCACCTGCCACCGAAAAGAGGCTGTCACAGAGGGGCACAGAGATAATACTGAAGACCAGTATAGTCAGCACCAGGCTCTATTTGCAGGTTAAAAAAAAAAAAGTGTGCCAACAAAACTAATATGTATTGAAATAAAAGCGATGCAAGACATTGGTGCAAAACTCTATGACAATGATGCATCCCACTATGGCAATCATTATTATGACCCTTATAGTGTCTGGCTTTGAAAAACATAGAATCTGTTTCAGGCATTCTTATTTCTGATCATTTTAGAGGTCAGATCAGAGAAATTTGGCAACTTGTAATTAAGGTAACAAATTGTAGAAGACTTTGTGATAAGGAGTTTAAAGTGTCACAGAGAGTAAACTTTTGTAATTATAGTTTGTTTAAATACTCCCTTAGAGATTTCATCTCTGTAATTTACTCTTGCTCAGAATGTTATCTTTGTGAGGAGTCATAGTAATTGATTACTTGGTGAGTATCTGAGCAGTCAAATGGGGAAGAGTTGTGTAACTTCTTATAGAGAACCCCTAAATCTTGCAAATTCCTGACAGGACAGTTCTCCAGATATTCTGTACCTGGTCCGACCTTTATCTGGAAAATATATATATATGTGTGTGTGTGTGTGTTATATCTACTTATGAAACCTGCACACCTTACAGAGAGCATTGCCTAAGTATTTAAACACTCCTTTGCTACACACATATGTCAAGCAATCTATTAAAAAATACAAAAGTAAATGCAAATCAGGACAGCTGCTCTTGTCTTAGAGTCCCTGTAGGGAGCTGTTTGGGTATGGAGGAGCTGAACTCTTCATTGCTGCTAGGTATGAACACATATGTCTGTGTATAGGTGTCAGTCTGTGGCATATGTGGAGTGATACAGTCTTTCAGACAATTAAGGTAAGACTGGCTTCAGAGAGACATTGGGTAATAACCTCAATTAGTCTGAATTTGGAAAATAGAATATATGTTTGCCATATGAAAATGCAACATCACTGCCAAGAAACAAACACACAGAGAGCATACCTTTGTTTTCAATGACCGAAGAAAATTATTTGGTACTTTGGAATCAATAAATTTGGCTTAAAGGATGGAGCTCAAGGCAATCTGAGCTAATCACTGTTTTTAAAAGCATATAAAATTCAACAAAAATCTTTAAAAAGAGATATCTTAGACACCATATCAGTGTCAGGGAGAGTAAAACCTTCTTTGAACATCTTGCCAGCTGCTAGTCACTTACTGAAGTTTTATAACATTAGCTTAGTAGTGGCAGCCTTCCTTATCTGTCACATCTTGTTTTATTTGCATCAGAGGCTATAATTATATTCATACAAACTTTACGTCATTTTAAAAGCTGAAAGCAGCCCCTGATTTATGCTCCCTACAAGGCAATATTTTCTCTTCTGGATGTAATATGTCACAGAGAAGAGTGAGATTGCACCTGCTGCCGTCCCTGTGCCTCCCCAAGGCCCCGGCAGCTGCAGGGAGCAGCGGGCACAGCCAGGCTGGCACGCAGGGCCCCAGACTGAGCCCAGGGAGGGCTTGCATTTTAAAGCAAGAAGCACAGAGAGGACATGGGGGCACTGCAAACTCCTCTGTCCATACCCTGTCCCCTTTTGGCTCAAGAATGATGCCCTTGCTTGAGCTTCATCTTCACACATAAAATATCTAACATAAATTTTGGACAATAAAACTTTTCTGAAAGAGCAGACATACACCACCAGTGCTACCATTTCAAAGACATTGGTGTGAAAAATCAAACTAAACTACTGAGTTTTCTTGCAGTCTCCCCAGCTCCACTTCTAAAGAAAGAAATTTCTAAAGAAATTCAGCTACATGCCCTGTCAAAATGCCAATAGCTGACTAGAAAGATAGGGCTTTTGGCTAAAAGGCTAAAATGCAGATTTATGGCCTGTGATGAATCTCCCTAGGGCCATTTCCCAAATTATCATGCAGAAGACTGACACTGTCCCCTTTCCATACATATGTTTTGTCAACTTTCTTCAAGCTGGCTTCTTATTATCTCTTAAAACTAATTAAAAAAGAATTTTCTGAAAACCCTTGGTAATGTCAGTTAATATGAAGCCAGCTTTCAATTGTTTAGCAAGGGTTTGTCTGGGGTTGACTGGTATGTAAATAGAAAAAATAAGAATTCTTTAGAAAAATTTGAGCCAAATACGGAATTATTTCTTATGAACAAATACTGCATGGGCTTAGGTTTCTAAATGAATTGAGTTTACACATTTCTGGAGAAACAACTGGGAAAGGAAAACCTGACCTCAGAACCATTCCAATCAGTGAGAGCACGTGGAAATGCCAGGCTTTGTGATGTTGTCCATGTTTTTATTTTACATCATTAACACCGGATCAGCGTGAGCTCACGTCTCTGCTGAAGTCGCTGTTGGTTCAGTGCACGGCCACGTGAGAGGGATGGCCAGAAAAGCCACATCAGGTCTGCCTGAGAGGCCTCTCCTGACAAGGACCTTCGCAGAGAGCAGCGCCGTGTGGGCATCAGTCCCTTGGTGTTTCCAAACCACCGCTGGATCTGAATTTTACAACATCTGCCCAGCCAAAACAGTTTCCCTCTGAAAAATCCATTCTTGCCTACATCATGTCATTTTCCCAGCAGCTTCTGAGACCCTCCACAGATGTGTTGAGATTTCTGAGGAAACGTGGGTCACAGAAGGCTGCAGGAGGAGTGAGCCTCTGGAGCCAGTGCCCAGCAAGTGGAGCTGAGGAATTTACAGCCCTCCTAGTGCTCACACTTTATTTCTCCCCACAGGCATGTGAGCCTTCCCTCTGTGTTGTGTCAGCAGAGATCTCGAACACGAGCGCAGGGCGCGTTCCCGTGCCTTGCTCGCTGCTGTTTCTCCAGGTTCTCTGAGCTTTCCCTGCTGTCAGGGCGTGCGGATGCCGGGGGCTGCAGCGGGGCAGGGATGTCCCTGCGGAGCCCTGGCCTGGAGGGACGGACAAACCCACGCCCACCACGGACCCCGCGACAGGGGCACGATGGCCCCCAGACCCTCCCAGGACAACCTGCAACTTCTGCATTGCTCGTAAACAAATGTATCTAAACCACCACGCTTTACATCCACTTAAAATTCTGAATACCTTTTCATTTATCTAAAGCTTGCTGAGGTGAGTTCCTATAAGGGAAGACTTATTTCATTTCCATGAAATGTTTATATTTTCTGGGAAGTTTCTCTCTCACCTCTTTAAATTTTACTGCAGTTGGCGTGCAGCCTGTAGTAGGGTCCTCCCAAGGAAGCTGGTGAGGCAGAAAGGTTCAAGAGGGACTATAAATTTCCAGCTTTCTGGGTTAGAATAATTTAAGTGCACTGAGTTCTTAACCTTAAAGGATCAATAGTGAGGGTTTTTTTCCTTGTAGTGCTGTAAAATTCAAGGTAAAAAAAAAAAAAAAAACAAACCCAAAAACCAAAAAAATACCAAAAAAACCCAAATCAAAACCAATTCCCCCAAACCTAGCTTTAAAATAAATAAAGGATGTATATGAACAGGGGATTGATCCTGAACTGTTTCTGGAGTTTCAAATTCCATTGTCTGAAGGATGTCTGCTTTGGCTGTTCAGGAGAATAACCATCTCAAGAAAGTTTTTTACAAAAAGGTATAAATACCCATAGCCTAGTACTCATCCTTGCAAAATGGATGTAGTTCTCTTTCTGCAACTAATTTCTTTGTTCTAAATCCAGAAGGGACTTGGCCATTTCAGCACTGATTTTTGGAGTGGATTAGGGCTGGCTGATCTGATATGTGCCCATGGATGAGTCTGCAGCGGTACAGACCTCTTCTCTGAATTACATCCTGCTGTAATTACATTTTCTGACCAGCTTGCTGAGGTTCTGTCTTAATATCAAGCATATATATGCCATTTTTAAGTTTTATATCCTCTCATATGGCATTTGTATTAAAGGCATTGACCAACCTGTTACCTTCTCAGAATATTAATGCATGGCCACAGTGAAATATCTTGCAGTATATTCAGGCATCCATGTTTGATTTGGGAAAAACCCCAATACCTTCAAATGAGGTTCACAAACTTTTACCAAAAAACACACAACAAATTCCAGTGCAATACAAAAATCTCAGCTGTTGTTTCTCTAGCAGGAATGTAAGGTAAATGTAACTCAAAAGAAATATGAATATGCCATATCTAGCAGAATAGATACCACATTTAGCAGAATATATGAGATCATCAATCTAATGTGGGAAACATAGGATCCTGAGGTCAGCATTTGACAAGTAGTGCGGGAGAAACTGTTTTATAAAAAACAAATTCCCATTTAGCCTCTAACCCTTCACACAGTCTCTAACAATAATTTTCAGTCTGAAATCTCTGTCCTCAGTGGGAGGATGATGCTGAGTCCCCCTTCTACAGAGGCAGACTGACAGGGGATGAAAAGGGTCAGTACAGGCCACATTCAAGATGTTTAAAATGCTTGTTCCTAACAGCCTGGCCCAAAATAAAAATGGGAGACCTAAACAATCAGAGCAAACTGGGGTCTCTGGGTCTGTTTTGGAGCTCTCCAAGAGCAGCCTGACAGAGAAAATTCCTAGATTAATCTTCCGGATGCCCTTCCTTGATCCGGGATTAAGAGATGAAGTTCATTTTGACATCTTACGGAGAAACTCCATCTGTAGATGCCAAGAACTGCTCAGAAGAAATAAAAAACACCTTGTGTGACAGTGGCAAGGCTTTCTACAATGAAAGCATCATCTTTGCAAACCAGATGTGTGGCACAGAAGCACCCCACGTGCGCGGTACTGGGCATTGCACGCAGCCTGCAGATGCACCTGCCTGTCTGCGGCTGCTCGTGGCAGCCCTCGGTGCCTGGAGAGGGCGATGGCCACACCCTGTGCCCACCTGCGGGGCGGGACTGCAGGTGTGCAGTGATGACAGCAGGTGAAGCGCTGCCACTGCTGCCCAATCTGCAGGCTCAGTGCCTCCAGAGACACCATCCCGCTCAGGCACCTTTTTCTGCAGTGACCCTAGCAGAGGTAGGGTTTAGGAAACATAACTGAATGCAACTGAATCTATGTAAAAGTTTGAGAAGAAATTGTACTAACACCTCTCTCTTCTAAGGACTTGGGATACACGCTAGGAGGGGCAGAGTTTCTCCTGATAGAAACATTTAAATTGCGAGCATTCAGCCGGTGATTGAAAAAGGACTAAAGAAGGCAGTGTCTTAGATTTAGCTACTATCTAGTAACCCTATTCTGTATGTTTCCTGTCGGCTTTTTTCTGGCGTAGTTTGTAACTCCCAAAATCATCTCTGGGCAGTGGCACAAATTGTGAATTCATACTCAGAAATCCTACCTTGACCCATCAGTGGACCTTCTGAGAAGCCAAAAAGTAGCAGAGGTTGAGCAAAGCTCATGGTGCTTTTAGTGATATCAGCTTCAGGTGGGACTGGTCTTATCAGTCATCAGCCAACTGGAACCCACAGGGACCACTTACCAGCAGAAAGGTCCACCCTTGGCTCTCCAGTGTGCATGCAGCCACTGTCTGCATTTTATCCAGAAAAAAATACCCAAACATATTCTAGATGAGCATCTTCAAGCCAGCCACAGCCTTTCCAACAGGTGATAGCACTGCAGGGCAGAGGTTTACGAAGTTGCACTATGGCAGGAGCCGAGGCAGAGTCCCATGCTAACATACTCTGTCCTCCCATAGGATAACACGATAACAAGGGAAACGTGGTATTGATTTACCTAGTGAAAGTGACAGCTCCCAACATGTGGAACCCATCCCTGCTTGTCACTCAGCCATGCTTGGTCTTTTTGGACAAGGCTACTTGAATCTATGAAGTTATTAAGGAGGAACAGCCTATCAGAGCAGCCTCAGAGCAGGCAGGTACCACAGCAGTTCCAAGAGCCTGGGAACTACCAAACAGCATTCAGAAATCTGCACATCCAGCTGTAGGAATGTATACAGATACCTGATTCTAAAGAGACACGTTTCTCTTCCTGGACTTAAATGACTCATGAGCCTAGTTCAATTAATAATTAACTCAAGCAACTTTTAATTAATATTTTTTTAATCCAGCAAAGCTAAGGAGTGATACACTTATGAGTTACACTGTTGAGAATAACACACAGAAGGAAAAGGCTAGAAAATGTATCCACCTTTAGTCACTGGCTTTTGCTTTGTAAATGTCACAGTAGCCAGGTGTATCCAGTAAATAATTAAGTCTGATAGTGGCCAGCTGGTAAGAAGCTCCTCCCAGGGCCTGGGGACTTCTATTAATTAAGGTCTGAGCAAAGCAGAATGGATATTTGCCCTTTGTTGATATCAAAAAGTGCTGAGAGCTTGAACTGCGTCTGAGAGTAATGTTAAATGAGGTTGTCTGTTTTGGAAGATCAATCATGGTCCTGCTCATCCTTCTTCTCTCTTCATCCTGATTGTCTTCATCAAGCTGGTAAGGAGCAATACCTGTCTCTGACCTTCTTAAAAGTAAAGGGGTCTTGCTATTCCTAGACTTAATGTTTTTAGTACTTAGATGAACAGTAGGTTTAAAGTTCTTGCACACAACTTATTCTAATAAGAAAAAATTCCTTTGTCATGGCAAATAACGTGAGCTCTAGTACAAGCTGCAGAGCACTCTGCAGTTCTCCCTGCCATGTGATCCAGCATCACAGAAAATGAGCACTGGCAACAATAAATAATGACAGAATCAAAAACCATGGAACCCCTTTTCCTGTAACAATATATATCTTTCAGTGAAACACTCTGATCTCACAGCAGTAATGCACCATTATGCCCCTGAGGCCACTCCTCTGATTCCACATTTTATAGACCAGCTCTTTATTCCCAAATCCAGCAGATGCATGGCTTATAGCTGGTCCCAGCATGGAATGCATCACAAGCAGCTTGTCTATTATAAGTGACCTGCTAAAGAGAAGAAATAGTGTTTGTATCCTCTGCAGCATTTTTAAAGCTGAAAAAGGATATGTAAAAGATTTCTTTTTTTCTGGATCCTGTGTATTGCTCAATATTAAGTATTTGGAATACAAAAAACCCCGAAGACCAATCATTCATAGATTTTTCTTTTGGAAACAGAGGATGAGTAGTGGAAATTCTTGGGGAAAACTCTGCTTGAACAGTAAGACAACTAGAAATTATCTACAAGTGCTCTCTGGGATTTTGACTGAATAATCCTTCTCATATGGACTTTTAAAGGCTTTACTAATAGTGTTATTTTTTAAAATAATCTTTTTAAACTGTTGTGGAAAGTTTTATAGGGTTTTTAAACTTATTTTGAAGATTTCTGTTCAAAGGATCCTATGCTTTTCCTTTAATGTTGTATTTGTTATTATAGCACAGTGTATAATAAGAAGTCACAGAAGTCTTCTTATGCCCTTAAAAATGGTGTATTGTATAGCTGTCCTTCCAGACCACAGACTCCTCTATCTAGCGCCTGCTTTTGGGGTGCAGAGGTGGGCTGTGTGCCAGGTTTGAAGTGGTACACAGCCTATTATTCTGGTAAACATCTATCCAAATTCCTGAGATAACGCCAGACAAATCTATGTGTGTGTCTGTTCACCTGTGCTCATACACACACACGTACGTGCATCAAATCAATAGAAAAATATATTTTGGGGACACAGTGCACAGGACCCTTGGAAGCACAGGCATCCTGGAGCAGTGCTGAGTAGAGGCTCCAGCTTCCACTGCCTGAAGCTGGGGCTGTTCCTGTCCCGACTGACGAGCGCCTGTCTCCCGTGATTGCGGTTTGGGGTCACAGCTTCTGGCTGTGACCGTGAGCGACAAGGCCCGGCTCCTCGGTGCCAGGTCATGATTCTTTCTGGCTGCTATTGCTGGACTGGCCATTGTCAGGAGCATAAAGAGGAGTTACTTCAGGATCTGTTTATTTCCAATATTTTTCATGTTGTTCCAATGCCAGAATTCTGCAAATAAGTCATCGCAATATAGGTTGCTTTAGTTGCCTTCTGGAGATTTTCTCCCTCACGCCCTTGTCCATTCCATTCCCAGAGCTTATTTACGGGTCAGCTTTCTCTGTGGTTTTGGACAAGTGCTTCAAACAGACATTCTAGAGCAGCTCACAGCAGACACTGACCTGTGAAGGGGATGCAGAATGAAAGAGGTCAGTATATGCATATGCCCTGGTTAAACACCACCTGCACACTGTGTCAGGTCTCAGTTGTGGCATTGTATGGGGAATCAAATTGTCACTGTAGACTGACTATTCTGTAACCAGACACCAAAGCATACGGCACAAAGCAGAGAAAATATTTTCTTTCTCCCTTGTTTTCCTTCTACTAGCTTCAGCAGTCTCCCTACCCTGCCCACAAAAACCAGCTTTGTGGGTGAAGGCACACCAGGCCTGTGCTTTACCTCTACAACTCCAGCATGGAAATAAAATGAAAGGAAAAACAACTGGGAGCTGTGAATTAAGGAAAATATTACACTGTTGTATATTGACTGAACGAACATGCACACCCTGAAAAGTATAGAGAACTGATAGTTTAGATTCCTCCATGGGAAAGGTTGGAGTGGTGTTCTGCAGCAAAGAAGTGCTGATGATACAGGGCATATTTAAAGAATGGGCTTGTACTTTCTCAAGCTAAGATCTTCAACTCGTAATGAGGAAATCTTCATTTCCTCATTACAAGCCAATCTAAAAACCTCTGTGTTACCTGATCACCCAACTTGCTCAGCATACCACTTGTGTCAGAGGTTGAAATTGCCTCTTTACCAATGGTTTATTTTTCAGAATGTGTACTGCCATTTACAAAGCAAAAGAGATAACATACTGGGGAAAGGTGAAGGCAGTGAAAGAATTAGCTCCCATGTTATGGAAAAATCTAATCTTACCTGAAACCATTTGGGCATCCAAACACAACATGATTGCAGCAGGAAAAGAGAGGGAGTGGTCATTTCTTCCCTGGAATGGAATGAAATGTCTCAAACTAATATTTGGCCAAGAAGCTTTATTATTGTTGCTTTGATTTCAGAATTATAAGGAAAAAGCTCTGAGTACTTATGGGGAGAACTTACGCTCTTCCTTCATGCTTAAAATTTTAAAATAATCCCTTGAAAGATGAGCACAATTGAAATCATAGTTGAATGTGTTGATTCTTTTCCCTGCAAAGTCTACAGAGAGCCCTAAAAAAAAAGGTAAAAATCATCGGTGTGGCCTTGAAACCTTATATAATGTTTCAGTGTTGGGCCAATAAAAAATATCCTAACTGTTATTTTGTCTGAGCTCAAGTCCTGAAGGAAATGTCAGACCGAGTAGGAAAAAAGTTCTACAGTTACAGGTCTTATAATTCTCAGAGCTTTCCCCCAAATACCCCCTATTTCCAAGCCCTGTCTCCAAACACTCCAGCTATGGAAGTGATAACCTGAAGACTTGGCAGTGTACATGACATTTTACTAAGGGAGCTAATACAAATATTATCTCAAGTGAAATGAGGGTTTAATTCTATTATCTGTGGCTTTTCTTTCCCGGGGGTCAAAAGTACAGAAAGTGGTCATGTTGTCTTTATAGTCCAAGAAACAAAAGACCTGTTTTTAAACCAAATAATTAGTCATCCAGAACTAATGTCCCACAGCACTAAGCACTAAGGGGGCTTTGGAGTGATCTGAACCAGCATGCAGCTCTCCAGACACATCATTTCAGAGGTGCTAGTACGGAGCACAGCAGAGGATTCTCCTGGGTGCCCGACACCACGGCCAGGGAACGAGCAACAGGGACGCTGCAGGTACTGTACAGCAGCCCTGCAATTGCCTATTTCTCCAAGAGTCCTGCTTCTTGTTTTACACTGAGAATTCCATTTGCTGTTGCTTTGCCTTTGTGCAGGTTGCAGGTGCGTGGCTATGCATGACAAAGCCTTGTGACAGCCAGCAGTGCCCTGCAGAGAGCAGAAGACAGATCAAGGAGGGTGCTGGTAAAGTTAAAATGTGAATAGTGTGGTATGGCATCCTACAAGACATGTTAAATTCTGCAGCTGTGATCAGAGCTACTCAGAAGGAGGAATCAGCATCAGCACAGATCTGCTCTTTGGTTTTGACTAATCACTCACTTCTAGCAGCTCTTGTGCAAAACTAAAGGGGTCTAGCTTCAGTTTTCTGCCTTTTAAACTGTTTGTGTCCCAGATTTGGGAATTCTGAAATTTGCAAGGGACTGAAAAGCACCAAAGCAATTTTTTTTTAGCAGTGGAACTAAAATCTGAGTAACTCCAATGTCTGAATCTAGTCTCCTCTGCTTCTACTGAGGGTATAGGCTCCAAGGAGCTGACAGTCTAGACAAAAGACTCATGGAAAAGGCCCAGAGTGCTGGAGCAATGTTTGCTATACATGCTGGGTGAGCTACTCCTGCAGAGTTGTCTCTGTAGGTGATGAGTACTGTAAGGAAAAACAAAACAAGCTCCCTCTGAGCAGGATTTTGGCAGTGGATCAGGTCAGAGGTTGTGCAATGAACTTGTGGAAGTGGCTTGACCTAAAAGAGTGCATTGGGCAGGATACCTGTGCCAGTGATGCACACATCCATGAGCTCTGCCTTCTCTGGCAAGTGGCGCTGCAAATAAAGCTGGGTGAGCCTGACTCCTAACAGAATGGAAACCCTCAAGTGCTCATAGTAGTCATGACATTGGCTCAGGAGCTTACAGAATTAATAAGTTGCTACAGTTCATGTTCCAAGCCAAATCCTTTTGCTGGTCATTAATTTACAACCAGTGCCCACAGAACTGATTATAGCTCCCTAGAAGAAATCTTCAAATCCAGCCAAAGATTTTTTAATGCTTCCCTCTCAGATGCCCATTGCAAGGCTGAAAGCTGGATCTTCTTGTTCACTGCAGGTTCTCAAAAAGGAGGTTAGTTAATTTCAAAATGCTTTTTCTTTTCTCTTACAAATCCTTTTTTTCTCCTAGAATCCACTATGATTACGTATGGTTGGCCAACAAATTTTGTAGGTACTTCATTTTACTGGTTTTGACTGGGATAACCTTACTTTTCTTCCAAGTATCTGGTACGGTGCAGTGATCTGAGTGTGTGGCCCAAGCAGTGTGCAGTTACTGGTGAGCACGGTTAGTTCCAACCCAGCCACAATGGGCTGGGGTCCCCAGAGGTGGGAGAGGACACAGCCAGGACAGCTGGCCCCAGCTGGCCAGTGATGGGTGTCCCTCGTCATGGCATGGCAACAGAAGCTTGGGGAAGAGAGAGGAAGGAGAGGCCAATGCTGCTGCTGTAGTAATTACAAGTGAAATAGTCCTTCACTCTAAAAGATACTCTGCAGGCTCTGTTTGTTCAGATGGCATAGTGTCCTTTTGGTCTAAAGCAATTACTTACATTTTCTACATAACAACTTCCCAAAGATGCCTTTGAAAATTTCTAAAGACAACATGTATTTAATACTTTAATATAAGCAGGTTTGATTCAATACAGATTGTTCAGAAGCACCAAATATCTGTGGATGTATCTTAGGTTGTATCTAAATCTGTACTTCCGTGCATAGTTTTGTGTCTGAAAGCAATCCCAAGCCACATGGTCTGTGAAACAGCACAGGGAGCTTAGTAGAAATATAAACCATGTGAACTGTGATGCCACTAAATCACAGATCTTCCTTTTGTCTGTTTTGATAGCCCTTGATCCTCCAAGGACGTGGAAGTATTTTGCAGTCCAGCAACTGAAAAATAAGGCCACTTTGGATTCTGGAAAGAAAAACATTCTATTTAAATCCATCCCTCTTTAATTTTGTTTTCAGACACTGTCTGTCAGTCTAGCCTTTGAAATTAGCACAAATACCCATGAGAAATTTAATCCTGCTCAAGGCTCTGAATTAAATACATTGCAGCCGATAAATAGTTGCCCTTTGACTTCTAAATGATGTTTAATCTTTGAAGCAGGTACAGTAACCTTGGGTAATCTGTTCATCAGTTTTCTAGGTTAAATAAATGAATATATTAGTTTCCTCTAGATTTCAATGTTTTATAATAGCAATGGGAACATAAAATCAGCACCACAAAAAAGAACCCCATAACTGTCTGCTATGCTTTGTGGAGTCTATTAACAAGCCTCAGAAGTAAGGATCACTATTGCCCACGAATTGTCTTTGTGCTGCCCAGGGAGACAGTCAGTGTTTCTGGGTGGGGGAACTCTACTTCAGGCGTGTTAGGTCGCCTTACCCAGGTGCAAGTGCCCAGCAGAGCTGTTGGCTCTGGGACTGAAGGGACCTGTGCTTTGCTCTGGGCCACTGGGGACACTGAGGCACCCTCATTCTGCTTTAGCTGGAAATTATGTCACTAGGCTTTTCTTATCATGGTTTGCCCATTCCTTGTCTGTGCGTCAATATCCCTGGCCTTGCAGTTACTTGTTGGAGACAAATTTACTTGGAATAAAGCACAGAAAAAGAACATGACCACTTGAAAAGGTTAAAGGACCAATATAAGGAAGATTAGTTAAAAGATACTGTTACATATTATTAGGTATGCTGGGGAAAATCTTCATAGGAAGTCAAAATAAAGTTAGTATATTTAGATGTAAATACTTTTAAAATTCAGATTCAGTTCTCTTAAGTAGCAGACATAACCCATTGTATAGTCCATAGAAGTCAGGCAGTTCATGATTTTAAGATTCTCCTTTTTTTTCAAAGCAAATTGGGAAATAAAAATTAAGCTTATGTAGAACAAAGTGTCACAAATGAACCTGGCCACAGCAATCTCAAAGTCTGGGAGCCTCTGTGTTCATGAGATGGTGTCCTACTATCTGTATTATCTTTGGGTAGGACACTGTTACACATTTTCGTTAATGTGAGTGAATATACTCAGCTTGGTTTCCTTATTATGCAAATCATCAAAATTATTGGAGCATATACAATTACCTGCCTCAAATTCATACTCATGCGGGACTGACAGGCAATGAAGAAACTGTAAAATTCATTGTTTAATGGAAGTTATTGATTATTTGCAGAGATGATTTATGGAATTACAAGGGTCTGACATTCATTGACCACCAAATTACCCTTTGAATTATTCAGTGCTTTACAGATTATTTACTGACCTGCTGTGACCTAACCTGAGCTGATTCCTGCAGCAGTGCAGAGCATTGCCTGCTGCTGCTGTGGTGCATGTAGGACACATGCAGATTTTACATCCTGTTGGCAGTGAAAACAATTAATTATGTCCAAACTGAATTTGTGATATAAAGCTATAAAAAAAGCACTACAGTGAAGGTCATATCAGTCAAGACTCCTCATATCCTTTTACAAAAAGAGAGGAAGTTGCCCACACCATTGCTTTGTTAAGGCTAAAATCAGGTTAGGTCCCTGTTTGCCAAATCTGACAAAACCAGGCAATTTTCAAAAGGTAGAAGAGATACAGTGTACTTTCATCAGCTTGGGTGGTAATCATCTTCATCTGGCTACTAAGGAGGTTTTGTGGCTAAGCAGGCAGCTCGGACACGCTTAGTGGCAGTATCTCTGGCACTCGCTCCGTACTCCAGAAGCCCCTGCTTGCTGGAATAATTGTGGCATATTTTTTACTTTTGGTTGACAAGTAGATCTCTGAAAACAAAGAAGGAGGGCACAGAAACTTCCCACCTTTTTATGTAATACTCAGAAGTTAAATAGTATTTGTCATATTTATAAGAAAAATAAAATGAAAAGTTTTGTTATGAATTTCAGACTATGTTAAAATGAAAATGCTTCCTTAGCATATCATGCTAAATAAGTGAGATTGATGGGGGGGATTGCTTTTTAGAAAGCCACTGAAATTTTTAGAAAATGACCAAACTTTCAGAGAGACTCATGCAGGAGTTAGTGATCCTGATAGTAGCTGTCCACAACTCAAGTTAATTGGAGAATGATGACTATGCAAAGATGATAAGCTGAAGCATGTCTAGGCACGTGGATGGCAAAAGACTATTGTGTAAGAAGCATTTTGGTACAGGTGAAGAATTCCCCCCAGCTTAACAGGTGACATTTACGCAAATTCAAAATTTGCCTGGAGTTAGACTTGCCCTATTAGCATAAGGAGAAGGGGTATTACTTTTAAAAAGTTTTTATGGCTTATTGTGAGAAATTATTCAGAAAGCATGTTCCTTCTCAAGTCCCAAAGTGCGTCCCAAAGTCTTTCATGGTGCCCTTTTTGTCATGTAATTTTACTGATGTAATTGTTAGGTTAGTTGCATAAGTTTCCCCGTAGTTCCTAAAAGGCACTTTAAATTGGGACAAGCTTTCCTGTATAGGTGTGTATAGCAAGCTGGCAAACCCGCAAGAATTGAATTGTGCCTTGCCAATGGCCATAGAAAACGAGCAATCTCTGAATTTCCCATGAGCATGCTGTAAACCAGCGGTTTATCTAAAGCTGAAGGGAAGAGCGCGTGCCGCTGAAGGGTGTTTCAGGTGCCCAGCCACAAAAGCAAAAGGGCGGAAAGCGCTCAGGATGGAGAGCTATCGGAGCTCGGGGATGCTGCTCCAGAGCTGCTGTGCCAGCCCAGCCCTCAGAGCCAGAGCTGTCCCTGCTCTGTGCCAGGGCCTCGCCATCAGGGAGGCTTTATTTTCTTTCTGAGGATCAGCTGTGCGTGCAGGCTGAGCGCTGTGGGTGTGCGCGTATGTGGGACGTAAGGGGCCCTGATCAGTCCTGCTGGTTTGCAGGACTGGTGATGGGTAACCCGGCTGCACAGCTGGATTTCCTCTCTGCCAGCTGTAGCTTCAGTGGGGAGGCCTTGCCAGCTGCAGGGAAGCCAAGCCGGGATCCAATGGCCGTTAGGTGGTGCCCCTGTCTTGAGTAAAAAATAAACGCACAAAAGATTGTCCTGTCCTCATTTTAGTTATGCAAATAGGAACAGCTCTAAGAAGGAAACTGTAGCGGAAGATTAAGTTCTAATGTGGGAATACATTAAGTGTATATATGTGTGTATACACACACACAGACACACACAAATGCTCTTTGAATCTCAAGAGATTTTGGCAACTGAAACACTTGGTAGAGGAGAGCAGTTTCTTCCAGTTGGGTTGGGTCTGTTATCTACCTTCACTGCAGCCTTTGTCCCGTGGGTGCCATCTCACCCCTAACCATTCTCACTGCAGTTTGTGCCAGTTGTAGGGGCCCAGAGGTACCTCTGATAGGCAGAGAGACACTTTACACGCCACAGCATGCTTCTTTCTGCATCACTGCCTAAACTTATGTATTTCTCTCTGCATCATTTTGGGTTTTGTCATTTTTTCTGACCTGTTTTAAATTCTGAAGTGCCTTGCCTTGTAACCTGCTGATAGAAATGCAACACTATAAAATTACTTATTTGCCTGTATTTTTTATTGATTACTTTTCATTATCTTGTTGTCTGCCCCTTGCCCAGTGGTGAAAGGATGTGGCTATTATTCAGTAGAGCGAATCCAGCCCATTACATAATCTGTCTTGCTGTGCTTGCTGTAAGTGACTCACAGAATTCAATGTGATGTCTTTTTGCGTGCCATGTAGAGTCACCTGTCACTGTTTGCTGTGTCCTGAGCTATGGCACAAGGCAAGGGAGCCACATCCTGAACCTTTCCTAGTGACCAACAGTGAAGGAGGTTCGGAGCTGCTGACTACCTGCCTGAGTGCTCATTTATTCCTGGCTCCACAACAGCATGTGAACATCTTGTTCCACTGAAAGAATTTTGCCTGCAAACAGGAAGATTTTAGGAAAACAAATGTTCCCTGACTTGGATATTTTCATTTCAGCTACTGCCTAGATAAGCTCCGCAGTATAGTTTAGAAGAACAGCAGGTGAGGTGGGGGTCCTGCTTAGGTTGATTGTGGTTCCCTTGCTTTAGAACATATTTCACTTTTTTAAAAAAACAAACATCCGTATTTCCTGTCCATGGGTCCAGGACATTCTGACCAGCTGAACAAAACCAGCTGGTAAGAGCAAAGACCTGGGGAGGTACCTAGAGCTGCTGGGTTCTAGCAATTGGGGGAAAATCAACCGCCTCATTTCTCTACACCTGCTTTTCCATTAGCATAATTGAGAATAATGAACTGAACCAACAACCTTAAGGCTGACTAATAACTACAGCTTCTCTGGTGATGAAAATCATTCCATATCCTATTATTAGCAGATCGATGCAAATAATTTGCAGACATTCCACAAAAGCTACCCATTGCAGCAATTTCATTATAGTGTTTAAAGTAAAATTTAAACAACTCCATTTTCATTATTTCAATTTTATGGCTTTGATTTCATTTCTTGAAACATCCAAAATTGCTATTATTTTTATAAGTTGCTTACTTACAGTTACAGAAACCAGAATCTCGTCCTAACCCCCTTGTTTCTTACCTTCCATCACTCTCTCTACCCCTAAGATTGCTCCTGTAAAATGTGCATCAGCAGTGTGAGTCTCAGCTTGGGAGGAGCTGAAGCAGCAGCTGCTGCTGCCCCTGCCATGCACGCCCCCTCTCAGCGAATTACCCGCCGTGCTGGCTCCCCTCTTCTGAGACTGGTCAGTCTTAATGGTGAGCTGCCTGGGAGGAGAGAGTTCCTGTAGTTCTTCTGGCTTTGCTGTCATGGAAAATTATCTTCCCTTCTGCACATCTGCTGAGCATAAAGCTGCAGTATTCAGCTGGAGCGAAGGAACAAAACAGCTGTAATTTCTTTTTGAAATACAGATCAAATCACCTGCAACCTCCAATGAGCTGGCATTGGAGCTGGGTGCTTTCTCCACTGAGCAGGTTCTTGGAGAAGGTACCTGGCTGGATGGGCAGCTCCTGTGCTTGGCCTCACACCTCCTCAGTCAGCAGACGCAGGAGCTTTGCCTGGGCTCTCTCAGGGGGCTGCACAGGGGCTGCTCCTGTCTTTGCACAAGTGATGCTGCAGATGCTCTGTGTCGGGGTAGCCCAGAGACTGAGCAGGGTTTGCCTGGGGCTGGTCAGCCATGTGCCCAGCAGGCTCAGCACTGCACTCGACTGCAGCGCTATGTGAGGTCCTCGTGCTGCAAGAGAGCCATTTTATCTCCCTCCAGCTCTGGAAAAGGTGGTGCCTACAGGGCACAGGTGAGGAGAAGTGGGAAGAAGGATTCTCTCTGCGATGCCATCATTGTACTCATCCCTCCAAGATTTGCAAGATCTAGCCACCCCCTCAGCATTTTACACACAGTTTATGCCAGCCATTCTCCTGACCTCCACCCTGACTGGGGAGGGGGATGAAGATTGAGTGCAGGATGGTCACCATATGTTTTGTTTATTCTTTATTATGTATTTATTTATGCTGCGTTTAATTTTTTGAAATAAACCTGTTCATTTTGGGGGTGATTTTCCTGCCCTTTTTTAGTTTCTTAAAATTAATGTAACTAACATGGAAAGTATCTTGTACTAGGAAATTTGCAGAGGCAGATGAAAGCACGTCTCTGGTGCTAGTTACCTGCACTGGACCTGACCCTGACCTGTGGATTGACTTTGTGTCTTGGCCCAGGACCTCCCTCACTGCCACAGACTCACTGGATGACCCGGGCTCTTTGCTGGTGTCGGCTGCCCTCCCTGGGCTTGTCCTGCTGTGCCTCCTTGTCCAGACACTCCAGGACAAGCTATAGCTAAAGAGAGCCCTTTACTGCCAGTCATGCTGTCACTTTGTCCCCACCCCTTGCAAGCAGTTGGCCTTTGCTACTTCTCGCCACCTGCCACATTTCTAACTTAAATCACATTTTCTCAAAAATACATTCACTGCTGATGCTGTATGACTTCTAAGTCTACAGGGATATTTTAATAAGCCACTATGAACTTACAAAAACTAAATGTCATGTTCCTGTGTGCCACTTGTTCCATCTATTTCAGGGTTTCCTGGAATTCCTAATACACCTTTTCTTGCAGGAAGTTCACTGTGAATCCACCCTGATGCTAGGTGAGACAAGAAGTGTTCTGGGGACATTAGGGCTCTGAATTTGCTGTCAGTATTACTCTCAGCTGTTCAGCTTCAGATCTAACTGGAGCCAGAATTCCTCACTATGGATGGGGAGAAATTCAACTCAACAGATATTTTCCTTGCCTAGAATACCAGGTTTCTACTAACTGAGGGCACAGGGGACAACTGAAAGGAAAATTGAAAATAAGCATGGTGCAATTAACAGCCAGTTTGTGTTATCTTAAGTTCATTGTTTTCCTATGCTAAAACAATTCTAATCCAAGATAAGTTCTGAATTTGTAAACCGAAGTTGCTCTTGGCTTCTGTTAAGATGAGCATTTGTTTCTCTTGTCCTTCTTGACCTTGTTTTCAAACTTCTTTTCTCATTAATATTTTTTTGACCTGAATGAAAAGCTGTCCATGTACAGATTGTCTTTCCATCTTAATTTCATCTGGCATTGCAGGCTTCTTGTGGAGCTATTCTTACAGGAGCCAATGTGCACCTCAGGCTCCTACCAGCTGTGTGCCCTGGGCAGCAGGGAGAGGGAAGCACTGCAGAAGGCTGATACACTGCCCACAGATTCACCTGCGAGTTAGTTTAACACCTGTGTGTCAGTGTAACTCTGGCCTACCTAGACTTGGTGTCTGGCGCTTCCTGTGGAGCAGCACCCAGGTATTAGGTTATTAAAATCTAACATGAAGCTGTCAGACCAAGTGCATCTACTGGTGTGTGGAATCTGCTTCCAAAGCCACATCGGCAATCAGTTTGCACCTGTAAATCAGCCAAGCCAGGTGTTTCCTCAGTGTTTTCAACTTTTTCACAATTCAAAAAGCCTCCATAAGCTGCTGTCTTTGACTTCTGAACAACTGCATCCTGGTGGGTTGGAGGTGGACCCCAGCCCAGGACACGGCCCAGGGATCTCAGCAGCATCACTGAAGGGCTCTGTCCCTGGTGGCAGACAAGTCCCATGTCTGCGGCCACTCAACCCTCTGGCTGGGATTCTGCCTTCTCAGCCAGGCAGCAGAGAAGACAATTTGCATAAAGCCTTGACTTTCTGTAGGCTGACTGCACTGCAGGTGATGAAACAGGAAAAGTCCACCTCTTGTGGACATTTTTAACGTTCAGACATAATATATCGAAATGTAAAATGCATTCAAATTAGAGACTAGGTGTAACAGCGTTAGTGGCTTACCGCAGCTGGAATTCAGTGCTGAGCTAGGAACCCAGTGCAGAGCAGCTTTAATTTGGATCAGATGGCATGCCAGAACGTGTGCTCTGAATCTGGAAGGATTTCTGTGGGTATGGCAGGGGGTAGCCAGCACCACAACAGCGGCACAGATCTGAGCAGTCAGCCCAGCTCTGCTCCACGAAACCAAGCACTGAACAGACACCCCATCCCAGTAAAGGAGAGATTGATCTCAGCAGGACGGCTCAGTCAAATAATTGTGTCAATAAGAAGGGAGAGTAAAATATCTTCTCACTTTTCTGAAAACCCCTGGGTTCTCCCAAAGCAGGACCAGCACAGGGTAGTGGGGCTGTGCAGGAAACGAGGACTTGAGCAGCTCCTGGGGAAGGGCCTGCACTCTCCAGCCTCAGAAAGGTGCAGGGAGGCACGTGCTGCCCCTCGGTGTAGAGAGCAACTACTCATAAAAAGCATTGAGTGAAAAATTATTTTGAACCCCCTAACAGTGCTTTGACCCAATTACTGAGCTTGGTTGGACAATATGGCTTTATTGCTCTCTGTAGATTTTCTCAAGAGGCTGAGAACTACCCTGATACCGTGGCAGTAAAAAGACTCATCTGACTAAATTTCATATAGTGCTCCACAAACTGGCCAAGTGCAGAAATATCAAGCCAAGAGCTACAAGTATGTGTGAAATGGGAAAACTCTGCCTACTGTTGCTACCCACAATGCAATAAAGCTCTCCCACTAATAGAGCATAAGACTCTCATGCTTTATTAGCTAATTACAGACAGGAGATTCATTCAGCGCTATTGATAACAGAGTGCTGCCTCCACTTGATACTTGTCAAGAAAATATTGAATCTGTCTTGGAAAGGAATTTCACCACCTCTGCTTGGAATGGGAGAGTTGTGAAGTATCCCAAGAGTAAATCAACATCAGAACCTGAAGTAAACATTTTCATTTACCTTTTGCATCCTATGCTTGGTGTCTTTAGCTAGTTATAAGGACTCTAGAGAATAATGTCCAGCAAATATTCTCATTTTCTGCCTGTGAAATACCAGAAATATGTTGTGATTTTATTTAATAACTCAAATACTTTTTCATCTTTTGGACTAATGATTATAAGGAAAGTATTGATAAAACAGTAAGCAAACAGTATGTCTGTCAGTCTAGTATGTCGCTACATGTTGGAGAAGAAAGTATAAAAATCACTGAGCTTTCAGCAAAATGGCTTTATTTGACTTTAACATCTCCTTTCCTTGGTTTGGGATTCCTGCTAGTACAACCAGAGCTGATGCTTGTGGTAGACTCACTGACACTGCCTTCTTGGTCTCAAGCATCCCCTGTATCACCTTTATTCTGCTAAATAATACAGCCCATTGTCTGCAGTTTCCCTTAAGACATTTCAAGGAGTTCTTAGTGTCAGCTGTAATTCTTTCAGTAACTCAATCCAGGATGGGTTCTCACTGTTTTGTAATGCTCTTGAACTCTGTTGCTCCTTGGAAGCAGTTGATAAATTAATGTAAACAATGCCCTTGGGATAATAGATGATACCTCTTTTTTATTTTTTATCTGTAAACAAAATGAGACCCATTTCCACTGGGAATGCAACTAGCCTGGTAATGGGATCCCAGGCTGTGCTAGCTTCAAAGCCCACATATCTTTATCAAAAGAGGAAATTGTCCTGAATATTAACATAATCTAGGTCTCACACTTGGAAAGAACAGCAGACAGGATAAAACATGGAAATAAAAATATGAGACAAGATGTCTTCTTTTCTTGAGAGCCCAGGTGTTACCAATAGATGGTTACAAGAGAATAAAGCATGTGCAAAGATACCAGCACTTCTGTGTCAGCTGCTGAGCATTACTCCTCCTCCTCACCTATTGCTGACAGATTAAAATAGCTTGGATCAGCAGCTGTAGAAGAACTCTCTTGGCAGCTCCTGCTCCAGAGAGGAGTTGCTTTTTCCTTGCTAGCCTTTGTCAGGCTGGGAAAGAAAGGGATGTATCTGAGGCGAGATTGGAGAGGTGTAGACCACTGGAAAATGGCACGAGCCTGGTGCTGCTCTGGGTCGTCACTGAGCTCTAGCAGTTCAGGAGAGGCTGGGATTGACAGGTAAGCATGGGAAGGAGATACAGTCCTGCCCTGACCTCATCTTCCCAATATTTAGCCTCTTCCCAAACTTTGGGTGACATATGCCCCTTAACAGCAGATATGTAGCTATAGACAACCTGCAGTTGCCTGGGTCACTGTGTTACGTAGCACGGCAATAATTCAATGCCAAGGTGGAGGTAGCAGTCCTTTGGATATATCTACATTCCCAGATATTTCTATATTCCTTCAGGATATGTCTGTGCTGCTGCTGAAATCATACCTGTAGTCATAGCTCTGCCTGAAGACAACATATAATCCCTATGGAAAAGATGCATCTTCCTTTAACCTGAGCAAAACTATATTAATGCTATTTGCTTATTGAATTACTCTGGAGCAGCACAGTTTTGTGTAAGAGCAATTATTTGGGCTGGTAGGTATAAAACATGGGTGAGAGGGTACTGGCTTCCACCAGTATGTCTTAAAGTGCTTTGCAATACTGAGAACAAGACGAGGTACATTTCTCCAGTCTTGTACCATCTGAATAATACATATGAATTTTTTTTTAATTTTTTTAGAGTGGAATATGTGTGCTTTTGCAGAGTCTGACACCCAGGATGCTTTGGTATGTGCAGGCATTCTTTCTGTCGTCCTGACAAGAGTCTCACCAATTTGGCTCAGTCTAATCCCTCTCTTCACTCTCACTGCAAAAGAAAAGGAGGGGGGCTATACCTGTCACACAAATGTTTATCTAAAATATCTTCTTTCTCTTTTAAGTTTATTCTGCAGCTCAACGATGGGACACCTGGAACTACCATCTGAAATGGATAGGCAGGTTCTTCAAAATAATTCTTCTGTTTTTAGGGTACAGAAATCTGTTCCATGACAAGGAGGGGAAAATTTGGAGGGATATAGCTGTCAGGATGTTTTTATAGGATGTTTTATCTTTGGCAAAAGTACTTGTGTTATGGTGAATAATGCCATGAAACCTCGCCCCTGCATCCCGTTTCTCAAATGCTGGAGAACCTGATATCTCAGCATGCTCAGTACGGTTTGCACACACCTACTGAAAGCAGATTAGAAAGATTTTTTTATATCTTCCTGAAATATTGCTCTCTCTTTCAGTAAGTTTTTACATGTGTCTTGGATGGAATTTTTAGAGGTTTTCAAGGTTCTTGAGACTGTTAATAATGCTGCTTAGGGCCTCAGGGAATGAACAAGATGGTCTAACAAGTTGTTTCCATCTCTTATTTCTGTGTCTCTTTGATTTAAGGATTTTCTGCATTTATTGGCTGTTGCTTCTCTTGGCCACTCTATACACTGTGTAGTGATTTTAACAATCATAGGGAATGGCAGAGGCTACTTGAAACCCCCCCGTTGCCATAGAAACACAATAGCATCTCGCTGGCTCTGCCCTCGCTCTCCCATACCAGCCCCCATGGGAAGCAGAAATTCAGGCCTTAAAATTGAATCAATTTGATGTTAAGTTTTAGAAGCGATTTTCTTTTTGTTGCTTGGTCTCTTGACGGATGTTTTCATGCAGAATATTATTTACACTACTTATATTTTATTTAAATTACAGCAACTAATTATTAGCACCAGTAGCACTGTAGATTCCAGAGCCATCATAACTCCTATTGTTTGGGTGCTCTAAAGACTCACAGCGTTTGTGTTTCAGTCAGCTACTGATGCAGCCACAGGGGAACACTTCCAGCATAACATGAGAGGTGTAGACACAGAGAGGCTGGGAGAGATGTCCGGGGGTGTGTGGGGCTGGAGTGTCCCGTGCTGGGCCGTGTCCCCAGCCAGGCCCCGCCGCAGCACTGCTGCTCCTCTTGCTCGGGATGGTGTTCCCTTCCCACTGCCCTGCAAACCCTGCTGAGTGCGTGCTGCTGCGGCCTCATATTTGGAGGCATCTCGCTCAAAACTGATTTTCCTCTTTTACTGATGGTTTTCAGATTTCTGTACCTTTTATGGGGAAGTGCTGGTTATCCCATGGGCTGCAGCTTGACACGGGCCCCGTATAAGTCCCCTGACACAATTCCATGATCTCTTTAGCCTTTAGAATTCTGTTGCCTTCTCCTCTTACTCCTACTTAAGCACGACAATATCTTCAGGTCTCAAGACAGGAAAGCCCCTTTGTAGCACAAGTTCTGGGGTGGGCTGTTCCCGTGCTGCTTTCCTCAAGTAGGATGACTTTATCTTTGGGTGCATAGAGAACAATAATTTCAGGTAATCTTTAATAATTTGCAGCTTACAGGAGTCCCTGTGAACCAGAACTTTTTGCTGTGTTCAGTCAATGTGAGTTGTGAGCTTGGGCTGGTTTACTGTCATTGCACATCCTAATGAGCACGTACTCTAGCACCAAAGGGTAAGGCTGGAGCTGGGATACTTGAAACAGGGTGGAGAGAAACCATGCAACTACTGTTTTAAATTGCCATTACTGATTAAAAAGTGATAGCAAAGGTTTTTGCTGAGTGAGCCCTGCATCATGAAGACTGAGCAGAGTCAGGCCCATGGCAGATAGTGTGCTAGAAAAGGCAAGTTCCTGGAATCACCTGCTTCTCCCATTTGCTTTTCTCCAGTGACTGATGTAACAGAAATTTACATGTTTTTCTTTTGTAAAACAGCAAAAACATTGATGTCCTTGGTGTTGTTAAACTGAGTTTGCCCCTGTAAAATCCTATGCCATTTTGGGGCATGCAGTTCATTTTCCCACTTGATATTTTTATGTTTCTTGGAGAGCTCCTGTAACTTTACTCTTCCCTTGCCTCTCCTGGCTGACGCGTTTCTGATCTGTACCAGCCCATAGGAAAGCCTAGAGAGGAGAAATAGTTTCTGCTCTCTTTCCATAAACTGGTAAACCTCTTCCTAAGCCTTCACAACCCTTTGGAAGCACACAAAGTACATTTCATAATTTCCAGGTACAGTGCATGAAAATTCTGCTAAGTAAACACTATAAAGTAGGTTTTGAGAAAATATTAGTCACCATTATGCAATTCCAAAACCAAAACCACAAAGAGAGTGCCAGTATATTTTGTTTTATTGGTTGTGACTGCAAATACTATGCTCACAAAGGAAACCTTTGAAAACCAACCAGCCTATGTTTGTATGCATATTACTCTTACAAGGTAATTTGTCTAGTAATCTCAGCGTTAATATTTTTCATCTGGTACACACTGCTGATACACCAGACAATTTTCTGTAACACATCTGAAAATTCCCACGTAGAGTGATTTTTCTATTTTGCTTATCTTATTTGTAATTTTTCTAAAAATAAATTTACCTGCTTTTCTTTTCTGCCTTGCTAGTAAATGTAGTGAAGATAATATTTTCATACAGTTTCTTTTAACTTCAAAGTTTTCAAAGTAAATAGAAGCAATGTGCACTCTATTAGAAAAAAAATGCACAAAGTACCTAAATCCTAATTTTTCAGGCCTGCCAGAGCTGCATCTGTTTAAACATGTTACTTATATGCATGTGTACAGTACAGGAAGCTGGACTGCTTTCCAGAATTGCCTGGAGTTGTATCTTTTTTTATTCTTCTCTTTCTCAAAACAATTTTAAATCTACAAAAAAGGTCAGGGGAGGTCATGATTCCTGACCCAAGGCTGAACCGCGCCTGCCTGTACGGCCTGTTTGATGATCCGACCAGGGTCACTGAACTGGGGGTTATTGCTGGCTCCCTGCGTCTATGAGGCGCAGCCTATCCCAAACAATTTTTAAATTACCACTGGCATGAGACTGTCAGGAAGGATAGTAGCTGGGAATGTCTAGACGCTGCCGCCAAGCCGAGCTCCCCCATCGGGGAGCCACTGTGTGCCGAGGGGGTCAGCAAGGGGGGCCCGGAGCTGCCCCGGAGCCCCGGGCTGAAAGACAAAACTCCATCACGTGCCCTGCAATTTGCTCCAGGGGCTTAGCCAAAGAATTTCAGATAAGGAAATCTATAGGCATTGCAACTGGGAGAATTTTTAACTGCTTTATTGCTTTCCATAGATTCTAAAGCCAGTTGTCTGCTTTTATGAGCTCTTTAAATCACACATCAGTTTCTCTTGGCTTCAGTCACACTAAAGTGCCTCTGAATTTATACTGGTTCTTCTTGACTTTATTCTTCAGAAATTAGCATTGAGCTATGACTTTAAGGTTGTATCAATGAATTCTCATCCTTCTGAAAAGCTGCAGCACCTTCCAGTGCTGGCCAACGGTCCTTTACGGCGTGTAAGGCACAGACAAGGCCATGAGGGTCTTTAAATTGTGTCTTTTCCTGATTCATCACTCTGCTTAAGCAGAACTGCGAGGGAAAAGAGAGATTCAATACACCTACTCTTTCCAGCTCCATTCATTGCATTTTTTAGGAAATTTCATTTAGAATGTGCTGGCAAATTATTTAATGATTATATATATATCAAAATTTATTAGCATCATCATTCACTCATTAATAAACACCCTGTTATTTACAATAACAACACAGTTATTTTGAACTTTGTAGTTGAGGATATTTTTAATGGAGAAGTGCCCTGATCAGTTAGGTTAGATTGGTGGTGGGCACAGCAGAGCTGGAGGCCAGCTGCACGCTGGGCACCATGTGGGCACCACGGCTGCTGCCCCTGAGCAGGGCCAGGGGGCCAGGGGTGCCTGGGGTGTGGGAGGGGGCACCCCTGCTTTGCATCCTGATGGCTGAACATTAAAGCACCTCACCAAATCCCACGCATTTCTCTAAAAGCAGCTGAATGGTGATTATTTCCCTAAGAAATAATGTCGTGCTTTTCCTTACATCCCTTGTTAAGGTTCACCATTCTCCAAAGGGGCAGCTTTCCTGCTTTTCCCCTTGGCCACACTATCATGCTCTTTCACAGTGTTTTTGGGCTAATCTGAATGTCAGTGGGAAAAGCTTTGCATAAGCCCAGGGTTGTGTTTGTGCAGTGAAAGCTGTGCTGTCTCACAGATCAGAGCTCCCTCTCCCCAGGCCGTGGGTGAGCACAGGGCAGGGACAGCACAGGCTGGCACAGAGCAGGGACACTGCCTTGGTCCCTCAGTGTGCACACTCGGCCTGTCAGAGAGTGCACTGAGTGAAACATCACTGCTGGCTCTCTCACTGAGCAGAAAACGGGCTCATACAGTTCCCTGTCATGCTGATACTCCAAAGCCAAATGTGCAGCATAAATTAATTTATATTTCAGTTGTTAGCTCGTGTGCAATTTAATAACAAAACAAAAAAACCCCAAAGAGATGACGCTATGCTTGCTATATATAAACTCTTCTAAAAGGCAGTGGCATTTGGGAAATGACAGTCCTTACCTTGCTTCCAGAAATCTTTCAGTGAAGCTGTTATCAGACTGTGTCTCAGCCTCGGACTGAGGGTTGCAGATGGACTTGGGGAAAGAAAGGAGAGATTCCTTTGCTCATGCCCTGCAGCCTGTTAGCCCGTCCAGAGTGGCACTGGGCACACTGCGGGGAGGCAGAGCACAGGTGCCAAGCTTGTCACAGCCCTCAGAGGTCACAGGCAAACCTCTGCTTTTGAGGCTGCATCTCTGCAGGCAGGGCTGAGATGCAGCTGGGCTGGGAGCGCTCCCGGAGCTCTCTGGCTCTTCCTGCTGCTGCCTGTGCTTGGGGCAGCACCAGCCCAAGGGATCCAGCCCACTCAGCCTGCTGAGGGCCTGGCACAGTTGCCACACTAAGTTTGAGGACAATTTTTACCTCTTCCTTTTGCTAAATTACACTGGAAAATTAATGCACAAAAAGTAATGCACTTCACATTCCCCACATAAGAGGAGCTCCTTCTAAGGACACTTTTCCCCCCCCATGTTTCTCCATTAGCTGATTCCATTTTTTTTTTTACTGCCTGCTAGTTGACTAGGAAAAGGATGCCTTTGTGCCTTCAAATGGGAGTTAACCAAGAACAGTTGAGGCAAGTTATTTTACATTATCTGCCTTGAGGAGCTGGCCTTCATCTGCTGAGATCTTCAACCCAAGTATGACTACAGGTCAGTGCACTTTGCATTACTTTTTCTTAAATCCTGTAGTAATTGTGTAAACCAACAATTTTTCTGAAGTTGGATCTGCCTGTTAATAATCCCATTTTAAACTAAGCTCACAAGCTCAAATACAGTTTTGTGGAGCAACAGATCCTGTTTCTGAGGATGCAAGAAAAATCAGTCTCTTCTCCTTAAGGCAAATGTTTGCAAAGAAATTTATAGCTCATCTATAACCTGCCTATTACTGCTTCAATCTGTTAAGCTTGGGGTCTAAGTGCAAATGGGAGCTCTTGCACGGCTGCCTTCCCTGCCCATCCTGGCAGCCCCTCTCTGGTGCTCTCACCTGTGCTGGCCCAGGTGCGTGGGCAGCTCGCTCTGCTCGCCCAGCACCATCCCAGGCAAACAGGGACACGCTGCGGCTGGACAAACTGCCCCAAGGCCGTGGAGACTGAGGGTGAGCCACTGAGCGTGGGAAGGGCAGGGTTTAACCCGGCTGAGGTAGAGGAAAATTCAGTGAGCAAAGAATGAAGAGGGACAAGAACCCAGCCAAGAACAAGGACTCAGCTGTGAGTGATATGAGTTTTGTAATCTGGGGCAGTACTAGTTTTGCTGAACGTGATATCTGCACATGGCATAAAAATGCATTTCTACAGAAGACATCAACATTTGTGAGCAGAAAAGAGGGTCTCTGATTTAAGGCATGTGATAGAGTTTAGATGCCTGTTTTTTAAGAATGTTTCTATGAATACTCCAACTTGAAAAATGCTGTTGAATGTTAAAATGCAGAAGCTGAATGTCTAATTCCAAAGAGAAAATTTAGAATTAGAAAAAAGGAACTCTATTAGTTACCACGAAACACAAAAGGAAAACACACACAAATAGAGTGCTGTCCAGAAATCAGTCAGTGAAATATCCCAGTATCACTGTATCATTGTGGGTCTCCTTCCCCCTTGCGCTATCTACTAACTGATACACACCTTTCTAGCTCTTACATATTTAAAAATATGTTTTAAAGAAAAATTGGTAGCACTTATCAACTAAAAAAATTGAAACAAATAGTTCAAACAATTTATCTCCCAGAGTACATAGGAGTTATGAAGCCCAAGAAATAAAATTATTGCTGCTACCCTCATGATTTCATGTAATTGATGAAAAGAGGAGGAGGCACAGACCCCTCCAGGACCCCCCTGCAGCTGTTCTCTGGGCTGGGGAGGCAGCCAGGGACAGGAGCCACCGTGCTCCTGCTTGGCCTGGCCATTTGTATTTACCTACGGCAAACAGCTCAAAACTCCGGAGTAAGGCAAATTATTTGTGGAGCTAATTTAAAATTCATGTTAGCTGTCTTCTTCATTTGCAAAGCACCCTATCCCTGTGCAATAGGTGATCTATAATGACACTTGTGATGGCCCATCCCGGAGCCCTGCCCTGCCTGGGAAGCAGTGGCATTGCCTTTCTGCCTTTCCTGCTGGCTCTTGCAGTCTCTTTTGGTTTTTTTTTATTTTTTATCTCCCTGGTTCTCCACGCTCTTGTGTATACAGAGGCTTCCTGTGTCTGTGGAAGCATGCATAACACACTTGATGGGATGTATGTGTGCGTGTTCTCTCTCCTCAGAGGTCCTGTCTTGCCCTGATTTGTGTCATCTCCTGGGCAAATATTTCAGGGTTATATACAGTTTAGAAATTCATTTTGGAAGCTTCAAAATTATTGTAGCAAGTAGGGAAAATATAGCAAGTAGAGAAAAAGAGAATTTCCCTATAGGTTTCTCAGTCACAGGAGCACCATAGTTTTAGTGATGAAATAATAGTCCAGAAGAAGCAGGAAGTTGCAGGTTTAGTCTTAACAGAATTTTTAAGATAAAAGGAAGTCCTTACAAGGAGCCCGCAGAATAAAATTATAATATTCAATTGGGTAAGAACAATTTTCTTTTAAAATATAAATTTGAAAGGATTTTTACAATTATGTCTTATATTTTGTACATAAAGTCACTTGTGTGCATAACTACAGGGCAAGCCTTTAAATAAAAAAAATATTGGTTTATGTAGTCTGAAAATGTTTACTGAAAAGGATTAAAAATAAACACACTATGTTTGTGCCAAATTGTTCCAGTCTAAGCCAACTGATTGCACACTGCAGCATTTTATCTATTGTTGTCATGTTTTTCTTCTAATTTTCCAATGTGTTGATTACTCTAAGCTCACAGCAAACCCAAGCTGGATGTGAGCATGTTTATAACATCTCTCTCTACATGTGCTACAAAATAAATAATTTTTTTGACTAGTCATATCAACTGCAAAGCATTTTCAGAGCAGTGATCTTTCAAAAATAAGGTATTTTCATGTAAGCAAGGCACTGTACCTTACA
This sequence comes from Melospiza georgiana, assembly GCF_028018845.1. Classification (NCBI taxonomy): domain Eukaryota; kingdom Metazoa; phylum Chordata; class Aves; order Passeriformes; family Passerellidae; genus Melospiza; species Melospiza georgiana. The sequence continues at coordinate 12,838,892 of NC_080449.1, read as the reverse complement.
GCACTGACACAGTGTCATTTCACACATTTTTGTGCGAACTTCTGTATTGTTTTTGACCTTTTAAAGTATTGCAGTGTATAATTATAGTTATCTTTTATGAAAAAAAAAAACCTTCAATTAACCAGTTTTCATTCTTGAAATCATTAGAGCAATTTCTGTTTTATCAGAAGATCATTAAGGACGGCCAACAGTTACAAATCTGCTGCAAATACTCTGTATTGAGCCTGAATTAAGGAACACAAGTTTATTAATCATATGTTTAATGAAAAGAGCCTCTTGGTTCTTCCTGTGCATGACTCTCAAATCTGTTGGTACTTAGGATGACGAGACGTGGTTCCAAGTATCATACCCATTTCAAAAGAACTTGTGATTACCGACCACCATAGCAAGCTGCACTTGTTTTTAAGTTTAAATTGTGTGACACACTTTAAAACAAGAAGGTGAAAAGAATCTTGTTAGATCACATGCGGACTAAATGCTTTGAAATTAGACAATTCCCCTAAATTCTGAGGGATGGTAAGCATCAGACTCTTGCCCTGTTAACTTCCTCCAAACTTTGATGACAGAGACTGATTTCAGCATCTAACAGGAAAGTAACTCAGTCAAAAAGTCCACAAAACTGGATGTGCAATTTTGACACTGAGTCGTTCAAGGCCAAGAATTCTTTATATAACATGAGGGCAGTAAATCAAGGAATTTTGTCACATTTCCTTGTCATGCTGATACTCCAAACAGGAGCACCCACACTGCCCGCTACAGAAAAAATGTTTTTTAAAAGACCTATTTCTTTTAATTTTCCATCATTAATAAGCTGTGATTATGGAGTTCTACCTGTAAAACTCATCCTAAATTACACTGCATTTATCAGACAACATTTTAATCTAATTTGTGTTTTCTTAATTATGATACAATCCAAACACTTTGAGAAGATCCATGACATTTACAACAAGAAATGATGGAACAAAGTGGGATATTCTTCCCTTTAAAACAGTATTTTTCTCTTTTTACTTATCTGTTTAGGATACATCAAAATGTAATTTGAATTACAGCAGTTTCTGTGGAGGATTACTTCCCATTAGCTAATAAAGAGTAAAACTGCAGCAAATAACATTTTTTAGACTTTTATCTCTTATCAGTGCTGTAGTTTAGCAGATAAATTGGCACACTGATTGAAGAGTTTTCAGAGCATTCAGTTCCTAAATCTCAGCACACTAACACATCGAAATAGCATATTTAATTTAAAAAAATAAAATTAATCTCATATATTAATTCTTTGGGGTGGTGAAGCAGCAATAATAATACAGACACAGTTTCAGCCCTAAAGAGTATTATAGCTTTGTTTTTCATTAGGCTTTTGAATCCCAAACAAGCATCTATTTTATTTCAGTGTTCAATAAGAATTTAATATTTATTCTTATTGAATCAGATTCTTCAAAGTCTGTAATAAGACAATTCTTTGTTGGTAATTTTAACATGAGTGAACCCAATTTTTCGGTGTGTAAAGGAGCTTAGGATGAGTAGTTTTGAAGTTAAATAGAAAACCCAGGGAGCAATATTTGGGAAGCAATGTGGCCAAATGCATTTAAAATGCAGAATATTTGTGACTTTGCTAACCAGCAAATCCTTTCCTACTCTCTGCTTAGCTACAGCAGCTGGTGATTTTTCAGTTTCCAGGTACGTATCAGCAGCATAGCCTTTCTTTTGTGACAAAGGAATATAAGTTGCCTTGGAGATTTTTAATTAACTCTTCTCCTGTAGCTCTGCCTGCTTATCATTTCAGCAGTTATTTAGGCTTCATATCAGATTTTGGATATTGTTCTTCAGAAATGTCTTCTTAATCTACACAAATTAGCATTTCAGCAAAACAATGTTTCCATAATGGACCATTCACTACACTTTTTTTAAATGTGTAGTTAGTATTTACACCCATTAATTCAGCCTTGAGAAACAGATGAATCCTAAAGAGAGGAACATGTGTGGAATCTGCAACTAAAAGAAACTACTCTGCACAAAAGAAGTGATGGTGATACCTTAATCAGACTAAGATATTCCTTAATTACTTTTTATGATTTGTTCTTACCAATAAATAAAGGTGAATAGACTATTTTTGGATAAATTGTGATTCTTCTGACTAATTTGTTATTTAATGCACCTTTATTCATTTAACAAATAAATTTACCTAGCAAAATGTCCCTAGCTTTCTCACTGCCGTTTTAAAATGGCTAGTTGTCTCACCCAAGCGGATGAAGATATATATGTATATTTCTATGTGTGAAAATAAAAGAGAATAAAGTTGGAAGAGGCAGAAAGGTGCTTATGACAATCACATCCCCCGACATCACAATTTTTTTCTCCATACTGCTTTTTTAAAAACTCTGGAATTTACAGTCATCATTGTCGTTAATGCCATTCAGCTAGCAGCTCAGCTTTACGTTTGTTTTTGTTTTTTTCAGACGAATTATAAATGTCATAAATGCTTCCAAGAATACAGAATCAGAAGCCTTTTCTACCCTGAAAATGGAGGTAGGAGTTTGAGCAAATATGATTTACAGACACGGGGTTAATGCTATAAGCTAGAGGGAGCTCCTCCACAACGAAATGCAGAGGTTCCGTTTCATTTATCAATGTGCTTCCCCGGCTTTGTCTGCTCGTGAACATAAAAGACACGGTTTTATTGCAGATATTATCTACACCATTCTGTGATATGAATGTTATTGTCTAAACTGTTGCTGAGACATAAAACAGCTGAAACCCTCTACCAACACCATATTTATGCCAAACCTTTTGATAAATATACAGGTCTTTTTGTTCACCTTCACTGTCTTTGTCTCCATCTTACCACTCAGCCATTTTTAATGAAAACGCGTCTTCTATAAATCCTGAGCACAGAAATGCACCAAGAGCCAATCTTGTGTCCATAATTGTGCAAGATAATGTCCAGCAGTTGGAATTCTGGGCCAGCCCCAGGCCCGCGGTGTGCAGATAAAAATATCTCCCCAGTTATTTCACAGTGCTCTTTCCAAAGTAATCTGCACCACAAATTCATCCCAGTAACAACCTGCTTTATTCCACAACTAGGCCTAAAGAGAAATCAGTGAAGGGAAGTTGGAGTGACCTGCTTGGAAAGGACGTGGTTATTATGACTGGAACATTAATAATCTTTAATAATTGCTTCTATGGAGCATCTAAGAGACACAGTGATCTATCCACAGTTCCACTAATTCTCTAGGAATCCTGTTACACCTTCTGGAGCATTGTCTAAAGGACACTATTTGTCCACTATTATTTTTAGATGCCTTTTCTGTGTAAGAATAATTTTTACTTAATTTGCATCCCTGCCTCGCCTTTGCGCACTGAAATTCTGGAGCCTACATTTGGGGTTCTTCTTTCTTACCTCTTGGTCCTCTATCTCAGCAGATTATATTGCACTGGTCATAGAGATAATAAGAAAGCAACTAATATCTTCTTATTGATTTTTGTTAATAAAATGCCACTTCAAAGAGAAAGCAACAGCTGAAACCATGAAGGCTGAGTCATGACTGTGTTAATGAACTTTATTTTTGTCTATATTTGGTGTCTAATTCATGGTGAATCTTTTATTAAGTAAATGTGTCCTCTTTCCTGTTTGTAGAATACCCACAAGCAAAATTATGACCTTATTCCACTTTCTAGAAACAATATTATTGTTTTCTTCTATCAACTTTAAAAACTTTCAAACATAATTGACAACCCAAAAACTCTAAATGCAATTGATCAAGTCACCTTCAGCACAATTGGCTGCATCTGTAGGGCACGGTGTTCTCAGAGCAGAGAATGGGTACCAGCTTTCCAAGCAACCTTGCTGCTAATGTTCTCCCAGCATAAATTTAAAATGGGATTTCCAAATATGCTGCGAAGAATACCTCAACATTTGTTGTGTAACAGCATTGCTGAGCACGAAACCTCGTAGGCTGGACCTCACTTGTAGGAAAAGGCCAGAACAAGGCTTAGAACTGGGTCTGGGGTTGGTCATCCGAGACTCGAGAGGGATTTGACCCTTTGTTTCCAGCCCGACTGAGAGCCTTGCATTCACACAGCTCAGGAGCTCCCCGAAGCTAGAAACAAAGCACCCACATCCTTAAACCACCTGCAGGGATTAATCTTACATATGATACATTTTGTACATTCAATGCTTCTTTTCTAACTTCTGAAGAGTTATTTTTTGAATGAGACAAACAGAATGTCTTTTTCTCCCATATTTATGGGAGACATGGACTTATTTCTGCTACTTTTATAAGTTATGGCACATTTACTGAGTTATTCATCTATTTGTGCAGTATTTTTAAGTCTCCATGCTTTAAAAGAGAAGTCTGAATGTTCTGCTCACAGATGGCCTGTCCAGGATGCTGAGAGGGGCAGTTTTGCTTCTGGTCCAGGGGAGGGAATAGAAGTTTTAGTGGATATGTTTGCAATTTAGGACTCATTTTTAGGGCTGTCTGCACACAGGACAGACCTCACCTCATGGGGCTTTGGGGAAAGGCTGCTGTCTTCTCCATCAGACTCTGGAGTGGACCCTGGGTGAACGGCAGATCAGCCTCAGTAAGAGTGCCAGAAATGTTTATCACTGAGAACTCTACCTGCAGAACTGGCATTCACTTGCAGGTCAGGAGGTTTGCTTCCAGCAAAATGCCTGAATTTACATCTTGAAGGGTTTTAATTTCTGTAACACAAAACATAAAATACTTCATAATCTCAAAACTTAATAATCTGTAAATATCCTCAGACATCACAAAAGAAAAAGGATCTCTTTTGAAAAAGACCTTTTCTCTTTCCCTTTCTCAACCTGGAATAAACTTTTCAATGCAGATGTTCTAAGAAAAATATGCTTTGGTCAGAAGTGGTGAAACAAAACTGGTGCTTTCCTGACAAGTCTGGGCTGCCAGCAGAAATGTTTACCAACATCTGTCTTTAGACCATGCAATCATTCTGTATTTCCTTAAAAATAGAATAAAAAGGCAGAATGTGATTTCTCATTTCCGAGCCTCTGGTACCTCTAAAGCCTTTTATCCGAGAAGTTCTCTCTTGAAAAGTTTTTGGGGTTTTCTTTGCTTAATTTGCTATTTTATATTAAATGATGCAATATTAACAAGTTCTTAGTAGTCTTACAAATATGCAAGCAGCAATTCTTGGACTTGCTCCAAAGCCCAGCTGCCAGCCATCACCCCCGTGTCACAGCAGCGAGGGGCTGGGCGAGTGACATGGTCAGAAAGGATTTCCAAATGGTAATTTTACAGGCAGCTGTTTGTCAATCCTCAGTTTGCTGAGAAGTCCTGCTCAACATCTTTTTGAAGAAGTTAAGCAGTGTTTGCTTCTTTGCCATACGGGATCGCCCTCAGACACGAGCAGGGGATGCAGCCCCAGCGCAGGTTCTGCTGCACCACACTGCACAGGTTGCCATAGTGACAGACAGGACAGACTTCACTTCAGAAATGTTGCTTTATTGAGCTAAAGTGTATTTTGAAGCAGGATCACATTTCAAGTCACTCCCTCTGTTTCATATAGGAACAAGCAGAATTATTGGCTTCTAGAAATAAGAATTAGTTTGAACCTGCCCATTCCCCAGCAGACCCTCAGAGGTCCATCGTGATGTGCTGCAGGTGCTTTCCATTCCTTCTGGGAAAAAGAGGCCAGAACACCCCTCCTCTCTCTCTCACTGTATGCACAAACACACTTTGCCTCTCTGCTGCCTTCAGAACGGCCCCTGCTTCCAAACAGGCCCACAAATACCATGCCACTCTGACGTGCCATGCCTTTTATTAACAAAGAGTATCTTACTTTGGATTCCATAAATTTTGTTCACATTAATGCAGAAGAGACATCAGGTGAGATTTCTGAAGGATTCCTGATTGTGTTATGTCCTGACAAATGAACCAAATAAAGGCCATTGTGCAAGAACAGCACTGCCTGGCCAGCCTGGGCTGAGATGTGTCTCAGATCTGAGATGGGCTTCCCCGCGGGAGCACCAGGCCCATGGAGATTCAAGGTGCAAAACTCATCAGCCATCCTCCCCCAGCAGTGCCAGCTCCATCCCACAGCTGGGGCAGCCCCAGGGCTACCAGCAGCCCACTTCACCATGGATTAATCCATCCTCACCATTTTCCATAAAAAATAGGATGAGGGGTGCTGGTGAGGAGCGGAGCTTGGGCCCAGCTTCAAAACAGGTGAGTTGGTGGTTTGCAGGAGGAATGTTCAGCCCCGAGAGCCCTCCAGCCACAGGCTCTCCTTCCCACAAACAGGGGTCACTGGAACCTTTATAGGTGCACGGCTGGCACCAGGGCAGTGCCAACTGCATTCTTAACATAGGAGCAATGCAGGACATAAAGACACTGCTGCTTTTTGGAATGGAGTTTTGATCTATGCCTTGGATTTTATAGCTTGTTCTTTTACATCCTTTCCATTTCTGTAACTTATAGACAGGAATTATATATTTTCTGCAGTAGATAGCTACAAAAGACAGAGATTTGATTCAAATCCTGTGCTCTTGTGCATCTACTTATAGTTGTGCTCACACCATATACTAACAGTATAGTCACAAAGTAAAATGTTGCTTTCAAACCTGTCCAGCACACTCCTTCCAAAACACACAGCCCGAGTCAGATTTCTTCATAAGAGAATAAGTAACCTACTGTTCCATCAGCTCCCTCCTTCCTGGCCCTTTGTTTTCTGGGCTGAGAACAATTAGGAAGATTAGACTTCTTATTTTACTTCTTGCTCATTCTTTGTCTTTCTGCCTAAGCAGACATGACTGTATTTCCAATTATTTTGCACAGATTTCAACTACCAAGACAAGTAACAAGCACTGGCATTGGATGAATTCTTGTCTTGAATAATTTTATTTTATTGTCCATCTGTCAACAGCTGGACAAAGAAGTGGATTAAAGTCTAATGCTCCAGGTTTGTTATGATGCTAAAAACCAGCAGGAATAATTAATATGGGGAAAACATCCCTATTTTCTCATCTGGAAAAAACTGAATCTCTCTTCTATTGAAACTTCGAAAATAAGAGTTGACCCCTGGCATGAGAACTGAAGACATCAGCTTCAGTTTGCCACAGGAATAGTGGTCGCAATGGGATGTGCCTATAGGTGGAAAACCTGGGGTCCTGTGAAGGGGATCCATGATTTGAACCATTCTGCGAATGAGGAGGACACAGAACCCATGGGCAGAGTCTGCCGCAGCTCACAGCAAAGCCTGTGGAGGAAAATCCGTGTCAGGAGTTAGAGCATTGGCCTGGCACAGAGCGCCAAGGCTCGGCGTCAGGAGAGGAGAGCCCAGCTGAGGCTCCCGCAATCGAGCTGCATTCAAACTGCGCCCTGCCTTCTCTCAGGCGCAGGAAACGGGCCGAAAGGAGGCAAAATGTGACAGACTTTATGTCTCGCTCTTTTGTACACCCTCATGCAAACACTGTCTTTTCTTTCCTTATATTGCTGCATGAAACCACACACTTGTGGTTTGCTTTGTAATTAGCTTTGGCGCTGAGAGAAGACAAGAGAACTTCTTGTTAGATGGATTAAAGGGATCTGTGCTCGACACCACTTGAGTGACAAGAACCATGTCAGACCAGTCTGCTGTCAGGTGAATAACAGTGACAGCGCAGCCTGAGCGGGTTCTCTGGCTCAGCGAGTGGCGAGAGGCAGGCACCAACTCGCCCTGCAGAGAGCAGCCGCAGGTGACTGGGTCAGAACAACCGGGACACAGACGGAAACACAGCCACAGCCATCCCTCCCCGACCCAGCCCAGGCTCTCCTGCCGAGACTTGTGCCTTCCTACCGGGGGAACCAGAAAACGCCTTCAGGTCAAGGAGTGGGAAGGGGAGGAGCCTGGAACCCGCTCTGCACAATTATTTCCTAGGTTGCAGCCAGCATTTGTTAATGGAGTTTGCTTGCAATGTGCAGTAACAATGGCTCTTGTTGAGTAAAAGAGGATGGAAAGTGAAACAGAACTCTCTGTGCCTGTGTCGGTGTGGCTGAAATCCAGCCTTCAAGTCAGGAGAGCGAGGGAGAGATTCCCGTTGTGTTCCAGTGCCCAGCAGCTCCGCTGGCATCGAACATCAGGGTGCTGTGCAGGGGCTGGTGCTGCCCAGCCTCTCCCATGGCTGCACAGCTCAGTGCTGGTCTGCTGCCCATTGCATCAGGATCATTCTCAGCTCCTCAGGCTCCAACATCATGCCAGAAATATCATAAATATTCAAGATTCAAATGCTTCAGGAGCTGTAGAAGTAAGCTAGTACGGAGTGAATACTCCAAATGTGAATTTGTAGAATAAGTCCATGCTGGAAAAAGAGCCGTTCCTCTCCTCTGAAAGTCAGCCTTAGTTCTGACTTCTGAGATTCTGAAACCCACAAACAAATCAAATCTGCCTTTTCTGCCTCTAACCTGTATAAACACATAGTTTAATGCAAATTTTGCCAAGCATGACTATCAGTACCTTGAAATTTTATGACAGAAAACAGCCCATGAGACCATGAGCTTTGTTTAACTGTTTCCAAGGGATTGGAAAAGGGACGCTGCAGGTCTCATCTAGCCACCTGAACTTGCTCGTGCAAAGCAGATGCCCAGAGCAGAGTGTCCTTTCCCTTGTGGGCGCTGTGCCTGGCCTTCACTGTGGCTCAGGAAGAGTGCTCAGCTCTGCAGGGCGGTCCCTTGCCCTCTCCTCGTGCACCCCGTCACTGCAGGAAGGTCCCTTGCCCTGTCCTTGTGCACCCTGTCACTACAGGAAGGTCCCTTGCCCTCTCCTCAGGCACCCTGTCATTGCAGGCAGGTCCTTGCCCTGTCCTTGTGCACCCTGTCACTACAGGCACAGGCTGTCATGGCAAACACACACCTGTAGCTGTCAGAGCATCAGCAGTGCTTCAGCTGTAGATGTGTTGGGACTGCTCTGACCATGTGGACCAGCATCACCTGATTGATACCTGATGTTCTGCAGATCTTTGTGATCTTTACCTATCGTGAATCGTCTTATATCAGGAGTGCCAGCATATCAGGCAGATATAATAATGTATATAATAATATCAGTATAATAATAAGATATAATAATAATCAGTATAACTGCAGCTTGGAGGGCTTCATGTGTGGCTGAGAGATGTGTGGCCAGCCGTGGTGGAACTGCCATGAAATGTGTGAAGAGTAACAGGGCAGGAAGGACAAAGTGGTCCAAATGCTTTAAAGAAGAATGAACAACTCTGTAATAGTGATGCAGGAGATGAGGAAATAAATAATTTTGTGATGATCAGAAAAATAATGGCATGAAAATAATTAGTGAGGTGACACAAAACCGGTAATGAGCAGAGTGCAAGGCTCAGCATTGCAGCTATTGGATCAATGGCAAGTGTTGAATTTGAGAATTGTATGCAATGCTGTCAGGGCACATATAAACCATAAAATCTACTGATTTTAATCTAAGTGTCTGATTACAAAATGACAACTGTTTTAGTTTGTTGTTGTTTTTTGGGTTTTTTTTTGGTTTTATGCCTTAGTCTATGACTCCGAAATGTGGACAAGTTAGGACAAGAACATCAGAGGAAACAGAAATCATTAATCAACAATACCTCCAAGCTATTATGCTTATAATTGCCAAGACAAAGTTTATGAGTAATGATTTTCTGCAATACATTTTCACAAATTGTTTGTAAAAAAGTGCTTAGAAAATATCAGCTTTTCTGGACAGCACCTTTTTTCCTGGCTAAAGGGAATTAATACCAAATTATATTTTAATGGAGAGATAAAAATACATAAAAAGGGCAGAAGATCTAGGAAGAGCTTTTCTGTCATCACTAGGAGCTCAACAGCAGCAAGAAGGCCTTATGGCACATTGAGAATTACTGTGATAATTTGGTTAGCAAGCAGAAAAGTGCTTCTGCAGAGACTTGCTGTCTTCTGAAGTAGCGTAAAAATAAAAACCAGACTTTTCTATCTGTCCTGCCTCTCACAGAAGCCTTGGAAAAACTGAAATTCATGATGGACAACAGTGACTAGAACTAGTTATTTTCCTCAAATTTCTGGTGCAATGAATTGTCTCCAATTTAAGAACATCTCTCAGCTTTTCGGGCCAGGAACTTTAACTGACCGCACGCAGGCATCTGATATTTCCCTGTAGCCTAGGGTATCTGCAATATGATGGCTGAACATTCAATGCTTTGCATACATCCTGCTCTGTTACCTCTTTTTTATCGTCTGAAAATACAACTTCTTATTAAAAGTTTTCACACCAGGAATTTTTTCATTGCATTTGAGATGAACAAACACCTCAAGAGAAATAGTATCAGCAGGAAAGGTCACAGTGGTTGCTCTGTAAAACATTTTAAAAAGGTCTTAAAAACAATATTGGGGTAGGTCTGACAAAGTTTTCAAAAGTCAAATAACTGGGAAATTGTCAGTCCACTTCAATTAAATGATCTTACATTTGTACTGTCAGGTGCAATAACACTCAGTTATTAGTCTTTGTGAATTTTAAAGCCTGCGTTTTAACTCCTAAAGCAAAGCACTAGGAAGGGAAGAGGAGAGCAAGGAAGGGAAGAGGAGAGCAAGGCGCTGTGTGTGGGTGCAGCCTTTGCTCCCGAGTGCCCAGGGGCAGGGTTGGCAGCACCGACCCCTGGCTGAGCCCCAGCCCCGGGCTGCCCCCACACCAAGGGGCTGCCCCCACACCAAGGGGCTGCCCCCACACCAAGGGGCTGCCGCGGCCGGGGCCCAGCCAGGGCATCCCGCTGCTCTCCCCAGCCTGCTGAGGCACACCTGGAGCGCTGGGCCCAGTTCTGGGCTCCTCGGCACAAGGGAAACAGGGAGCTCCCAGAGCAGAGACAGCGGAGGGACACAGATTTGATTGAGGACACAAGTCTCTCTCTTATTGAGGAATGGCTGAGGGAGTTGGCCTGTTCAGCCTTGAGAAGAAATGACTGAGAGGGGAACTCATCAATGAAAGGAGGATGCCAAAAAGATGGATTCAGGCTCTTCTTGGTGGTGCTGAGCAGTGACAGGAGGCAATGGACAGAAACAGATGCACAGGAAGTTCCACCTGAACACGAGAAAGAACTTCTCTCCTACAGGGGTGACTGAACACTGGAACAGAGCTCAGAGGGGCTATGGGGTCCCCTTCTCTGGAGATATTCCAGAACCACCTGGACACGATCCTGCACCATGCGCTCCAGGATGGCAGTGACTGGGCAGGGAGGCTGGAGCGGGTGACCCGATGTGGTCCCGTGCCAGCTGATCCCTGGAGTGGCTCTGTGGCTCAGAGCCACACCAGGGTGTGTGCAGCACCCAGTGTGTGTGCAGCACCCAGGGCTGTGCCCGTGGGGAGCAGCTGGGGTCCCTCCCCAGGAAAGCCCCTTGCCAGCCACACCCAACGTCTCCTTTTCACACGTTCCCCTCTGGGAGACTCCACTTCCTCATTCTGTACTGCAGTCACAGACCCCATGTTCTTATCTTGACATTAAAGAAATAGATTTAATTGTCAGTCCTCTTAAACAAGCGTTTAATTCCATTCTGTGGGGACTAAAGACAGTCTTAAATAATTGAGCGGCCAAGAGATTGGTTATTTCTGTTTTCATTGCCCATATTGATTTAAGTGCAGTTAATCCTTTCAAATACCCATGTCACACTGGGCCTGATGGCTCTCTTTAGGGCAATATTGTTCCTCTGGCTAGATTATTTGACATCAAGCATTGTAATGTCACAATAAATCCTTCATGTAGGCTCCTCTTTTCAGAGAAGTAGCAGATGGGGACTTCAGCTCTTACATTAAGCTCTTGGTTTTACTAGTCAGAAGTTGGGCTTGTGAATAATTTTCATTAAATTTTCTTTTGTGCTTCATAAAAACTACCTCTTCAGCAGTGACATTAAATAATCAGAAGCCCAATTAAACAGGCATGTTGACATAAAACAAACCAAGGTGTTTCCCTCACTGCAAATTAAACATAGCTGTGTGTAAAATAATCTCATTTGGAGTATTCCCCAATACAGAACTTGTGGAATGGATTTTACAAACAAAAGTGGGGATGGCTGAAGCCAAGATCCAGCAGACATGTTTTACAAGTCATTGCAGGGTTTCTTAATTCTGGTTAAGTCCTAAATTTGTCTATCTACCTTGAGCTTCATCCAATTAGCTGAATGATTCTCCACTTGCTATTCATCAGTGCATCCAAGTGAACACAATAAATATCTATTCTCCTTACCTGTGGTCACACAGGTTGCTGGTGCACTCTGAAAGGTGTTCTTGGACTATCAACCTTCAGAATAAAAGTATTATCTGCTTCTGCAGCAGGAGCAATCTTCGTGGCATGTGAATTAAATGATGTTAAAATCTGTTCCTTGTGGACTCCCTGTCTGTCAGGGCTGCCCTTCCTCCTAAGCAGAAAGATGATGTCCAAGAACAAGAGGGTACTAGAAAACCAGGCAGGAAAGTGAGTTCTGCAAACCCAAAGAGGTGGGCGTTTTAGGCTCTGGTTTTCTGGACAAGGATACAGATACTCATTGTTCTTGTGGGTTGTTCCAAAGCAGCTTCACTTCCATTCACTGAGCAGATTCTATAAAGAGCTTATGGCTGTTACCTGTCTGCTTGGGGTATTTACAGCATAGCAGCACACTTGTTTTTGCTATTGATTGCCATTCTTCTGTTCTCTTGCCACAGACCTGCCCTAAACTCATTCTGGGTGGCCTCAACTGCTTTGGGATCAGCAGCAAGGCACAGATAAGTGTATGGATCACTTCTGCTGTCCATTTGGTCACTTTTTCCAGTTAATTTTAGGTACATGTTACTGTCAAATCCCATCCTGGTTGACTAAGAGTTTACGTATTTGATGCATTTTTAAATGACATTTTAAAGAAGTTTTCTTAAGATCATAATGGAGACAGTCTGTCAAGAATGCAGCTCAGAGCAGCGTGAGAGCATTCCAACGGCATTACCGGCTCAAGAGCCACACACCCAACGCGGCTCTGCCTCGTTATGCCCAGAGGTGTAAGAATAGCTGTGAACAGCTAATAAGAATCAATGCTATTGGAGACATCTGGTTCAGTTTTCATTTTTCAGTGTTATTAGTGCTTATTGGTACAAGGCTCAGGAATGCAGCCAATCCCTTTGAAGTGGAGTGTATTGTAGGGCTGGAGGCATTGTGAGCCTTGATGATGACCCTGTGTGTAACCTTTCATTTAAACATCCGTAATGCACGGAATGAGAAAGGCCTCCTTAAAAAAGACTGGTATACTGGAAATCTTGTTGCTGACATTTTAGTATTCATTTTGAATTTTATAATCTCCAACAAAAAACAAATTCTTTAATCTTTTGAGATTCTTTAATTTTTTTTAAATCTTTTACTTTGGTCATGTGAAGATATCACTGTTCTTTTAGTTATTAATCAGTAATAAAGGCCCTTAATCTGTGCACAATTCAAGCAACCAGGGAAGTTACAGCTCTTTGACCTCAACCTAGAAAATAGCACAGAGACCAAGCAGAGCTGAAGTCAGCTGCCACCTGTGTCTTGTTGCCTTCAAAATCTCACCACATGCATCTACAGCAGCCTGGAACAGGAGCACAATTTGTCTTGTGAATACATTGATCTGCATAAACCCTGAAGTTTAGAGTGAGGTTTTCAGAGGCATTTTGTGGAGCACAGGGAGGTCAGCACAGCCTTGGGAAGCTCCTGTCACAGGTCAGGCTCAGAACAGCAGCATGGTGAGGTTGGAGGGTTCTGTGTGTGCCACGCTCTCTGGAGAGTTAAGAGACTGTCACAAATGCAGCAGTGACCTGGAGGAAGCTGGGAGATCGTTTGTCTGACAACCATCACTACTCTGAAGACAGTGCTAGTGCACTTTGATCTGTACACAGGAAAACTCTTTTGAGCTCCCTTGGACAGTCTGATTAAATCAACTCCTGCCACCTGTGAAAGGCACTTTTATCAAGACACAGAGAAGCTCCCCCAGCTGCTGAGTACTGAATGGTCGCTGGCTGCTGCTCGTCCATGGAGGACAGCACAAAGCTTTGCAAATCCTCTGCACAGATGTGGCAAACCTATCCCGTGTTTGCCTTACCATGGATGATGCAAGTCCTCCCCCCCGGTTGCCTTGAGGGGAAGCAAGCTGCAGTGTCTGCCCTCTTTTTCCAACTGGTGTATTGGTATGAAGCTGGTGCTCAAGCAGCAAGATGTAACTCCAGTACTTAGCACTTAGTAAAAGACACCTGGTGCTCTCGGACTTCAGCAAGGACAAGAAGAGGCAGATGAACAGAAGTGGAACCAACCATACAGCATGGAACAAAGCAGTACCGTGGGTGAGTGGTGGCAGTGGAACACCCCCCAGTGTTCTCTGCTTCTCATCAGCAGTGGGGAGTTTTCAGTTTGGATTTTTCAACTGTTAGTTTGAAGATTGAACTCATTAACTTGTGGGTTTTTTTATCGAGTCATTTAATACCATTACTTACTTGTACTTAAATGGAAATAGTCACAAATATTAGCAAGAATCAAAATATTTTTAAAAATAGGCCAATAGAGAGAAGAAAAAAATGGCAGAAGTTGATTGGCTTAAAAGGTAAGATGTAATAGCAGACTTATAAGTGGGAGAGGAGTTACTCAGGATCATAAATGGAATGATTCTATCATTCTATCATTCTATCAAGAATGAGTAATGGCAGTGAGATCTGCAGGGCTGTGAGAAAGTTTCATAAGCGAAGTGTCAAGTATATGACTAAGGACATTTAAATCTACTAGAACAAGGTAGAGCAGAAAATGTCTTCTGAATAAAGTACTTTAGTCCTTTGGGGTGAGATACAGGATGTTGCAGAGCCAGCAAGCTCTATCTGTCTATTTGGAGTGGCCACCAACATTGCTGCTGGGACATAGCTTGGCATCGTGCGAAGAGGACAGAAAGTGTGGCAGTGATCATTCTGAATGGTGTGGACAAAACAGGATGTAGATTTAGTTACAGATGCACACCAGCACAGAAAGTATATCTTTTCTGCAGCAGAAATATACACTTGGTCAAAGATTGTCCCTTTCAATTCCTGTTTGCAGGAACCCAGAGTAGCAAGTGAAGCAAGAAATCAGTAAAGCTACCAAGAGAATTTTTGTTTCCCATGGAAAGAGTGATCAATGATGTTTTTAAAAAATTCTAGACACCTCAGAATTGTTGTTTCCCAGTACAGGTAGCAAGGATATGTTTTAAACCAGGAAAACTCCTTAACTGTTAATCTATGTAAGAATGAATTAATATGTTGTTCACCTGATGAGAAAGAAACAAGGTGGCACATTGGGGCAGTGTGCAAAAATGTAGAACAAAGAAAACTAGCCCACCATGACAGTGGAAATAAGAAAACTGCACATTCCTCTGCCTGGGGCTTCTTCGCACCTCAGTATCCTTAATTATGTTCCAGGGTATTTTGGCATTCCTTCTATTTGCATTTAGATCTTTCATCAGGAAGTTAATGTTCTCAGAGCAAGTAAAATCTCAAACCCCATAAATCCTAATGTTTAATACGTTAACGATATAGAGATAAGTATTTAATTTTGCTTTATGCATGACAGAGAAGCCAATGACAAATAGCACTGAGTAATATTTATGAGTTCCATGCCTGAAGGAATAATAAGCACCTTAAATTATTGTAAATTCCAACAAGGCACATACATTGAAGGCTTTATAAAACTTTATACTTTATGCATGTTAACTACCACATTGTTCTGCTTACCATAGTTCAGCTTTTGGTGTTTCCAGCTGCTGTTATTACAAAGCAGCATCTTCCCATGCTGAAACCATCTTTCTAGTGAATGTATCTAACTGTTCTTCTTGATACTGTTCTGGCCTCCTGGTTCCAGCTGTGTCCTGAGAAGTGCCATGAAAAGGGCAATAACAAAATTTAATGCAGTGCTAAGCAAGTAGCATATACTAAATGTCTATCATGGCTAGAAACAAAATAGGGTTCATCTTTCCTTCTTCTCTTTCATTATTTGAATAGTAACTTTACATGCCAGCTTTGCTGACCAGCATTTCCTGGGCTTACTGCAGGGAAACTAGAGAAAGGAACCTCACACACCCAGGGGCACAGCAGCAATTTCTACATTAACCTTACACCAGCTCGACAATGAAGAATGAAAAGCTATGGGAACAGAAGATGGACTTTAGCAAAGGAAACCTACAGGAAGCCACTTCATTTCTTGGATTTTCAAGTGCACCTTACAACTGGACTCGGAAGAAGTCACAAGTGTACATGGAGGTATCAATTCCTCTGGCTGAGTTTGGGTCTGATAATGGTGGCAAAATGAAGATGCCTTGGTAGGTAAGGAAATATTTACAGACATTTGTGCGAGAGGATGGCAGCCTGGTGTAAAATGATGCAGTTGCCAATTCTCACCATCAACCCTAACTATATGTTGCAAGACTTCAAAGATAGCAGGCGTGCGGGCAGATGCCCACAGCGGCTCAGCGCCAGAGGAGCGTGCTGAGGACAATCCACAGCAGTGGCTCCGTCAAGCTGACAATTTGCTCCACCCTCAGACGTGTAACTCATCAGGTGTGGGTCACTGGGGCGCTTGCAAGGCCGCTCAGATTCCCTGCCCTTGGGGAGAGGTGCTGAAACACGTCCTTCTCCTTTGACCAGCCGTGGGTGGGAGCCTGTGGGCTGCGCTGGTCAGGGTCGAGAGACACCTCAGAGAATGCCAAGTCTCCTGTTGTTTTCTGAGGCTGAGCATGGGACTCCCTGGCAGGGTCTGGGAACCTAGGGGTTGATATCAGGGCAATAAATCCACATTTAGGGCCCTTCTCTATCACAGTGGAAGATCAGCTTCATGGCTTGGACAGTTTTTGCTAGCATTCATATAGGAAAAATGAATAACAAAACATAAACCATTTGGTTTGCTGGAAGTGTTGCAACAAGATTTTTGAAAACGTATTTCAGAACTTTGCTTCACAAGGATATGGGGCACTCTTGACCTTCTGCACTGTTTTAGCAGGATGTTGTGAGGACCCTACCCCCTTCCAGCCTCTGCTAGAATGACCGAGTCGCCTGAATGAGGAGGAGGAGCAGGCTGGTGACCGAGCAAGGCTCAAATCCTCTGAGTACTTCTCTACTCCACAAATTAGCAAAGGCATTTCTCTGCAAGGAGAATTTTCCTGCACTTCCAAACAAGTATTGCAAGAGATTATTTAAAATATAGCTATCAGTGCCCTCTAGCACTAAGCCTGATTAAGTTTCTCTTGTGTCTTGGAGGACCGCTTGCTTTCAGAATGTGCTTGCTTTCAGGAAGATGGCAAAGCACAGGCACTGCCAGGAGATCCATGTCAATGTGTGAGGTACCTCTGCAGTAAAAATGACAGCCAGAAATTGGTAGCCGGTGCTTATAATTTAGACCCCAGAAGCTAAGATTGACATTTGCTGGCAGCAGGTTTGTTGTGGTTAAATATCTTTTTTCTTTAGCCCATGAAAAATACTCACACAAGAATTACTTGATCCACAGCAGAAGAATAGGATTAGCATCAGGAAGAGGTGTCTGGTGGCAGCCTCAATAGTCCGAGCTTCCCTCCCTGAATGGGATTCATTCTTCCCCAGCCGAGCCAGTGGGAAGTCCTTGCTCCTACAGGAAAGTGCACCGAGGGCTGCTGCAGTGTTGTTTTTTGCTCTCATGTTATGCCCTTTTCCAGGGGTCAAGAGTTCTTCCATAACACTCACTCCAAGCTAGAGGTCTCAGCATAAGGAGCCTACCTGGCATGTCCTCTCAGAAAGGATTTTATACATGGGGTGATGGAGCCCTCATGAAATGCTTGTCAGCCTGGCACTGTTTGTTTATTCCAGGTTCACTGGAAGGAGACCTCACTTCACTCTTCAGCCTGGCCTGGCAGTGTTTTTCATCCATTTTCTCCAGCACAGCCGTATCTCAGCGAGATCTCTCTGCCACGGCCTCCTCCAGGCTGACAGTCTGGCACAGGCACACAAAGCTGACTGAGCCATTCACAAAACCAAGGTGCCGCCCATTATTTGGGCATGCTGGAGTGGACAACTGCTGGGAGATCTCGAGTGCCAGACAATGCACGAATCCTCTGCGGTTAATTGTCATCCCTGCCAATGAGAGGAGCTTCGTCGCTCTCGCAATCGAGGACAAAAGTCTTTTCTTTGGCCCTTTATTGCCTGTCACAAAGCTGGTTGGTGCAGCTGGGATCAGGCCCACAGCTGATCCTTCTCTCCCCCGCCCTGGGCCATTCCTGCCAGCTCAGCTGGGGTCACCCAGACAATGGGGACGCTGCGTCTGCTGTGTCACACCGCGTTGGGTATAGAGCCCGGACAGCCCGAGCATACGTGTGTAGTCTCCCCCTTGATGCCTCTTTGTTTGCTTTGCTTTATTGTAAGGTAAAATAGAAGAAGGGAAAATGCTCCTGCCTAGAAATACAGATGCACTGTGACATAAAAGGGATGAGAAAGGCACATTTCAGCTGTGAGCCTCACATCCCACCTCAGCACAGGGGTGTGTAGCAGGAGGCTGTCACAGTAGTTGTGCTGCCTCACTGCAAGGGCTCTGCAGACGGGACCCTCTCCACAAAGCAAAGCCTGTTTCATGTGCAGGTAACAGGCTGCCTGCTGTAAGGTGTCAGGATAATTTGGCAGTTCCTCTGGCAGATCACTCTCCATGCAGGAGTGAACAGGCAAGTCTGACTAACCTGCAAGCAGACAAGCCATCAGAAAATAGTGATTAGAAAGTAGCGCTGCTCTCTGTTTTCCTGTGCTGGAACTTTACTTCCCCAATGTGTTTGATGTAGGTGCCCTAAAAGCATAGAATAATTTTTTCCACTCTCTGTTTTTGTGGTTACCTTTCTCCCAGCTTGGGAGCCAGCAAGCAGATCCCAGCATGTCCATTTGCTACTACCCACTTGTGCCTCAGCAAGACGTAGCACAACCTGCGCGATCTATGCTTGTCTCATTAGGGCCTAAGCTGGTTACCTGTTTCCCAGAATTTACCTACTGGGCCTTACAGAAAATCACTGCCTTGTGTCCCCCTTTCCATAAAGCTACTGCTACCAAGAGTGCCACAGCGGCTGGCTGCTTTTCCCACAGTTTATCGTATGTGATTACTAAACTGCATTTATTCTTCATATCCATCCAAGCAACTGCCTGTGTTCACACCTGAACTAAATACCAAAGGAACAATGCCCAGTGGTGTGGGTTAAATAAAAGTATGCCCTTGCCAGATCACCGCCGAGGAGCTGGAGAGAGGTCACAACTGCAGTGGTGTCCATGCCCTTGCCCCTGCTGTTATGACTGTTATTACACCTTTAGTGCAAAGAGCAGCAGAGGTTGATAAGCATCCTGAAAGAGATTATTTAACTTGTATTTACCTATCCATATGAACCAGGCTTGAGACAACACAGGCATCTAATATTAAAGAAATGAACGGCTCTTAGTTCATCTACTATTATGGAATAATGTATTCCCTGATTTTTTTGGTGTCATTGGATTACTGATAGTTATTGTGCTCTATCTGCATATCAGTGCTCGTACTCTCTCTGCAAAAGACGCTCACCTGGAAGCCTGTGGAAATCAAATACATATTCAGGACTCAAAACAATTCCTGCCTGATGTATTCAAACACAGCAGCAGAATTTCATCACCTACCTCACCACCAAATTCTTTTCAGATCTTATCTTTTCCAGTCATAAGCTAAAAAAGATGCATGATACAATATCCTAGCAGTGCTGCAGGGGATGTGACTCCACCAGTAATTTGTGAGATAGATGTTGGGAGTGCCCCTAACTAAAATTGTTTGAGGATAAAATTACTGAGCGCAGTGCTGAAATGGTGCATCACCCACTGGCCTGGTCCAGGATTTCCAGAGGGCTTCTAGGACATACCTGCCAAAATGCTACTGAGTATCAATGGGAATTTTGTTTCTAATTCAGTTGTCTGAAACCAAACTAATCCTTCCCATAATGTTTCTTTCAGGTTTTGGATGGTGATTACATTAGAAATCCTATGGACTTTGATCATAACAGACTACATTTGCCTTGATGTGGTAGAGCTTTGATAGCCGCATCAACATGAAATCAAAATAAAAGAAAAATTTAGAGATTTGTATCAGTTTACGATGGCAGCTATTCATAAAAATCTCTGATAAAACTGCTTCAAATGTGGTATTTATGTACAGTCTGAGAAGTGCAAGCTGGGGGACCAAGGTCCGGTGCAAAATCAACGTGTTGTTAATGACAAAAAACTTAAACACTCCCACAGTAGGAATTATGACACCTGTGAACCCCTGTTCCAGATCAGACTGGGGATCTAGGAGTTGCCATGTCCTTCACTTGCCACCACAGGTGACAACATGAGTATTTTTAACAGAGACAAGAAGCATCAGTTGGTTTCTGACAGAGCATCACCAAGATGGGTTGTGAGCTGGGACTTGTTGAGCTCTGGCTGCTGGTTCCTTAGAGAAGGACAAGATCTCTGGTACAGGTTTTCTTCCTGAGAGTGTGTGTAGGGACAAAGTGCTGAGAGACCCTGGCCCTGAGGAACGTAGTCCTGCTCTCCATCAGCACCCATGGAACTGCCACAGGAGCACTGAAGGCATTTTGCATGACTCGAGGGCAGGATTTTCCCTTTGCTGGCCACAGTGTTTGTACAAGAAAGACCTGCATGACTGATTGGAAGAAAAGAATATTTGTACCTTATATATTGGAGAAATTGTTCAGGAACAGCTAATCCTTGTGAAAGTCCTGCTCTGAAATGCTGCCAAGAGCGGTGGCTGTGTTGGTATTTGCCATGTCAAAGCCAGTCTGTGAGGAGCGCCTCCTCGCCATGCAGTGTGTGGCTCTGGCAAATAGAATGGGGCATTTTTCTCCCAGCAGGACACAGGTCCTGTCCTTAGTGCTGCCTGGGCTCCAGGAGTGCCAGCTTTTCCTCCCCGTGGGCATCTCCTGGTACTGGCTGGTGGCAGTGGCCAGGCCATTGTGCTACAGGTGGAGCAGGTGGGGCACCTTGTCCAGGCCATTGTGCTACAGGTGGAGCACGTGGGGCACCTTGTCCAGGCCAGGCCATTGTGCTACAGATGGAGCACATGGGGCACCTTGTCCAGGCCATTGTGCTACAGGTACAGGTGGAACATGTGGGGCACCTTGTCCAGGCCATTGTGCTACAGGTACAGGTGGAACATGTGGGGCACCTTGTCCAGGCCATTGTGCTACAGGTGGAGCACGTGGGGCACCTTGTCCAGGCATGCCTCACCTGGAGAGCCTCTTCACACTTCATGGACACAAGTGTGAAAATTCTGAGCAGCTGTTTTATCTCGCTGGTTTTTGTTGACAGTAGCATGTATCCTCGACTCACAATGCTCTGCACTCTGTGCCATTCAAAATCAGGTTCTCCTCGGCCTGCTGCTGTCACACAGGATATATCTGTGAAATCTGCCCACCTCAGGGATGGTGCTCATCATTTAACATAAACTCGTGCTTTCCTTCATGCTTCATTTTTCATGCTCTTAGCAGCTATAACAAGTCTGAAAGGTAAATAGTGGGAAGCCTGAAGTATGCAAGGAATGACTATTTGATTCTCATGCAACACTGGGAAAGAAAAGCCACAAACACCTTTGAATTTTCACATATAAGATCTTGTTCATGCCACACCCATTCTGGGTTCAGAAACATAAAACATGCCAACCTATATTTATAGGAAAATCAGAACAGGTACCTGGAACATAATGAAGTTTTGCAAGAGCACTTTGGAGGAAAAAGAGGTCTTACTCAGATATTCTTAATTCTAATTCAGAAATATAAAATAATATTTGCATAGAAATGCCATGTCAAGTAAACTTTTTATTTACTTTTCGGTTGTATTGAAACAGTAATGTTACCGTTGTATTTTCATTTATAAAAGCTTTAATCACTTATATATGTATTTGGTTCAAAACCAATAATTTCAGACTTTTTTTTTCCCAGTGGTCAGAAAGTTAGCTTTCCACTCCAGTCTGTTAGATTTTTCACTACAATAAAAAAGTCCTTTTTTCTCCAATTTTATCAATTTTGACAAAGCAAAATGATGAGGATTACTAAAATACTACCTTTGCTTTTACTAAACCTCCTTATTTCCTTGTTCTGTAGAGGTTTGTTTTTCTTCTTGTGGTATAATTGTTACTTTTGGTACAGAAACAAAAATATTCCAGGCTTGCAGATACCACCTCCAGTTCTTCAAGACTGACTCTCCTCCGACAGCTGATTGAGGCATTGCTCCATTAGCAGTGTGAGCAGGAGCTGCACTGCCCTCCTTGCCCCGAGGCCTGGCTCCCTTGGGAGTGGGTGAGGAGAATAATGCTGGGACAGAGCAAGGACTAGCAAGGCTGGGTGGGTTTGTCACGGGGCAGGGCAGCTCTGAGCTGTGGAGCCCTGGCCACCTGGAGCGAGGTTGTGGTGTCTTGGCCCTTCAGGGTACTCCTTCTAACAGCTGAATGCTGCTACGTGTTTTCAGAAGATTAGAAAAGAAAGGTACAGTGTTCTTTACTAGAAGCTGAAAATTACTAAGTGCAGTAATAGATCTGGTGTGGAAGTTTGAATAACAGTTTGAACATGTGAATTAAGGTTCAGAAATTTACTGTGATGCCCTCAGGGGCATGTCTTTGCAGTACCTCTATGTAGAGATAAGCAAGGTACCATGAGAATCAATTCCTGCTTTTTGTAGCTACGGTAATTTGGGCTAATTAGGGCAGGCTGAGCACCACCCTGGTGCTGAACAGAGAGCTGTATATAAATTCAAAATAACTAAGCTGTCAACTTCAGTGAGTTCCTCATCCAAAAGACCTCACTTGCAATCACCTGTGGAGAAAAGCTACTTGCACAGACAGGCCATCCTGAGAGCATCCCAAGCCACGAAAAACCGTTTCAGTTCTGAAGAAGATGCAATGCTTAGAGCTCCCTGCCAAGGTTCCCTGGTGCTGTCTGCAGGGTGCCAGGCTGCCAAGCCTTTGGGAGACTCAGTGCCCGGGCACAGCTGTGTGCTTTGCCAGCTCCCGTGCCTGACCTGGCTCGAAGGGGCACAGAGAAACCGAGTGCACTTCCCATCTGCTCTGCCCAGCACCGCGGTCGGTGCAGCCTGGCCACGCTCCCAGCAGTGCCCACAGGTGGGAGGCCGAGGTCTGCCAGTGGTGCCACCTTCCTGCTCCAGCCCAAGCTCAGAGTGCCCACGGCTGCCGAATCATCGCGGCACTTTGCTGTGCCAGGCATCAGCTCCTGAACGCCTGCCTCTGCCCAGCTCCCGCTCGGCTGGAACGATGAAACCTGCACAATATCAGTCTGACACAGCTGCTTACTCCTGGGGAGGATTCCTTTGCTGCATTGACAAAGCTGCCAGGTATGTGGAAGGGGAAGGGCTAGGCTCACATGTTCCAAAAGCAGTTAAGAAACCTGAAAACACAGCACAATCTGATGTAAACAAACAAGTTCTGCATATTCTCCCTTCCCAAATATTCAGAAGTCTTAAAAGAATTGGGTGTGTAATTGAAAGTAGCCGAAGGCAGCTCTATCCTGTGCTACCAGCGCTTACGCAGCCGATCACCCCAAGTTTCACTTGGCAGCTTGACAGGGTTACGTGTTTTCACATGGATGAACACTTCTCTGACAAAGCACTGCAGCTTGAACAACACTGAAAACCACATTGTCTTGTTACATGGACTCTGATTTCAACAGGCTGGAAGAGAAGTTTTCCTTTCTTTGCTCCAGCCTTGCCACTGAGTCCCTTGCCTGAAGAAGCAGCCTTCCAGCACCAGGAATATATTTCCTTTGACCTCTCAAATCTCATTTGCATTTTCACTAAGAGATAGCATCCCTTGTGTTCTGCCCCGTGTCCTCACTAAGCTCCTCTGGAGACACAGTTCCTAATGTCAAGGGATCCTGCTGTCTGGAAAAGATCTGCACCTGCTGCATTTTGGATTTTGGAAGACCATTGATCACAAAATTTGACACTTGCAAGGGATGAAATTGTTCTGAGAAATGAGAAGCATTTAGCTGCAAACCCAAGCAGGCCAGAGGAAGGAGCTGCAGGGAACAGCGCTGGCTCCAGAATGCCAGGTTGGCTTCCTTGCACGCCAGGACCTGCCCTTTTTTCTCTTATGGACCAGAGAGGAAAATCATTACAGGGAAAGAAAATTCAGTATGTAAACAAGTTGATGAACAAACCGTGAAGTGTGGGGCAAGATGAGCCTCTTACAGTTCTGCACTAAAAAACAACGAAGCTTGTCCTTTCTACCGTGGCAGCTCAATAGCACTCTAAAAAATATTGGATTTCCCATCTTCTGAGAAGTCCTACTTTTGATGACTTTGTTCTATGCTAAAATAACTTTTTTTTTCCTATTGAAATATGACAAGATAAACAGAAGACTCCACAACATGGGCAGACACTACACGATACTAAAATCTGACATGTTTTTCTAGTATCACTGTTTTCATTCATGTATATGCTATTTCCTTCCTACATGCATAACTTAAAAATATGTGAAAGCCTTAGAGTGCTCCTGAGAGCTCCATCCTAGGGAAAAAGTTTGAGGTGCTGAGCTGAGCCAGCAAGAGCAATTCTCTTGACTAAATCAATAAGTAGCCATCGTAAAAGAAAAAAGAAAAAAGAAAAAAAAGAGAGTAGCAGTCCCTTCACATAGATTTTTGTTGTTCTAGGGGATAAAAGTTGCTTTTTTCACTCACCACTCTTGTGAGGGACATAAAAGTCCATCTACAATACAAATCACGTTGTTTATCAAAAACACAACCAAGAGCATTTCTGGTTCCTTCTGCAGCAAGCTTTGATGCCAAAAAGCTTTTGACATCATCTCCATGCATTCCCAGCATGGAGACAAATTTATTTATTCATTAATTTAATATATTCAATAAGCCAACCAGCACACAGACTTATTCTTTACAAGTAATTAGAATGTATTACAAGCATACAAATGTGCCTAAGATTGAGAACTTGGGTTATAATCTAATGAAAATATTGTCACTGAATTAATTTCCTATGTGGTGCCAGACTCACAGAATAAAACCTATATTGAAAGTCTTCAGAGACCTACTGTCAACAGCCCAGCACTACCTCTATTTTAAGCAGGAGAAGATTAGATTTCAAAAGCCTGTTCTTTTTCATGCATGTTCTAGTTGTCTTAGATGAATCTTCTGTATTTGAAAGTCCTCATGGAAGTTTCAGAAATAAAGTGAAGAAACTGGCATTTTTTTGCTACAACTGTAATTAAAATTAGTACTTAATTATTCATAACTTATGTATTAATTGAAAACTAATGATGTATCAGTTTTTTACGGCGCTGTTGGTTTATCATTAGCCATTAGAGCGGCGTTAGTGTCGCGGCGGTGGAGCTGGGCTGCGCGCTTACCGGGCTGGGGCGGCCGCTCCGCTCCCCGCGGTGCGAGCGCGGTCGCGGGGCCGGGGCGGTCCCGGCAGAGTCAGAGCTCCGCGGGCGGACCCGCGCGGGCGCTCGGTCCTCGTCGGAACCGTCCGTTCCACGCTCGCCTGAGATCTGAATGCGCCAGAGCTTTGCAAGCTGGCTGTTAGCGCGGCAGTGAGGAGCGCGATCGCGTTGAGAAGGGAGCGCGATCTCGGTAACGCTCCGAGCCCTGCGCGGCAAGCCGGGACAGACGCGGGCGCTTGGCTGGCGCTGCCGGAGCCGCTGCAAGGCAGGCAGGTGAACCAAACCGGGATATCGCTTCCAACTTTTGTGCTGATCAGCTGATACAGAAACCAGGCAGAAGCAGCCGCGTCTGGGTGCAGAGCTTCAGACTCAGGCTGCAGCCCCGAGTGAAGCTGCACCCCTGGAGCATCCCAGGAGCTGCCGGCCTGATAGCAATCTGCCTTCCAACACACTTTTGTTTCTTTCTGCCTAGTGCACAGCCTGGGGGCTTCTCCCTCTTTATACAAGTGAAAAAAAGAGTTTAAGTTAGCCAGGACCACGTAATTAATTGTTTTTAGTCAGATGTATTTTGCCTGCCTCGGTATGCAGCAGGCTTCCACTGCTGTGTCCTGCACGAAAGATGGTTGCCGCTGGGAGTATAATTACATGTTTTCTCTTCTCAGTCCTAAAACAAAAGGTTTCCGCATAGTGCTGAAGTGTAAAGAAAGATCAAGGAATGCTGAGGGTTCCCGGAGAGCCCTTCGGTGCAAGGCTTATCAGAGGCTCCTTATCGCCACTAATCTGACAACACAGGTGTGAGGGGATGCCCCAGATGGGACGTATCTCTGGTAATCTGATCAGGAGTAACTCATTGTGTGCTGCTGCACACCGGTTTACTCGTTAGCCGTTGAACAAAGGAACAAGTTAAGCCTACCTGAGAGGCGCTGGTACCTTGGCTGTGTGCGGGTGTGCAGCTCCCAACCATTGCCCACCACCCCTGACTGCTCCCTGGGGACGGGGAGAGGAGCAGGAAATTACAGAAGGGGTGTTCAGAAGGAAAAGGCGTTTCACATCCCATGTTCCTCATTTCAATTATACAGATGACTCACTGTGAAGCATCTTCCCAAAAAAAAAAAAAAAAACCCCAACCCAAAACTCTGTGACCCACATCGCTGCAGAAGTGGCAGAGCCAGAGCAGCAGCCTGTGCCCTCCCACTGCTCTGCGGAGAGATGGACAGGACTTGTCCCCACCGCTGGGTCAGAGCAGTTCACGGCTGAAAGGGTCGGTGTCTGGTCACAGCCAGGGTCACGAAGCACAGAGATGCTCTCCCCAGACTCAGCCCAGAATGTCGTGAGCAGGGGTGGCCATCAGTGCACGATCAGTTCTGCTCCTCTGTGGACCACATCTCCCTCACCTTCATTTCCAACTCCCTGCTTGTGCTCCCTGGGCCCCATCAGCTGAGGGGAGGAGGCAGTAAGCCAAAGCATTGTCTTGAACACTGAACTGAAGGAGCAAAAGAGCTACAAATAATTTGGAGAAGAACTGTGTTGAGCTCCAAATGAGGTTGATTGTTTATTCAGGAAGTAGTATTTCAGATAGAAAGCTATAAGGAACCCTTCAGTGCTCCACTCTTTTCCACAGTAATTTGAATGGGAAAATGGCTCAACTCTGACAAAACCAGGTGAATTCTACCTAAGCTTGTTTAAAAGTAAAATATCACAGCATATGGAAAGATTTGTTTGGAAGGGGAGGAACACACAAGCACATGACAATGACAAAAATTTCTGTCACAGATGGATGACATGAGAGATTTGAGCCAGGCTCCTGTGCTTTATGTATAGCTCCAGCCTGTCCCTCCTGTCAGCTGCCAAAGGTTTGCCACAAAACATTGCTCCTATCTGCCTGTCTTACAGACTCTTTTTTGCTTTGGACATCATCTGACTCTGCCAGGGTCTGATCAAACCCTCATTACCTGCTGCTTCTAGGAACTGGATCTGCCCTCTGCCAGTCAATCAGTACCAGGGATGGCAAGAAGATTTTGGGGTGAGCAGATGTTGTGTTAGACCCCTGCACGATTCCCTGTGGATGCACCATCCCAAAGGCACACAAAAATATCACTTCACTTCCACATTTTGGCTAAAGATGAGAGAATGTGATGCCCTCTTGCTTACTGAAGGTCAAGACAGTGTAAGTCCACATGGCAGAGCAAAGACTCTATCATCATTCACTGCAGTGAAACGTGCATTGCTCTAGTTCATATCGTGCTTTATGTAATTCTCCACTTTTATTTTCTTTGTAGTTTGGGGCGCAGCTTTGGCCACGTCCGATACTGAGCCTGGCTCACCAGGTGATCCTGCAAAAGCCACGCTGAGCTTTCTGTGATAAGAGCATCCAGCCCTGGCCACGGCTGGTGGGAACCATCAGACCTGTGCAAGGAGCGGCAGGCCAAGGAGATGGATGTGCAGATCAGTTCTGAATTTAAGGTCTTCACACATACAACTGACGCCATGCCATCAGTTTATCCAAGCAATTCATATTTAGTTCCTGAAGTATGAGAAAAACCAGCTGAAGACTGCAAATGGTGGCTGTGGCTTTGGCAAATACTGCAGGCCAAATTCATTAGTAAGCTTTCAGAGAGAATTGTTTCATTTTCCCATCAAAAGTAAACAAAGAAATAGCATTTCTATCACCTAATTTCAGAATGCACCTGCTAGTTCTGGGGCTAATTATCATGTTCTTTCTGTGATGGAAAATAGCCCTACAGCATCTTAACTGCAAAATTTGGTTTTCAGGAAAGAACGGTTTTCTGAGGACATAAAAATGTGTTTCATTCTTACTGAATAATTGGTTTATATTTGAATATATATAAATGAGAAGCACGTATGCCATCTATTTCATAGCATTTGATGTACAATCATTTATACAGCGGGGCCATATTCATAATAGTTCTTTTATGTTATTAAAATTACTAATAAAACACTAGACATTCATTTGTTACACCACTTCCAAGTGCACGGGAGGATGAACAAATGTGTTTTCTTTATAAGAGGTAATAATAATTAAGAGTGACAGAACCTTATCCTCAGGATCTGCCTCCCAGCAGCATTTTGGCTGATAAAAAACCAGAAGTTAAGATAAGGCAGCAATTATTAAGACAAATCTTTTGAAGGGCTGTTTGAACTCTGGTGTCCAGCAGATAATCTGATTTTACAAGGTGCTGCGAGGCGGGGGAGGCTGCATGGGGAGCAGTACCCAGGTGCAGGCCTTCAGCCCCTTGCACCGGCATTTTTACCTCTAGCCATTTCCCTGGTCTCTTCTTCTTTTGTTTGCTACAGCTGTGGCACATAAATCAGTCTCCATTCTGTCTCACTGACACCAAAGAGAAACAGAACACAAACAATGCACAACACCAAGCCCCAAATGTATTAATCTTTTTTTTCCTCCCTTTTTTTTTGTGATCCCTTTCACCTATTTTTGGGGGGAGATTCAAAAATGGCTACAGGCAACTCTAATTCTTCCTTCATGAATATTAGATACGCACAGAGCATGAATATTTGAGTAGCTAATTCTGGCTTAGGTGAATCCGATTGCTAATGGCAATTCATTTTTCCTCAGTGACATTCCACCAATAACCAGCGTGAGTGGGACAGGATGAGCTGGAAAGCAAGAGGGAATGAAACTGGGAGCAGAAATGCTTTATTGATCCAGTCCTCGGGTGGGACTCAGGGCTTGCCTCCTCCCTTACCCTGGGGAGAGCTTGAGCAGGGAGATCTGTGCTCAGCACTTACATTGTGGTGCTTTAAGAACAGAACGGGGGGAAAACCCTTTAAACTGACTTTTATTATGTCGCTGAGATAGCACGTCCTGACGCGCTGCGCCCTGTGTGATGTCACCTGTGTGATGTGCAAGCTGCAGCGGGACAGAGCCGGTGCCAGCAGCCCGGCCCTGGATGCCCCGCTGGGCAGGGCCTGCTGGGGCTGGGCAATAGCCTGCTCCTCCAGGGGAACCCACCTTGCTGCACCAGGGCCACAGGGATGTGCTGAAGGGGCGTGGGAGGGTGGAAATGGGGCTGTCCCATTTAGTGATACTAGGTTATCTGTAAAACTGCATGCTTTGATTTTTTATTAAACAATAGAAACTGTGATTTGATGTCCAAGACATAGAAAAGAAATGGCATGTTTCTGGACCTAAGGAATAGCAGTGAGTAACCAGACATGACCAGATCAAACCTCAGCTGAGGTTCCATGTTTATGTTTACATGGTCCAAGAGACACCAGCAAGTATCTATAATTTTGAAAAATTTGTCATTACTAGATGGATTCTTTATAACCCACGGCTAATGCTTACACACTTTGTCTGCTTTAGCATGAGGCTGCCCTTGCATGTGTTGGGTCTCTGAAATCACCACGGAGCAGCTCCTCTGCCGGGGCTGGAGCTGGGCTGGCTCCCACAGCCAGAGGAGCCAGGTTGTGTGAAAGTCTGTCCCCATCCCTGCAGAACGGCTCTCAGCCTTCAGAGGCCAAAAACCAGGGCAAAAGGGGCTCTGCCATCACCCTTGCGTGCCCCTCCACCAGGCAGCCTGGGCTCCAGCGGCACCACACTAAAGCCAGCGAGGAGTGCCCAGCTGTCCTGGGTTCCCCACAACACTGGGGCAGCCCCGGGACACAGGGAGCACACTCTCAGTCTGCAAAAGCAAAGAAAGAACTGCACGCTGAGAGAAAGTCCTGCTTAGTTTACAGGTTGCTTTTATTTACAAATATACTGAAGTGTAATCTCTCTCTTATTTTTCTTTTTCTGTTTTTGTTTATACTCTGTGTGTGTGTGTGTGTGTGTGTGTGTGTATGTGCACATGCACGTGGGAAGGAACGTGATGCATGAGAAACATGGATCTTGGCTGCCAGCAATGGTGGCAGGAAAAAAATTGAAGTGAAATGAAAATTAAAAACACTAATAAATAATTTAATAATGACAAATAATTAAATAAAGAAAAAATTCCAATCTACATACATTATGGTGGTTTGTTTCCGACACGGAGGGAAAGCAGCAGCGAATCTACAGTGAAAGGAGCTGGTTAAGTATGAGAGAGCACAGTCATATTTTTTTACAAGTTAAACAAATTGTAACAGACAGCTACAAAATACTACATTTCGATAACATAAATACAGAATATATAAATATACAAGTAATACAGCCATACACAGCTAAAAAATAGGGTGTTCACCTAAAAACAGAGTTCCCAATGCAAAGTATCTGGCAGCCCCTTCACAGCTGCTGCTGAACAGAACCAGAGTGCACCAAGCCAAGGGGATCCAGGCTGCAGCCAGCAGGAGGGGAGCAGCCGTCAGCGCAGTCAGATCGGCCTCAGAGAGGCAAGACCGTGTTGAAGGCCCACCGAAGGCAAAAGACTTCAGGCAAGCAAATGCCCGAGCGTGTCCCTAAGCAAGGAGCAGCGGCGCCTGCAGCGCTGGCCCTGGGGCTGCCCTGTGCCCCCAGGCCGTGGCAGGGCTCTGGAGGGTCCTGCGTGCCGGGGAGCAGCGCTGGTCACGCACTGGTGGGGCTGTGTGAAGCACCATCCGAAGCACTGAGACTCTGTGCTCCACTCCCACAGCCGTGCTGGGCTGCAGCTGCCTCTGTCCTTTCACTGCTTGTGAGAATCCTTCCCCTCCTCGTGATTCTGCTGCTCATTTATAGTGACTTTCAGAGAGAACCAGAGTTCTTATGACATGGTTCATAGAGGTGCTCTTGTAAAGCCCAGCTTGCAGCGTCCCAGCAGCATCCCAGAGCTGGGTTCACTGGAGTGCCTGGGGCTTGGGATATACCTCTGGCCCTTAAGGAAACTGGAAGGGAGTCCTGAGCACAGTAGGAAGAGGGAAGTGGGTTCACATCATCTCTGGAAGGTTTGCTGGCAACGACCCTTCAAAGGACCTGGCAATGATCATCTGAGTTCTGCAGGGTGGATTTGAAAAATCCACCCAGCAGCTACTGTACGACTAACATGAGCCACATCTCAGGCACGGTTAGCTGCGACTGAGCCAAGTGATTGGATGTTTTTGATGACAGAGTTTAAAGAAGAAAAGGAGATCAAAATACCCAGGATGATGTTTCAATATAAGTGAGTGTAACCACCACCATTTATTTACAGCAACACAATTATCTTCAGTGCTGTGAGTGTGAAATGTCTCCGGCAGCCCCAGGGCTGCTGCTCAGGGCAGTGATGAGCAGGGTCTGGAACAGCAGCATAGCCCGAGCCGTGCCCGGGCAGCCAGCCCCCAAGGGAAGGGGCTGCTGCACCCAGCCAGTGCCCAGCTGGCACCCACACCAGCAGCTCAGTCACTGCTCAGGGCGCTGGAACCCTCTGCCACCCTCACAGACCTGCAGCTGCACGGGAAGGACCTCTGAGCTCATAGCCAGCATATTCATTCTGATCTCACAATCATCTTTTTTATACATTATTAAGCACACTGAAACCTAATCAATCATCTTTTACTTAATGGCATCTTGTCACCGCTTTAGCTGCACACTTATTCCTTGATTAGCCAAAACAATACGATGGAAATACAGTGAAGAGCTCACTTGATGCATTTCTGTTAGAGAGGGGTTAATTTCCTAGGGAAAATGATCACTGTAAGGTGCATGTAATAAACTGCTGTCATGACCTCTGGCCTTTGAGCTCCCATATGTGCAATCATTGTTTGTGGTTTCCGTGGAAGTGCCAGATGCTAAGAATTTTTGGCAAGAGTTTATCAATTTGACTCAATGAAAGGTATTACTGTGATATGGCCCATTACACATTTTACTTTCACCTGATCAGGGACATTCCCTTGACAACAGAAGAGTAAAGCAGAAATCAAAGAGGTCAGAGGTTGCTGTATAATCTTTTACTGCAAGGTCCCAGGTTAAAACCACAATGATCACACTCCAGTAGGATAATTTATTCCACAAAAAGAAAGTGACATTTATTTTGCTTTAATGAACTTTGGCCTTTGCCAGCTATTGCAGGCCCACTGGAAATCCTTGCCTATGCATTCCTTCCCTGGACCAGCAGCGGCCACCATGGCATGGAAAACGTTACACGTGCCAAGGGCCTGGATGCGTGCGTGTGTGTGGCTCCAAGGGTGGCAGAACGTGGGGCAACAAACAGCTAAGGCATCATCATACGACACACCAAGGGAGAGGAGAGAGTTATGTACAAGCACAAAAAAAAAAGGTGGCAAACAGTCATCCAAAAAATCAGCAAAGAATTATATATACTTCAGCTATAAAATGGGATGTCTGATTTTTTCCTTGGAGATGGATTATTTTTCAACATCCATCCCAGATGCAGAGGTAGAGTTGGGACAAGGCAGTTCTCCAAACTGTAGGTCATGTTATAGTTCTCATTTAAGTCCCTGTAAACACCAAAAATGCCATTTTGATCCTGCCAGTAATGAGATGTGAAGCAAGGCTGTGCTTGTGTGAGGAGTCTACAAACTGGTGCATCTGAGAGGCTTTTCTATGACTGTAAAGTAGCACAGCAGAGGGGAGAAGAGGGAAACGATGACTCCATTGAGGTTGGTGGTGACAAATGACATGTTTACATGTGCCATATGAAACCTGCTTGCTTCTGCCCTGCAAGCAGTGAGGATCACCTGAGTTCTTTATAGATGTTTGCTATCATGCAGAGAGAAAGGAAATTTTTATTTTGATACACAAAGAAAGGGTAAAATACTTGAACAGGATGGGTAAGAAAAGAAAATCCTTTCCATTTCAAAATATATCCAGGGGCTCACAATGCTCAGTTGAAACCACATCCTTGCCAGAAAGCAGGGAACGGTCACTAGGCAAAGCATCTGGGCACAACAAACCCACCTTCCCGGGGATGGCAGCAATCAGGGACAGGGACAGGGACAGGGAGGTCCCCTGGAACCCTTGCAGAGCCACCAGTCCCTTCCCGACCGAGGCTGTGTGTGGGACACAGGGGCTCTCTGCACCCCAAGCAGTGGGAGGACGGTCCTTGGACTGAGCTCTGCCCCCTGCATGACATGCACACACTCAGGGGCACACACACAGACACAGACACATGGACACAGACACATGGACACACACACAGACACACACAGACACACGGACACACGGACACACAGACATACACATGTACACACACGGACACACGCACGCACACACAGACACGTGCACAGGCACACACACACAGAGCCTCATCCACAGTGCTCTCATCCTCTCCAGAGTGAGAACCTGTGCACTTACACTGCAGATAAAACCTGGCTTTCTCAAGAAATGTCCAACGTGCTCAGTGCACCCTTCCATGCTGGGGAATGGTATTTTTTCCCTTGGCCCCATCCTGCTGCCCTTGCCAGGCGTGCCCCGGAGCACCAGGAGGGTCTGTCTCCATCAGCTGCTCCCAGTGGGCTCCCACAGCACTCCCCGAGGCTGCCGGCCCCACATACCAGTCCTCAGCCTGGAGGAGTTAGATTAACGAAAGCTTTGGACTTGTTTTTCAGCTATTATGGTCAATATATTAAAGGTATTTATTTAAGAAAGTGCCTATCCTGCCAATCTTTCCCCATGAGCTCTATTTTGAACACACCCTATAATTACTGATATTACCCTGGCAAATATTCCCCATGAAGTTTTCTCTACTGAGAGCCATGACTGTACTTGTCTGCTTCTCCACATTATAATTATCACCAGGCAATATTTATAGCTATACTATTATTATTTATGATATTTTATGCCCTACAAAAATCTATATGACAAATGCTCAAACTTCAGCACCAGAGACAGACGTCAGCTGGCCCACCCCTTTGTCCTTGCGGAGCTCACACTGCTCGCTCAGCTGGCACCACAGCCAGGGGTCCTGGCAGGCCCTGCCAAAATTTCAGCTCAACCTACCTCAACTTCCCATTGTCATTTCTTTCACAGTTTGCTGTTCCCGGCTGGTGCACATTTCAGGACTTCTGGTGTTTCAGGCTAGAACTGTGTATCCTTGATTCTTGCTGAGGCAAGGCAACTAAAGCAGTGCTTAATTATTCCAGATGAACAATAAAGAACAGCACATTTATGCCTCATGCAAAACAAATAAACAGAACAGAATGAAAAACACTTCTTTGCCAGTCATGGTCTAGTCTTGAAATTTGGCACTGCAATACTTACAAACAAATGTAAATATTTTAATCTCACACTTCAGAA
This sequence comes from Melospiza georgiana, assembly GCF_028018845.1. Classification (NCBI taxonomy): domain Eukaryota; kingdom Metazoa; phylum Chordata; class Aves; order Passeriformes; family Passerellidae; genus Melospiza; species Melospiza georgiana. The sequence goes on along the minus strand of NC_080449.1, from coordinate 12,804,330 downwards.
AAAAATTAAATAGATCTGTCTTGTAAGCACCTTTAGTTTTAATTATTTAAGATCAATACTAACCTAAATGCCTCGGCCCCTAACATGCATCTCCTCTCCAGGGTCATAGACCTTTCTTACTCTGAAATCACTGGCTTTTTCCACAAATACTGCTAACCAGTTTCCTCAGTATCATACGCATAAGGGCTATAAACTAATGAGCAGATCTAGGTTATGTAGAAAAAGTGTAGAAAGGAAACAAATGTTGAACGTCACATTTACATTAACTTCTCACAGTTCAAATGGAAATTTATCCACAACATAGTATGAATCATGCAGTAAGAAAAGGAGGAATCTCCAGTTTCTTTGATTTATTTGTCATATGGTTGACTGATGTCAGTATCAGTGGCTAAAAAAAAAGTTTAGACATCCAAAAGAAAGGAGAAGAGAGAGGAGGAAAAGGTCTAGCTTTCCACAAAATCCATTTCTTTTAAGATGATGAGCTCAAACCAAACCAGATCAAAGACTGAGGATGAGCAGGTTCTTCTGTTCCTTCCGTGCTTGTCTCGTGGTCTGGCGCCAGCTGGGAATCAAGGGTATGGGACGGGTGGATGTGTTTTGTCTCTCTATATATGTATGTATGTAGGTATTAAAATATATGTACATACATACACATATATGCAAACAGAGACAGTCTTCCTAAAAAAACGCTCTTTGCAGTCCAGAGGCAGCAGAGTCACTGTGAAGGAAGAGCTGGGCAACATATGGCTGTAGAGTCTGCACTGGAAAAGTCACTGGCTACACGCACGCCGGCTGTTAGTTCTCTTTACTTTCATGAGGCGAAATAGGAGCTCTGCATAGAGTACAGCCTGTCAATGGGGTTTCCTACTCTAGCCTGCATGGAGTTAACTTCGGAAGAGGCAAGAAAACAGTCGCTCAAGCTAGTTAAAGAGGTATCACTGTCGATATCATGAAAAATGGAGTCGTTCCCTGCAAATGAAACGCACACGTTAGGCGGGACGCTGCGCAGCCGGGAGGACACAGCACACAGGGATGCTGGCGTGCTGCAGCGAGCGGAACACTCCTGCTCCTGTGCTCGCATGCTAACACGCACTGGCCACGAGGGCCTGACCCACAGGGAGGAGGGCTTGGAATCAACCCGCGGGGGTCAGCCGGCAGCAGGGCGCCCAAACCTGCCAGGGTTTAATTTCAATCTCAGTCAGCTGCACAAAACAGAGCCTTGGCTGACAGCAGGAGCAGACGGTGCTGGAGAGGAGCAGGTCCCCAGCTTCTCCACAGGCTCCAGCACTCATGGGAGCACCAGGACTGTCAAGAAAGGTGGAACCAGGGTGCCCATGACAGGGAGACATGGTCTAAGAGCCATAATCATACTGGTCTTCATATACACACAAGGCAAAAGTTCTACCAGTGTGACAGGACCCAGGAAGAGACCTAGTTTCCCTGGCCTCAAGTGAGCTACAGCTGTAAAAATGCTCTCCTTCAGAAAATTCCACTCTTTTAGGGCTGGTCTGGAACAGCACCTTGTATTTCCCTTAGCAACTAAGTTTTGAGCTTACTTCAACACTGAAGGTACCAGAAAAAGCTCTAGCTCAAGTCCTAGGGGCTCTGCAAAAGTGTTAGTCTGGTTCTTTTTCCTCACACACTCATTTGAAAGAGCTTTCTGCAATCCCCTGCACCCCTTTTGGAGCACAGAACCTACTTCCCAAGGAGTTTCACTCAGAAAGCCAAGCAAACCAACAAAATCACAAGCCATCTAATGCTCGAGGGCACTTCATATGTCCTCAGCTCCTCACAGGACCTCCCCAACTTCCTGGTGTGCACCATGGACTTGTCTCAGTGGCCAAAGTAATGACACAGACCCCAAGCAGATTCCTGTTGGCCTGTGCACGCTGTGCTGGGGGCAGTGATGCGCATTGAGCCTCTAAGTGAAGTGCTCCTGGTCAGCAGAAGGGAGTCTGAAACAGGCCCTTGTGGGCTACCGCAAGGCCGAGAATCACAGTCTGGAAAATCCTCTGGCATTCTCTTTAAATGCCACACTGCAATTGTCCAGAGCCAATAATTGAGCTTTTAGTGCTTGTAATGCGTTTGATGTGGGGTCAAGCAATCGTGAAAGCAAACCGTCATCTTGATTTGGGACAGAGAATAAAACTATGCAGGAGAAATGTCCTGTGGTAACCCATCTCTTAGTAGCTCAAGAACTGTTCTTTAACAAATCCACGCATCCAATCTGAGTGGTCTTACAGGGCTGCTTATTCATTTTGTAATGAATAGATTACTTCTCTTTATTGAAGGCACTTTTTCCTCAAAGCTTCTAAGAAAAAAGGAAAAATTTGTGAGGGAGCTAGAATTTGGTACTGTTTATTTTTCAGTGTCTTGGACAGTGGTTTGAAAAAGTGGAGCTTGGAGAGGTGATGTTACTTGCTTATTGTTTATCAAAATTATACTATGAAATAGTTCTGAAAGGCATTCAGAGCTTGAGATGAGCTCTGTTCTACCCCCTTATGTGTACAAGAAAATACACACATAAAACTGACTGGTACAAATTCCCTGGTACAAATCCCAGAAAAAATATTCTAAAAGCCAGTAAAGCTGCTGCCCCTATGGAGTGTGATCCAGCACACGGACCCAGCTACTTGGGATGTGGCAGAATGAGGCATGCCTTACCATAGGGGTTCATGTGGTCGCCTGGCATTTGTGGAGGGGTAAGACCCTGCTGAAATGGGTCTGTGCCATAACTGCTTTGCTCCATTGCTACAATCTGCTGCTGTGGTGGTGCAAGTGGTGTGTAAGATGTCATCATCCCTTCCATTCGGTTGGACATTACTTCTGCAAAGCAAAGAGGAGGAACAGTTACTGCTGGGGAACAGGGCAGAATCAGTGGCAGCAGTGAACCCTAGCAAATGCAGTCAGGGGTATCCTGTCAGTCAGAGAAACTTTCCAGATTTTGTCTGAACATAGAGCCCTGAGCAATGAGCTGAAAGACTTGTAATTTCTACATGATTTCTGGATCTCCTAGGTCCTCCCAAAGCCCATATACTCCGTCTGACAGAGCCCAGTTATTATCTAACTCCTGCTAGTCCCAGTTTTTCTGCTCTGGGTAAAGTCGAGGATTGGAGGCTGCAGGGTCTTGGGAGCTGGAGATGCTCAAGGGTACCCCGAGAGCAGCAGAGCAAGTTCCAGTTCCTGGGTGCAGTGCCTGCCCCAGGATGGGCTCTCTGTGCCTTGGCTGGGGCAGTAACGCCGATGCCTGTGCAGATTGCCAGCTGAGCACTGTACCCCCTTTCTGCAGAAGAAAACAAACTGAGGCATCTGTCTGGAGCAAGCCTCCTGGAGATTTCCTCCAGTGCAGACACCTGCACGTGGCACATTCCTACTAGAAACGAGGTTACAGCTTCTGCATGAGCATCTCTGGGGTCTGATCCCACCAGGAGAACTCGGAGTAACCTGTCATGGGCACTCGGGCACACCTTTATGTCCTTCCCCTGCTGATGGCTGTACTAAACTGTCATGTGGGAACGGCACTGCCAGACAGCTGCAGATTCTTTCTCTCTCACTTTGCTTTCCCACAAATCCCCTACCTTGCCCTAGTCGCTGCGAGTTCTGCTGCTCCTGCTGCTGTTGGTGCCTTCGTGCTAGCTTTTTCATCTGAAAACAAGCAGAAGAACAGAACATTCTTGTAGCTCCAAATGCAACAATTTTGTTTCCTTACAAAACTCTCTGCAAACATCAGTTAACACAGACCATTTATGCTTATGCACACACTGTTGTGGGTTCGGTTTCAATTCTAAGCTTAAACACTTCAGTTTCCAGTTCAGATTTGCATGCAAAATTTACTCCCAACCCTGAATTGCTTTGAGCATATTAATTTAATGTCTGTGTTTGGAAGTTGCCTTTCCAGTGGATGTAGAGAGCAGAGCAGGCAGAACACGCAGAGCTCAGCTGTGGGATTTGTGCAGTGTGAGCAGCAGCCAGGGCAAGAGCCCATGCTGAGACACAGCCTGCATTTGACTTTTGAGGATGGGACAAACAGCCTACCTTTGCTCTTTGGTTTTGAAACCAGACTTGGACGACTCGCACACTGAGCCCTGTTTCAGCTGCCAATGTTTCTCTGACCTGCAGGAGGAAATGTTTAATGATGCAATTTTTCATAAGTTAAAAAAAAAAGGCAACCTAAAAACCACTAATCAGTTTTGTTAAGAGGAATGTTTGTACTTAGAACAAAAATTGCATGTATGGAATTACTTTTAAAAATTCATCATATTTTTGCATGGTGTTGTCAAGTTCTGCCCCAATGGCGCTACCAGCTCTGTAACTACTGAGCAAAGAGTGTGAGCTGAGGAAAATAAACCAAATTTACCCATAAAAGACTTGTGTGCAAAAAGAGTGCTCTGCTTTCCCCCGGAGAGCTGCTATGGCCCCGGGAAGGGGCAGGGCTGTCTGCAGCATGGCCTGGTGTCAGGGCTGGCCTGGCCCTGCTGGAGCTCCTACCTTTCTGCAGGGCTTAGAAGACACTTCAAAGGATGCTTTGAAGGCTCGTCTCTGCTGTGTGGTAAGTATTGTCCTTGGTCGTTTAGGTCTTCTTGGGTCCTTCCCATCATCACTTCCTTTTCCTTGGGTTACTTGGCCTTTGGTGGGCTTAACATCTCCATCTTCATCATCACTTTTGACTGGTGAAAAAAGGATATATAATTGCACTTGTTCCACCAAGAAAACAGGATGTTTGAGAACTGCTCTTCAGTCAACACGTTCAACTATTGTCCCATGGTTATTTGAATGCCTAAAGCAGCTGTGGGCAGGAAGAGACTCTCTCAGATCTGTGTGCTCTGCCTAAATCAAATGCCACAAAAGCATAAAAATGTTTTCAATTTTTAATTGAGGTCCTGATCAGGGGATGGAGACTCGGAAAATGCTTCAGTATTTCCAGGAATTGGGCACAGAGACACTTTGTGCCTTTCCAGCACCTCTTGGTCCCATGTGCTCGCCTGCCCCAATCTCAGCACCAGATAAACACCTTCACCTTCACAGCTGAACTTCAGCTTCTCCTGCAGCATTATCTGCCTGCACTGCTACAGCAGCAAAACAGCATAAAGCAAGTATCACACAAGTATCTCAAAGCCCATCTAACTCAATATAGCACAGATTCCAGTTATTGAACACTGTTTTGAATGTTTTGAAGCTCCAGCAATAATATTACATATAATCTTTGCCATCTCATTTCTACTTTCCACAGAAAACATCAGTAATCTTCCTCTGTGCATTAAAATGTGTCTGTATGTACAAGCACAAACTTCTCTTTTTCAGTAAATGCATACAAGTATCTATGTGCTTGTGTAGACCAAAGAGATTATTTGTATTTTCTATAATTAAATTCTGAATACTCATACAATCTGGTGATATTACGTGTGTTAGTATATTGTCCTGGGAAATCTCAAGCACAGTGGCAAAGGTTGATGGGTAAATACACATTTTGTTGAGAAAATCAACCTTTCAAGTCATCATATTTTATTTGACCATACTACTGATTTTTCTTCCAGAAAACACTATCACATTATTATAGGGACTTCAACATGAAGAAACACATGGAATTTTTTTATATACTGAAAGACTGCATTTGGGGAATCAACAAATTAGACTTTAATTCATTTTAGGGTCTGATTATTATGCACCTAGCAGTCTAATTACCTTTTACTTTAATAAGCATCTTTGGCCTAATGATTAAAGGGAAGTTCAGTCATTTTAATAACCATGACATTATTAACTTTCCAGCATGCCATTTCTAAGGAAAGGTTTGTGAGGATTAATACTGCTCATTGGAGAGTTACTCTTGTGTCCAGTGGATAAATATTTGATTGAAGCAGGACACGTTCTGAGCCAGGGCTTTGCAGATTGTGTGCTCTCACACAGACCCCTGGGAGATCAGTGTTTTCACTGTGTTAGACAATGGGAGACAAACAACTTGTTTAATTTGTCAGCTTGTTTTTCAGGTTTGGGTTGGACTAACAGAGAGAATAATGAGGAAAAAAAAGCATCTCCAGGACTAAGAAACTCCCCTTCGTGCCGAAGGGAAATGAAATTGAAACCAAGACTGGTTTGTGCTACCGTGGTGGCAGATCATGAGTCAGTCTGGTCCGGAAGAGGAGCCCACCCGTCTCCAGGCTGGTGCCAAATGCAGCTGCCAGCAGCCGTAGTGTGAGCAAGGACAGCAGTGGGGAAGGTGCTGTGCCAGCCCAGCGTGGGGACACCCTGGCAGGAGCTGGTCAGGGACGAGGTGGGCACAGGCAGGGGCACAGGGGGTGAGGTGGGCACAGGCAGGGGCACAGAGGGTCACTGCAGCTGCTGGGGCAGGCTATGCTGATGGTCAGGGAGCTGTCAGCACGTGCCCCACATGCCTCAGGCCCTCTGACTTGCGATTTACTGAGCAGAGCACTCAAGGTCCTGCAAATGCAGCATGACAATAACTAAAGCACTGCTCCAAGAGTGGCCCTGGTCCCATGCAGACACCTTTGTCTTGCGGTATTCCTGGTGTGGAAATACAAATTTTAGCAATGTGGAGAATATGACTTTCAAATTAGAGATCAAGGATAATTTCTGATACCAGTTAAAACAGAGTAACACATTTTCCCATAAACCAGAGGCAAATATATCATTCGTACATGTAATGGAATGGTAACTGTTGATTTTCTTGGAAAACAACAGTGTGATTATGATGGCACAAACCCACATCTCAGTTACTTTCAGGTTCTCTTCAGTAATTCTGTGTTGCACTTGCAATCTTTTTTAAAGGTACTATTTGTAATTGGCAGAGAGATTCCTCTTGAAAATCATATTACTGCTCTGCCCATTTTCCTAGTTTAGTGCTGAAATTGTATGTGAAGAAGATCCCGTGAAAATTTTGTTAAGTGGATGGAAGAATGCCTACAGAGAACAGCGTACTGATACCTTACTTGAGTGAGACCTTGGGTAGCTAGAGTCAGTCTGATTCATGCTTTATGATCTTACAGAAAAACACATTGATGAAAGCAGAAAGATTTTGTCTTTTAGTAAGCAGGAGGTTAAGGAAGAGAGTCAGGTTAGGGAAAGCAGACTGCCAGTAGGAATGTTTTCAGCTGTGCCTGCAAATTTGCGTAGGTGGCACATGCATATAGATGAAGTGGATGTGAAAATGGATGCACTTTTCTATACAAAAGCTCTACAGACCCATGCAGCTTTTCCAGTCAGAGCAGGTGTGGGAAAAGCTCACCTGAGTCTGAGTCGTCTGGGCTGACCGAGCTCAACAAGTCCTTCTCTTTCTCATAGTCACTTTTGCAGAGCAGCTGCCCTTCCTTGAGGACAAACTCGTCCCCTTTCCTCAGCTGGCGCTCGCAGACGCAGCAGCAGAAGCAGCTCAGGTGGTACACGCACTCCAGCGCGCGCATCACGAACTCCGTCGGCGCGATCTTCTCCATGCAGCCGCTGCACTTGGCAGCAAACAGCCTGCAAGGAGAGCAGCACGGTCAGGGGCAGCCTCAGATCACACCATGCGTGGGTCTACACCCAGCAATGTCCGCACACATCAGCCTGGCTCACCCTTCTGCACACGGCAAGACTCACATCCTTAGGCTTGGAAATAGCATAGACACGCAATTTTTCCAAATCTCAATTCCTTTGGTCTTGAGATTCCCTAAATCACCTTTCCTGGACAAAGCCCTCCAAGATCTGTCCTTATCTCAGTGGGTTTTTCCTTTTCAAAATGAGAAACAAAAGGGAGCTCCCAAAGTCAGATAATTGCTTAAACACAAATGTATTTCAATTCACCTTTTAGAGGAAGGACCAGCTCATGCTTTGTTTTATGCAGGGCCTCTTGTTTCAGCACTTAAGCCCTATTCTGAACAGACTTTCCATTTTTGGTATTCCCTGTCTCTGAGGAAGCTGATAAACACAGAAATGAGCATGAAAACTTTGTGCTTTTGCTGAGGCAAAGTCAGCACGTGTGCATACACACATGATTGTACACATGCAATCAATAAAGAGAGGAGTGAAATAACACAGCTTTCCTTTGGATGTTGAGTTATTCCAGAACAACCTGTCTCTGAAGGAAGTACTGTGCATTTTAAATGGTGTGAAACATCCTTTGGCAGAGATAGGCAGTGATACAATCTGTCAAATTACCAGTATAATCACAGACCCTAGAACACACACCGCATCCAGACTAGTTCTTATTAATGCTCTGTAAACCCTGTCTTTCATCCATCATTAATTTTCTAGGTTTAAGTTAGAATTATTTAGATTAATTTTATTTTGCTTTCCTAATGGCAACTGGGAATCTCCCTAAGTGAGATTTCAGAAAAGGGCTGCCTCAAATAAAGACGGATTGCTGTTACATCCCTGTGTCACATGGTGTGCTGGTGATTTGAAATTCAGTGTCTTTTATGGCAATACATCACAGTGCAAGGTGCATGAACATTTACATTTCAGCAAGGAAATGAACACCACTGCACCAGCGTGCTCACAGAAAAAAAAAAAAAATTAGATTCTGCCTTTTAGCGTGGGGTATGCTGACTTTTTCCTTTCATCAAAATTATAATTTTTCACAAAAAAAGGCAATTCTCTCTGATTTTAGAAGGCTAAGGCTGTGGTAGTTATTCATTCCTGCAGAGCCTCCATTTTGTCTGAGCTGGGAAGTGCAGGAAAATGGCAGTACAAGCCCTCGGCAAAGGGCTGGAGCCAGAGTGGGCAGGAGGGAAAAGCAAATGTCAGTATGGCTGCACACAGCATCCAGAAAATGGCCCACAGACGGGAACTGGGGCGCTCCTGGCTGTACCTGGAGTGACCACACCGGGAGCCTGGCCAGCTCAGCGCACACCTTTGCACCACCACAGCCCCAAGGTAACAGCGGTGCACGGTGGGCTGAGCGGCTCTTCTTCAGGTGTGTAATGAATTAAACTGATCCAAAGGAAACTGATGCCACCCAGGACCCTGGGCACTGCCATCAACAGGATGGCTTATTCCATACCCTCCGTTTGCTTTGTCTCCAAGGTTTTCCTTACAACGCTTTAGCCAGCAAATTCCTAAGCAGAAAATATTTTTATCTCTGCACAATTTTATATCTGAAAGGATTAACACACAAAGAGGGGAGAAAAAAAAAAAAGAAAAAGGTGCACTACAATAGTTGTTTCTGTTCGACTGCTTAAACCCATTTGACTCATTTAACCAAGCCTGGCCTCTCTGTCCGAGGGGATGCCCTCAGGACGGGCACACCTGGGAGAGACCTCAGGAGCGGCAGAGCTGGTGCGAAGGCTCTGTCCCTGCATATGTACTTGCACTCTGCAGGCACCCTCCCCGTTCCCTCCGACCGCGGGGAGGGACGGGCTGGCCCCGGGGTGCCGATGCCGGCAGCACCGGGAGGGACGGGCCGGTGCCGCTGCCCGCAGCACCGGGAGCCCGGCCGGCCCGGGCAGCGCTCGCACACGGGCCCGGGGAGCCCGGCCGGCCCGGGCAGCGCTCGCACACGGGCCCGGGGAGCCCGGCCGGCCCGGGCAGCGCTCGCACACGGGCCCGGGGAGCCCGGCCGGCCCGGGCAGCGCTCGCACACGGGCCCGGGGAGCCCGGCCGGCCCGGGGAACGCTCGCACACGGGCCCGGGGAGCCCGGCCGGCCCGGGCAGCGCTCGCACACGGGCCCGGGGAGCCCGGCCGGCCCGGGGAACGCTCGCACACGGGCCCGGGGAGCCCGGCCGGCCCGGGCAGCGCTCGCACACGGGCCCGGGGAGCCCGGCTGCCGTGGGCAGGTGCCCGCTGCCCTCTCCGGCCGGGCAGAACGCGGAGCCTCCCCCGGGGGCCCGGGCAGGGCTGGCCCCGCTCCGGGACGGGCTGCCGCTGCCTCCGGCTGTCCCCAAGCAAGCCGCACAATGCGCCACCGTCCAGCCGCAGTGAAAACACAAATGCAACACAGGTTACAGACAATTTCAACAAGAAAAGCTGAGGAGAGCATAAATCCTCTGCGCCTCCCCTCTAACGGGGACACAAAGATAACCTCCTCGTCCCGTGGAGCCCGTTGTTTCCCTGACCCGCACCTTTGTTGTCACACTGCCTTAGTGTTTGTGTTTTTTTCTTTTTCTTCAAAATAAATATATCTAATGTGAATAGAAAATACTTTGTGCTATTTACTGGCAACCGACTATTCCTGTAAAGATGGTGCTTTTGCAACAGCGCTTCCCAAGGCAGCCTTTTAGCTATAACGAATTACACTGTCATCAGTGTAGATTAACTCATTCAAATGAACATTAAATTGCCCTGACAATACTGCACGGACTTCATATCCTGAATTTAACTCTTGTCAAGAAAATTCCTCTCCCATGTACACCGGAACTCTGTATTATAACATGCATTCACACAAATACACTCACACACACAGAGAGCAGCATGTTGGGTTGAATTCTGAGATTATAAAATTTTCATTAAACCTATCTTATAGGGTGTTTATAGGTATTTTTTCAGCTTCCCAAGAGGAACACAAGGTTATGCACTCTTTTTGCACAAGGCAATCTCACAACAGGAAACTAATCTTGACAAATGACCAGACTTTGATAGCTGTGATCTAAACCACTGCTCGTTAGACTGTTCATTTTATAAACGAATGGTAATAAACCTGTTGGGAAGTGTAGGATAGCAGGAATACTTTACAGATCACCCCTTTACAGGTTTCAATCACAGCCATAAATTTGAAGGGGAGCACACAGATATTCTGTGCTGAGACAAAGACTCTGTGCCATACCAACCACATTTAAAGGAATTTTTTTTTTTTTTTGCTTTCTATACCTTTTAGAAATAATTTGCGTAACTCTGGCTTTTTACTCCCATGGCTGATTATCTCCAGCTCTCTTAAGCTAATGTCAAACCTCAAAATCCTTGGATGTGTTAAAGTATGTGGAGAGTGGAAATCAAATGCCTTTATTAGAAGCCGCAGGAAATCTCCGACTCCTAAGCACAACGAAAACATTCCAGAGAAAATCGTTCAAAGAGGACAAAGAAGAAAAGCAGAACAAGAAAACCTTGTTTTGAATCAATGATTGCGGAGTTTTATAAATAAATTCTGTTGCCTGGACAATTTTGAAAGACAACTCAATAGGTTTAGGAGTTTTTAAGTGTGTTTGCCTGTATGCCTGGAACACTTGGGGGACTCAGCCAAGCTAAAGCTCAGAACAATGGCCTGTCTGTCCATCAGAGTATTTACAATAAATGCTCTGAAGCAACTTTACAGTACTAGATAATCAAAAAGTCTTTGCCAGCCAAAACTGTGTGAACTTACATTAATTTTGCATATGTATCAGGGCAATGCAAATGCTAAGACATGTCCTGACTTTAACCAGTAGATGAAAATGTTCACCAGCGGAAGAGGCCATAAAGATTTTATTTGTTAGGATATCCCTGTGAAGGCAGGCCGAATCAGTAATCCTCAGAAACAACCACAGTTACATGATGCACTGTGCCTTCCTGCATGGCACAGCCATCTGGAGTGCAATATTTATTATATTGCCCTGATTTATTATATCCCACACGGTTATCTCACAGTAAGTTTGACCCTGCTTTGCTCCTGAGAATCTCGGCTCTGCTGTTTACTCTCCTGGTGCCCTGACAACCCACCCTTTACCTTTCTGTGCCTCAGCCAGGTCCTTCATTTCCTCCTGTCTGTGGGCAAATAGATTTTAATTGTTTTATTATAACTAATTTAATCTGTGCTGAGAGATGTCCGTGTGCAGTGTGAAATTTGCCGTTCACATTAAGCGTGGTTCAAGAGGTTTGTTATACAGGACAAAGGTAGAAAAATCGACTAATTCAGTCAGGTTGTTTATTTACTGGGCCTCTGCCATGAAGCAGTAAATAGGAAGTTATTAAGCTGTGTTTGATGTATGCAAGAGGACAGATGCTGCTTCCTACCTATCAGAGACCTTCAGTCATTTCCCTTTCCGTGTTATTCTGACATTATGTGTTGCAGCAACCACAGCAGATACCTGGCTTTTCTTTATTTAATAAATATGCAAAGGTAGGGGTCACGGCTTTTGTAAGTACTCTTGGTGCAGTCTCTGCGAGTGACATTTTTCCTCTGCTGGGACATCCCTGCTGGCCTGCTCTGGTGCTGGAAGTTTGCTCCACACTCCTGTGCTATGAAACAGGGTACAGCCAGAGTAAAATACAGCATGTTTTTCACACAAGTGAGTCTTATTAAGAGAAGAAATTAAATTACTAATGAAAGATAGCTGTTCCTTGCTCTTTGGGATAAATTTTGATATTCTTTCTTTAGATGACATAGGATTGGAAAAACAGTATGCATGGGGTTTTTCTAGCACAGGACTTGAATATTTTTTGTAGTGCCTTACAGTTCACGGGTGCTTATAAAGTGGAAAAACTGTTGTTTGGTTGCACTCAGTTCAGAATCCACAAAACATCCTGAGTGCAGTAAAGTAGAACAGGAATATTATAAATTTATTATTCTCTACCCCCCACCCCTGAAAAATTAAATAATCAATTTAACATATTTTCCCTGCAGATGAAATAATTACATAGTTTATTAAAGCAAATTTCATAGCTGAAACTTCAGTATAAGAAAGATAATTCCCTTTCATCAAGTAGTAATAAAATGTGCAAAATTTTTAAGTTTCTAGAAAAAATCTGTAATATCTAGAGAGAAACTAAAACAAAGAAACCTTTTTATTCTTCAGTGAGAACTGAAGAAAATATTTATTAACCCTCTATCCACAGGTGCTGTAGTGTGAACACCAGCCACTGGTGAAAGCTTGTGTTAAATCTGCATTTCACAATGTGGATTTAGACTCACAAATTACATATTGCCTATCTTGGTAATGAATGTATTTTTCTTCATGTAAATATTTTACCTGCATTTCTGTGAGGAGTGCTGTACTCCCCTGCCAAGACAAGCTGACGGCTAAAACAACTGTAAGGGACCACATATTATGGTGTGCCAAAATCTTGCTGTGAAGATTTGGGACTTTGACCACGGACACGGTCAGAGCCACCAGCACCCACGGCCACTGTGCCCACCAGCAGCTCTGGGGTGGAACTGGGGGGCTTAGACAAAAGCACAAAGACACACAGAATTTAAAGCTCACAGCCTAATGCAACTTGCTCACGTGGGACCAGAATGACCTAAATAGTTACGTCTCCCCTAACTATAAAGTACAACATAAAATGCAAAGTGCAGAGCAGTTTCTAGCTTTGAGCAGAATGTGACACAATGAATTCTTCTCTTTGCTTAATTTTCATCCCCTAATTGACCACTTTGTTCAACTGTCTTCCATCACTGCCATGCTGTTCTATTTTATAGCATTTTTCCATACAACACTTTGATGGAAAAATTTATGAAGAATAGAATTATTGCTGTTAGAAGGGAATTAAAACAATTTTTCATTTACAAAGTCACTGATATTGCTCCACTGTGCTCCACCTTTGGGAATCCAATTGCTCTTCTCAGCTACTCCCATTCCTCTTTATAGCACAGCAATTGCACTGTACAGATTATGGCTGCAATTTTCTCCTAATCTTTTCTGTAGAACAGAAACTGTTGTAAAAGTTAAGGGCACCAATTGAGTTGATAAAGCTAGGGCTGCAATTAAGAAGACTTAATGAATTAACAAAATATGTGATTTTGTTAGAGTTATATTTCTAGGGAGTGCAAACATTTGTGAGATAACATTATTTTTGTCCGTAAGTTTCAAAGAGGCTAAATGGGCTTCTGCTGCTGTGCTTTTTGCATTCTCCAAATCACGCAGATGGGCTGTAAAAACACCGTATTTCTCAGGGCATTTGTGCTTCTGCCACAGCTCTACCTAGCTGGGGGTGGTGGTCGCCAAAACAAAATGGGCGGTCCTTTTTTTCCCCTTTGGATTCTTATTCAGATATTTACACAAATTAAATTAAATCCACCTCGATGTCCCTTTGTGCCCTCGCCAGGATCCAGTGGGTGAAGTGGCCTCTGGAGGGGCCCTGAGGAACAGGCTGGGATGCTGCTCCAGTCTCTGTTCTGACAGACATCTCATCCTGCTTGTTCACTAAATGGCACACTGAATTTACATCACCAACAACACAGGGAAAATCTTCTAATGCAATTTTTATATGAGATTTCACCCTAAAGGCCCCATAAGCAGGGAAATTGTGCTGTTGTGATTCACTGGCCTGGTCTTCACTTTTACAGAAAAAAATAATCATGTCAAAGCAATTCAAATGTAATTTCTAAGTTATTTCTTGGCTGGCAAGAATGACTTGGAGAAAGAATTTACTCAAGGCTTTCCTCACAACTAAGAGCTTTGAAAGGAAGAAACGTTATTTGCCTGTATAAAACAAAATCACTTCCTGTGCCTGCTGCAGTGACGCTGGTGGAGAGCTTGTGCCCAAACTCATCAGCACAGCCAATTTAGCAACTGATTTGCAAGGGAAAGATACCTTAGTCCTGTGGTGTTAATGTCTTTACAGTGGGGGGTCTATTGCCAGCTTCTCCAAACTCATCAACACAATCTATTATTAATACCCAGAAAGGCTTTATAGTATCTTTATAGCACAAGGCAATGAAAGCTCTGTGGTGTAATCTGTTATCGATATTGCAAAAACATGTGAAATAAAACAAAACATAGACACTTCATAAACAAAATGTTTCATCTATTATATCTCTCTGCCTCCCCGGTATATAAAGCAGTGGGGTGCAGGAAAGGCATTCAGAGAGATTTGCTGTTAGACATAGCACAGGCTCCTTTTAAAATTCTATTTGTATTGTGACAAATTTTACACTGAATGAAAATTTCTGCTTCTTTCACTGAGACAGAAATATTCGAACATTTGCAAAATGGCTGTGTTCTGTCAGTAGAGCAAAGGGGGTGAGGTGTAAAATACAGCTCCCACACTCGTACAGGAAAACTCTTTGAGAGAGGGATGGGCTGGCGGAGCCGCAGTGAGCATCCAGGTGCGGCAGGGCCAGGTGGAGGTGTGGGGGCATTGCCATGGCACCAGCCGAGGAATTGCTCTCCGGTAAGCAGCAGCAAAACCAAGTGCCCGCTGGAGGCAGTTATTTCTCTGGAAAGCACTCAAGAACAGAATTTGAGCAAAGTTGGATCTTTTCTTCTACTATTGATATGCATGACAAGATTTCATATGAAAAGCCCAGAATTACCCTACCTTTAGACCCTAGGAACAGACACAGTTAGAGAGATCATTTAGCAGCAAATAAATAAACACAGTTTGAAACTCAAGAAAGTTTTGTTTCAAATAAACAGATTGTGGCAAAGGGGGAACTGAGAGGGAAGCATGAAGCAGTTTTGTGTACTTGGTGCCTGTATGTTTGCAATACAGTAAGAACAAAAAAAGTCCTCAACATAGGGCTGTGTCTTATTTCCCAGATGCCTTTTTATGTTCTTTGCCGGTTGAAAATAAATTGTTCTTTTGTAGTGTTTGTCTTTTCAGTCCAACTGTCAGCTATTATTTTTCTATTTCCTCTTTTTGTCACTTTGCATTATTTTTGGTGCTGTAATTCCCATTTGTTCCCACTCCTATCTTCCTGTCTCCCATTGTTCCATTTTTTAATCCCCAGTTTTACTCTTCTCTGGCTCTTTTTTGGCCCATTCTCAGTAGGGTTTGAGAGAATACCCAGGCGTGACTCCCTGCTATAGCAACCACACCTCCCCAGGAAAGCCACAACAATCTCTTCGGGAGGAGGAAAGTCTTTCACAAGCTGGCAGCAAAAGTAAATCCTTCTTCAAGGAACAAGAAGGATTAGCAGGGAGCAGTGGGCTGCAGACTTAACCCTACCCTTCATTTCTTTAAAGCACCAGTCACTCAGAACCCTGCTGTGATGTACAATTAAACAGAACCCAAAAAAATCCTGAATGACACAAGAGCAGGATTGTGTAAAGGTTTAATTCCACTTTAATACCTTTCCAAGTTCAGAACTCAAAGATAGCAATTTAACCCAAGAATCCCCATCCAAGCATGAAAAGTTGCTGCTTGTCTTACAAAAGTTCCAGCTATATTCTGCTCTAAATTGTGCTCTTTTAGGCTGACCCTTAATGGATGAAATTTTTCCCCCCCCAATCATCTCACATGAATCTTTTTATAGTCCTCCTTTCACAAACTTTGCTCTTCTGATAAAAACAAGGGACTCTTACCAGAAGCTCTAAAAAGGACCACTGAAAAAGGAAAAGGAACACTATAAAACCCCAACACAAACCCCCAAAACTCAGGTAACTAAAGGTGTCTGCTGCCATGCCTAAGAATGGTAATTTATTCTTGTAACATGAAGTGACTCTTATTAAGCTTATGTCAATTACTTACTATTAATATTAGCATGGAAAATAAATACTCCTCTTAATACAGTGTTTTTTGAAGACTTGAAACATCTCAATCATCTTTTTTAAATTAAAGAACAGACGAGCTTTGTTGTTCTAGTATGGATGACTACCAAAGTTGCTCTATAAACTGAATTTTTAAGATTAGACACAGAACTATGAAGACCTCCTGGCTTCTGTAAGGCCAAATATGGTTGACAGACTAAGTCAGACTGAGTCCTAAGACTCAGCTGTCAGCATCTGTGTTTGTATTTAGGCTTTAGTAAACTAGATGCTCTAAAGCCATACAAAGAGATTTATCAGTAAGCAGGGCCCTACAGCACGCCCAGGTCCTCCTCCTGCCTCGAATGTCTGCGCAGGTTTTAAGTTATTCCAGCAGTCAAACATTTATAACACAGGACACTTCCACATGTGTGAAAATGAAATCCCATTAGACACCAACAACATTATTAGGCATGCAAAGAGGATTATTCCTTTAAGCTCACAAGACTGAAAGGTTTGTCTAAACATTTTATTAACTTTTTCAGATTTTTTTTAATTAAATGAAAAGTTGTAAGTAGGTCAAAGCTGAAATACTTAAATACTACTTAACTTTTGGTTAAGTATATGTATATATGCTATACACACACAGAGAGAAAAAATAAAGATGCCTGCTAGAGAAAAATTGTACAAAATCCTCTCATATCTTATCAGCACATTCCTTTCTTTCAGCAAGAAAATTTGTATGGCTTGGAATTGTTCTAGAAAAGCACCAAAATGTTACATGGTGTCGCTTGGGGTTTCATATACATTTTCAAAGATGAGATGCCTTGTTGAATATCTGGTTGAAAAGAAATCCTGCTCTGATTGCACTGTCCTTTTTACAGATCTGACAAAGCCCTTTTTCTCAAAACATGGTATTTGCCGAAATGCATTGAAATTTGCTTATCAAGAGCTCTGATGTTCTTAAGATCATCTGTTAAAGAAGAACAAGGGAGTAGAAGCTGTGTCAGCTTTTTCTTCAAGTGAGTGAGATGCAAAACTCCTTGGGGAGCATCAGGAGCAGGACTGGGTCCCATTCACGGGGAAGATGACTTTGGAACCGACCAGCTCCATGGGCAGTTTGGTGCCACGTTTCGGCATGTGCGGGTTGTTGACAGTGTCTCAGTTTGCCCCTGGGAGGAAGGCAGTTCTCTCTCTGGGTCTCACACTCGTCCCCAGGCCAGAGCAGAGGGCAGCGCTCGCCCGTCCGTGCTGGGCACAGCCCGGGGTGGCGCTCACCGCCAGGGCTGACCCGCGCCTTGCTCCTGTCACTTCACTGACAATAGGCGTTAAAATATTGAAGATTTGCTTCTAGCACTGCATGGAGCAGGCAGGAAATGTAGAAGCTTGGGTGTACAAGTTAATGAAATATGGTTGGGTGAGCATAAGCTCTTAATTTAGACAATAACAGTTACCGCCACAGCGTCTTTGTGTCCGCTTTATGAAAGTCATAAACTCTGCAAAGAAAAGCAGGAGCTATTTCACCCTGATGGTCTTTGACTCCCTCTCACTACCTGCTGGTGCAGTTAGAAAGTATCAACTGTCTTTGAACAGATTAGGACCAAGTTAAAGTGTGACAACATCTTAAGCTTTCTCCGCATGTTGCCAATGATTTCCAACTAAAGATGTTACCCTCATCACTTCTGCCACAATGATAAGAATCTATAGCCGGCTCGCTTGAGGAGATAAAGGCAGTTTAGCAGGAAGTATAAAGTACTCCAACTTGCTACGCTAAGTGGCTGGCTGTCCCAAGCTAGCTGAATTTTTCCTCTACAAAGCACAAAATCCTTATCATTAGGGACTTAAGCTGCTTTTTATTTTGAGACAAAAAGAATACTGTTTATTGGCATCCAACTCAAACCAGCTGTAAACAGTTGCTTTGATGAAGAAGCAGCTACAACTTCGGCGTGCCCGAAGGCACAAACCCACCAAATGCCAATCATTAAAGGAAGAATGTAAGGTGTATATAGGGTCACAAGAAGGCCAAGGGACGTTTGCAACCTCAGGGATCTCGGATAGCTCGCTTTGCCTTTAGAACCAGTGGAGGAATTGAAGCTGTTCTGCCGTGTGACCTCTATCTATCTATCTCCAGAGGCAGCTCTGGGCTCTCGGAGCAGCAGCAGACCCGCAGTGCGAGGCTTTTGTCCCCAGCACGGCCAGGGGAGCCACACCGTGAGCTTTGGTTTGGCAGAGCTGAGCGGCTCCAGGATGCTGCACCTCATGGCACCCATGCAGGAGCCCTGCAGAAGGCTCTGGCACCTGGACTCCTGCCAGGGTCCATAGAATCACTGATGTGCAGGTAATTTTAATTCTTCTTGTGACTTCTTTCATCTGGAAACACTTTACTGGTTGCAACATCTATTTAAATTAATATGGCCCACCAACAATTTTGGTCACAGCCAAACCAATGTGGACCCTTACAAAGTTAAGTGCCAGCTGCTCCAGGCAGCCCAGGGGATGGGCTGGCATCTGCTGCTGGCCCTCCTGCCATTCTTCTTCCTCCTCGCCGCTCTGCCTAGTAGACACTGAAGCCTCTCAGTTGTTCCAGGCTCCCTCCCACTCCCCATCCCTAGCACAGCATCAAATCTTCCCCAGAAAGAGCAGCAGCACAAAGGGTTTCAGCATGGAAGGGCGGTGCTGGCTGGTGGGACATGGGGTTCCTGGTCCTCAGCAAGATCAGAGTGGCTTTTCAGTGGGAATTCAAATGCCGAGGGAACTCAGCTACCAGGCTGCGCATGGGAACCAGCTCTCACTTGTGCCACGTGAGCTGGGATGTTTTATAGGAGCATGTTGCTTCTGTACAAGGCTCTGGTGCCACCAGAGATGGGGCTCCTCCAGGCACGGGCTCAGCAGCTCCTCCTCCTCCCGATGCCGAGAGGACTCACACCAGCATTACCAGTTCCTCTGGCAGAAACAGGGTGCATCTCCCGACCCACATCCTCACCCACACCACAGACAGATACCTTGGGATCCTGACGACTTGGATGCCAGGCTCCTGATGGCTTGGCAGCCTCTCCCTGGCCAAATCTGTACCCAGCACCGTGCACTCCTGCTGCCCCCTGGCACAGCCACAACGGGAGCCAGGCTGTCCCTGTGCCCCCTGGCACAGCCAGGCTGTCCCTGTGACCCCCTGGCACAGCCAGGCTGTCCCTGTGCCCCCTGGCACAGCCAGGCTGTCCCTGTGCCCCCTGGCACAGCCAGGCTGTCCCTGTGACCCCCTGGCACAGCCAGGCTGTCCCTGTGCCCCCTGGCACAATCAGGCAGTCCCTGCTGACCCCTGGCACAGCCAGGCTGTCCCTGTGACCCTGGCACCTCCTCACCCACCACATCTGGGTGACATCTCCAGCCCTGCTGGTCCCTGCCTGGCATCAGCTCCCAATATCCATGCAATGCAGCAGCTCCTCCCGAAAGCTCCAACATAATTGGAACTGCAGGTATTATTTTGGGCTCACATGACAGGAAAAAGGCAGTAGAAGGCTTGCAGTGCTGTTAGATTATTCTTTTCGTATTACATATGTAATGTTGTATAACTCTTTCTAATTTATTCTGCTAAGAAATTTTCCTATATAAAACCTCAGATTTTTTTTTTTTTAAAGAGACAGTGGTTCATCTTTATTGTCACATTGATATCTTTATAAACTTACTCTAGTGATCTACAGGAAAAGCAAACCAGACAGTTCTGTATTTATGGGCATATTTTAAAAGCCTCTTATATTTAACAACTGCATTTAGCTGTGTTAACTGTGAGTTGCAGTAATAAAGGCTCTGCACACTTCGATGCTAAATTAAAAAAAGTTCTGCTGTTCAATAATACATAGATGCTGTTTTTTTCATTACTCTTTAATATCATTTCCATTTAGTTTATAAATAATTGTAGCTAGCTAATGAAACGAAATAAAACCTGCCTCCAACCCATTCCCTAGAGCAAACTAAACTCCTCTTTTTAAAGCTTCTTAATCACCGCCCAGTTCTTACAAAATTAGCATAGTAATGGGCTTTAAATTGAGCCTCTTTGTTTTTTAATTAAGCTCCCAGCAGGTAAAAATAAAACAGATTATTGAAGAATATGCCAACCCTAATAGCCTGCAACTCTTTTGACAATTAAAAAGATCCCATGTTAACCCTTTTGAGGAACCCTGCATGCTAATTAGTCACTCTGAGGCCCAAATCCATCAACATTCCATCCAGACACCTTGTAAAGTTGGGATGGCTGGTCCGTGTCCATCCCTGCCCCATTCCCACAGAGGTGAGGAGCCCTCGGCAGTGCCAGAGCCCACGGGCAGCCGTGTGCCAGGGCAGGCTGGCATCTGAGCTGCCACCCCTCAATGCTGGAGCCCTTTGAGATGCCACATCCCATGGGCAGCCGTGTGCCAGGGCAGGCTGGCATCTGAGCTGCCACCCCTCAATGCTGGAGCTTTTAAGATGCCACATCCCATGGGCAGCCGTGTGCCAGGGCAGGCTGGCATCTGAGCTGCCACCCCTCGCTGCTGGGCAGTGCCACTGAGCCCCCAGCCCCGGGCAGGGCTCCCAGCTGCCCACAGCTCACCCTGTGCCCACCCTGTCAGCCCCAGCAGGGTTGGCAATGCCCCCTTGGAGCCTCTGCCCCATTTTGTGCAGCACAAGGCATGGGGTGCCAGCAGAGCAGCCCCCAGCCCAGCCCCGGGGCTGGTTTGGAGTGTGCTCAGCAGCACCAGGGCCCCAAACATGCCAGACACACAACGACAGAGTTTTGCTTAGCAACGTGGAGCTGCCTCAGAGGCAAAGGTAAATCCTGAGCAGAACAAGGGGGTTAAGAAAGTGCAGTGTTGGAGCCATGGACAGCAGAGAGTCTCTGGGAAAATTTACTAGACACTGCTGGCAGCCTAGAAATAGGAATAGCACTGCTCTTCCCTGGCAGTTCTGTGTCAAATATTTGGAAAGCTCTGTCAGAGTCCCACGTTTTATCTTCAATGTCTGCTCTGAGCATCAGTGCAAAGCGCTGGCTGCCCTCCACTTGCATCCAGCCAGGATGATGAATCACCACGGTTGGAAGTGTTGTGTCCATCCAGAAATGAAATCATCAGCATGAAAAGCCCATTCATTTCCACAGACACTGATCACTCTGCATCCTTCAGAGACGCCCAGCAAATGGGGCTGAATGCCCTTGTGTACCCAGTAAGGCCCTGCCTCGTCCCAGCAGCTGCAGGAACTACTGTCAGCTCCTGCTTTATATTGTACCTTACAGTGCAAGGGTCACCGTGATGGAGTTAGGGGCCCACAGAGAATCAGATTTAAGGGCAGACTCCAGCCATGAATATATGCTGCCTTCCTTCACTGAAGCATTTGGGAGCCTCTACATTGTGTTTTCAAATATAAATGACATTTCATGTGTCTCTCAACTGATATCAGAAAAATCAGAGAAAGAAGGATGCACCTCGCTTACAATGAATACAAATTCATTAGGCAAAGACTTTCATTTACCCTCTGCACAGGGACAGGACTGACTTACTTTAGAGGGCACCTCTGGACCATGTCCTGATACAAATAAAAATTGCCAGCAGAGTCATTCAACGCAATGTAGATCCATCACAAAGAATTCCCTTTCCCTGAGCTGTGCTGGAGATCACAGACAATGTACATCAGAACTGCAGAGGCCACTGTGAGATGGTGGTGATAACCTGAATTTCCAGGTGGGATCCTCAGTCCCCCCCACTCACAGCTCCCTCTGGGCCTGGCAGACAGACAGCTGATATGTACAAAAATGCTAATTCCTCCGGAGACCATTTCAATTACCGGAACCTCTCCTGGAATATATTTAGTTCAAAGCAAAAAGCTACAACGTTCGGAATAACCTTGCTATATTCCCATCACAACTTGCTGAGAGCAGCTGGAGAGGCAGTATTGGGTACAAGCTTCTCCATCCCTGAGGTTTGTCAGCTGTTGGTGGGGCTGCAAAGTCACTGCAGAAGAGCAACAACTTGTGAGGGATGCATTTCCTGAATTCTGGAAAACTGACTTTAGAGAATGCAGTATCCCCTGCACCAAACAATTGCACTCCCACCATTTCGTGCTGAAAGCTTCCCAGCCAACTGAGGACAAAAATTCCTTATGCATACAAGATTTATAAGACAGATTTCAAGTTGAAGAGTGTGTTTTTACATTGCACATTACACACCTCGTACCATGTCACACGAAACAATATTCTATGAAACTCTGCTGCCAAAACCACTTTGGAAACATGCATTCACCCCAATGCACCTTGAGAATACAGAATGGTGCATTTAAAAATCCTTAAATCCCTCTGCCATTTTTTAGGATTTTTACCAAGCCCAAAGACATCCCTTACTGCATGAGGAACTCCTTCTCTCCCGCAGCATCAGTCAAAATGGAAGAAACTTTTTTCCATGTCTGATCCTGACTGGTTTTCCGCTGTGACTGTAGATGGAGCTAAAATGAGCCCACCACATTCTGCTCTGTGTGCACAGGCTGTTATCTCCACCAGCTCTGACCTTTTGCAAATGTGATCCAAAGTGACCTTTTAGTATTATTGCAGCACTAAATGCAGTTTTTCAAGTAATCCTCACTGGAGCATGTTCTACATCAGTAGCTGTTGTGCATTGGAGAATCCAGCCTTTCTGCTGTCTCGGGTTTATTGTCATGGCCATGTCTATGGGGCTGCACAATTTTATATGAACCTTATATGAACCTGGCATTCCTACTGCCAAGCCATTGGCCAGCAACACCTTTAAATAGGCAGTGCAGCTGTCCAAACAGTGCCTGGTGTACCTGGACAGCATAGAGGTGCTTGTTTACTCTCCTCCAGAATACACAGAGGTAATTATTCTGGATTTCATCACTGTCCATTGTTTTATGCTTTATATTCAACCTCTCAGGAAATCAGAGGAAGATATTATTTCCTAACAAAAATATCTGTCATCTGATTCCAGCTGGCAGCCTCAGCCTCCCTCTGCACCCCAAACGTGGGCTTTGGTTTAATGTCTCCTTGTCAGGCGTGTGTTTTATACTGGCACCGGGCGATACGATTTCTTTTGCATAAAGGAAGCGCCCGTGACAAAACTGCTCTCACCCACCCTTGTGGGTGAGGACAATGACACTTCCAGGGGCCTGGGGGGCTTTGAGAAGCAGTTTCCAGTTATGTGCCTGCTGCAGCCATTAGCACTATTCAGATGAGAGCAATTCTGCACCATTAGCAGCTCCACTTCATGTTTTCTTACCAAAACTTAAATGTAACTTGACAGCAGCAAGGAAAGTTACAGGTCAGGAGTCAATTCTTTTGGTCAGGAAGGCACCATCTCACAGCTGTATGCTATGAAAACCTGTGTTTGCTAATGTTAATGTGATTAAATTTACCATTGACTAAATTTATAAGCCTAATTGAAATCTGATGCTTTCACGTGAGTAAATCAATACAAACAAAATCATTTGGCACAAAAATGCTAAGAACAAATGCAATCAGGTCCTCTTGCACACTCTTTAAGACACACATCTAAGCGTGATGACCGGTGGGTTGAACCACTGGAGTTGTAATCTCATTTGGAAAATATATACTAATTTTTATTTCCAAATTCTGTCAGAACTCTGAGAAAGACTCTGCAGGTTTGGTAGTTAATGGCAATGCAGAAATGAGCATTTTCCAAACACAAGGCTCTAGATAGATGCTGTGATATCAAGACTGTGTGAAATAGCCAGCAGTAAGAAACTCGCGGGCTGGCCAAGGAGAGTTGGGGTCTGTGTGTGCAGGAGGAGCTGCCCCGTGGCCGTGCCCCATCCCAGGGCTCGGGGGCACCCGCAGCCCCCCGCTCTGCCCGGCTCGGTGCGAGCTGCCTGGGGCATCACAGAGGGCAGGAGCGCCCGGGGCTGCGCACCAAGCCCAGAGCTGCGTTTGCTCCGGTGCTTTCTCCTGCTCTGACACCACACAATGCACTGGCCACGACTCTCAGGGAGTTCCATGATCCCCTGGATAAGGGGGAGCTCTGGCTCAGGTCATTTCAACTGAACCCAGCTCTGAGAAAACCAACTACCCCTCAATCTAACACCACACAATGCACTGGCCACCACTCTCAGGGAGTTCCATGATCCCCTGGATAAGGGGGAGCTCTGGCTCAGGTCATTTCAACTGAACCCAGCTCTGAGAAAACCAACTACCCCTCAATCTAACACCACACAATGCACTGGCCACGACTCTCAGGGAGTTCCATGATCCCCTGGATAAGCGGGAGCTCTGGCTCTGGTCATTTCAACTGAACCCAACTCTGAGAAAACCAACTACCCCTCAAGCTGTCATTTCTCATAGCGTGACCACTTGTGCCAGCCCATGGAGCACACACGCCACATCCTCCATCTTCCGCCTGACCCTGGAATCCCAGCAGTTTTTGTGATTCCCATTAAAAAGATCAAACTCTGCACAGTTCTGTGCATAAGGCAGAATTCTACCTGGTAATAACTCTGCAAACAATTCTGTAACTCTGAAAAATATAATTAAATTAAAAGCAGGAAAATATTTGAAGACACTGTCTTCAAATTTTTTCTCCTATTTTTAAGCAGTATTTTCCAACTTAATTTTTGCCTATCTTAAATTGCCTGAAAGTGAGAGAGGCTACCATGAATATTTTATTAGGCTTGGTATTACGCAAATTAGAGAATTTTGGACTTAACCGTAAATTACCTCTCAGCCCCTAGAGGACTGTTTCCATGATTTCCCACCTATTAAACACTGACCCTCCGCATTCTTCTGCTCTGGGGAAGCTCAGTGCAATTCCTGATTTGACCCTCCCTGTATGGATAGAGAGAGTGAGGTATGTTGGGGCTTTAGGAGCCCGCCTGGAGAGCAGAGCTCCTGTGGCTGCTAATAGAAGTGCAATTGTTTTTAAAAACCTTCCAAAGTAAGTGACAAACAGCAAAGAGGTAGAAACACTCTTCGTACAAATCCCTCACTCTGAAGCAGTGCTTTTAATTGGGTTCATAGTACTGCAGTGGTTACTTCAGCAATTCTCACCACTCATCTCACAAATAGCAGCAAAACCCATAATCAATTGAAACTGAAATGCTGAATTCCAAGTTTTCTGACTTGCCTGTTCCTCCCTGCAATGTAGGAACGTGAATGCAGCAGCACCTATGTGCAAGCACAGCCCCACAGTAAACATCAGCCTCCTGATGCAAAAAGGGGAAGGAAACAGAGAGGAATTTCTTAGGAAAATTATCATTACATATAATACACAGTTTATCTGCGACTACCAAACACTGCAGGCTGGATGAATCTCCAAGCTCTTCTTTTTGTAACCCCCCCAGAACCAGAAGTATGATATGCTTAATTTAAACCATATTTCTGCAACCTCTAAGTGCTTTAACAGAGCTGGAAAGTTCATCTTCCTGTAGAAAACAATTTTATGTTGTTTTTCCATCAAAAATTCACAAGCACTAATAAGTAAACTGAAAAACTAGGTTACAAATACATTTGTACCAATGCATATATTCTTCCTTTCACCCACATTTTCCTGAGCTCATAGCAGACTTTCTAACAGCACATTGCAGCATAGCAAGATGCATTTGCTACAGGTATGTAACTTAAAACTGTTTGTAAGAAACATCCTAAACATGTCCCTTGCTGTAAATGTGACATCTTTACAGCATATGCTTAGTAAATGAAAGCCCTGGGAAAAGGAGGAAAGTCAGGATACCTCCCATATAACTGATTGTAAATTCTTGGGCACCAGGTTTATATTCTTAATAACCTACTAGTTAGACTTAGTGTGTCTGTTCCATCTAAGTCAATTTAAATGAGGTGTACCAGATACAGTACATAAAGTGTTTCATACTTGTGGAGATATGTTTAAGTATTGTTTCTTTAGGAAAATCTAATAGCTAGCTCCAGTTAATCACTGTCAGATGTTCTACATGCTGCAAGTGGTAACTTCCTTGACACAAACTGCTTTTAATCAGGAATCTCCAGCATATCTTGCACACATCTCAGACTGACTTTTGTGATACATTAAAAAGTCTTTAGAGCGTTTAGTTTTTGTTCGTGTTACCCTCGTCCACTCTTTGCTTTACTGTGTAGGAAAAGCCCTACATATAACTTCTTCTTTCCCTGGAAAAGGAGAATTCCGCAGGGTTCCATAAAAACGGGGCCACAAAGGCAGCCCCCGTGCCTCCCCCTCGCAGGGCTGTACAACCAGCTCAGAGAAAGCAGTGCCCAGCCCAGCCGTGTTCCTGCTCCCACCCCTTCCCAAGCCTTGTTTGTAAACAGGGCCTGGCCGAGAGCACGCGGGTGCAGCGCCGATAACAGCAGCCCCCAAACTCTGTTCTTTAACTTCTCTGACTCTGAAAAGGCAATCAAAGCCACCCCATAATGTGTGATTAAATATACGCAGGGGATAATCTCTCCTCCGAAAAGCTGGAGAAAAGGTGGTGTTGAGACTGGTTTGAAGTGGTCTCCTTAATAGAAAAGGACGGTCCCTTTCTGTGTACATCATGATTTGCTTTGGGATTTCTGTTGTGCCCCGTAAGCCTACAGGATATTACAGCAGCTTTTGTGTCGCTGGTGACCCAGCTGTTCATTATTGAAAAATTCCACTGCTTGATGCTAAGGGCAGGAAGGCTGACCCCTCATCTTATGGACGTTACTATCTTTCAAAAGATACAGGATTAAAGGGCCGAGCAAAATCTGGAGGAAAGCTATGTCTGGTTTTCTGTGTTTTCATTGTCTTTTGCTATATTGGCCCGGAGAGGGATGTTTGTACAGGATTTAATTAGTTGGAATCAGGCTGAGATTATTGTTGAGACTATTTACTCAGCAAATCTCCAGTCTGAGCTGGAGCTTGAAATGAGTCTGAATAAGAAAATCGAGGAGTGCTCAGCCTTACTGCTCATATTCTGTAAGGAGCAGCAAGACAGACGTGAAGGGTCTGCTTATGTGAGGTGCTGAATGCCCTTCATTCCCACTGGGATCAATAAACTGTGGGGGGAGCTATCATTATATCACATGATTGAGCCCTAATCAGCTATAAATAGCAAGTGAGAAGATCACAGAAGCCACCAGGGTTGAAGAACTTTTCCTGCATTCTCTTGGGGAGCTACAGCACCAGTGCATGATGCAGCACAGGAAGCAAAAGAAGGCATGTTGCTATCACTACTGCAGTTGTGGGGTTTCATAATTTCATACAGATCAAATTTTGTAATTAATTTTAGAAATAGATTTCTTTTTTTTAACATACTTTTTTTAAAAATTAAATCATCAAGGTTTGGACATAAGACTTGACCCATCAGCTTCAGTGGAAAAGAAGACATCACATCTGATAGATACAAGTAAGCTAGCTAGAAGAGCCTTCAATAAGGGACAAAGCAAGGAATGCTGTTCTGTGGCAGGATGTGACATCTCTAGGAACACAACACATTCACTGCCTCGCCTAGATCAGGGGGAAAAAAAATCTGGCAGGAACTTCCCTGGGATTCCTATCCCGAGCTCCTCAGCAATTCCAAGCCCTTTACTCTCTGCATTTCGGGGCGTTGGTGTTAATTCTTAGGGAAGATCTGTACAGGTGAGTAAGCTGCTGTTCATACTTTGCACAATCAGCGCTGGTGCTTCAGGCCCCTGTGCAACAGCAGCAATACTGACCAGGCTGCTGCTGGAGCTCCAGAGGGAGCAGAGCTGGCTTGTCCCTCTACTCCTCCAGCAGTGCCCTTCTGTGCAGTGCTCAGGTGGGAGCCACGGTGACACAAAGCCTCCTGTCTCCATTCCCTTTGGAAGAACTCTACCAAAATCGAGAATAGCTGCATGCAGACACAAGCAGTCACTGTGCAGTGATTAGAGGAGGCACTAAGGTTGCTGAGAGAAGAAAAATGTGTGGGGTCAGCTCCCCTTAGGCACAATACTCATCAAAAAACTGCCCCCTCTGGTTTGTTATGCTCGGAAATTTCATGAAGAAATGTTCCCCCAGAGCTGGTCACCAGGAGCTGGTCCTAAACACTAAAGCAGCCCAACAGCATTGCTGCAGCAGCGTGCCAAGTTGGCTGGGAGGGCGCAGGCAGCAGAGGGCTCGGGCTGGGGAGGTTTCAGGTGGGGCGGTGGCTGGGCTGCTCTGGTTGCTGTGGCTCGGGGCTGGCGCTGCAGGCAGGGCTGGGGCTCTGCAGCCTGCTGGCTGCAGATGCTGCCGTTCACAAAGCTGCCCTCTGCAGAGGGGAGAAGCCCTTCCTGCAGCCTGAAGGTCCCTTGTTGCCTGGCTGCACGATTTCAGCCCAAATAATCTTGCTTTAAACTTTCTAAATTGAAGAGTAAGTGATACAGAGAGAGCAAGCATAGAACCACGGTGGATTCTCACCACATCAGACACCACTGATCGCCTGCTCCAAGGGACAAAAGCAGGTTCTTACCCAGCCCCAGAGCAGGAGGCATACTGAACACCTCCTCAGCCCCAGAAAATTAAGATCAAGCAAGGAAGTAGAATTCAGTGCTGCTCTTAGGTCCCAGCTGTGACTTTTTACCAGGTTTGAGCAAATTCTTGGCACTGGCTCAAAAGGCTTTTTGTGAGCAAGCATGTTGTCAGCATTTTTCCTTTAAAGACATATAACCTAAGGTAAAAGAATAAAGCTAGACTGAGATTTATGCTGCAGCTTTCTTCCCCCCTGCCCCCCACTTTGGTAAATTACTGATGTTGCTGCATCAGTCAGCTCTGGAGCTGTGGGTATATGACTTCAAAGGCAGAGGTTTTCCCTTCCAGGAAAGAGGATGGGATGAACCTTTCCAGCGCCAGGGCTGTGGATCCTGCAGCTGACCAAGGCAGAGAGGCATCCTATCCATAGCTGCTGTGCAGCAGTGGGAACCTCCCAGACCCTTGCCAACTGCTCTTAACATGCCTGATGGATCACAGGGCCTAAGGAAATCATTGCCATGTTTATATTACATGGTTATATTATCTGCTTGCAGAAACCACAGCCCCTTTGTGCACTCAGACTCTTCCCCCTAAAGAAAGGAAGAAAATTTGAATAGAATAGAGCCTGAATAGCAGGGAGATGCAGCAGACAATGAACACGAAAGCCTCTTTCAAATATTTTGCTGTACAAAACAGCAAGTTTGCATTCCTCCTTGAAATACAATGTGAGCTTTCATAAAGAAGGATTTTTCTGAAAGTTCAGATTTTATAAAATTCAGAGTAAGGAAGAAGAGCTCCCAACCAGCGCTTGGGGAAACTGATGCAGCTCTGCAGATGTGGGCATCAGGCTGCAGGAAAGAGATGGCAGGGCTGAGCTTTGCAAGTGTTAAACAGGGATCCCATCTCGTACAAGTGGGAAAACTTCATCTTCTCCAAGAGGCAAATCATATCCACCCACAGAATTATTGAGAAATTAACTAGGAAAGTATCTTTGGTTTTTTAAGTAGTGGAAAAAAAGATCATTTTAAACAAGCAGAGGCCCTGCAAGGACCGACTCTTTTAAAGCAGCCATGCCCCAGAGGCTTGCCTAGGTGTGAGCTGCAGGGAAACTCAAACCCTTTTGTTTTGAACCTCTGAAGCACAGAGGGTGCAGGAACTCATGGCCTGTGAGCTTGTCTGCAGTCTGTGGCATGCACTGCCAGCACAGGCCCTGGCTGGACACAGCACCACTGGAAAATTACCCAGAGGAGGTGTGGGGATGGAATACCTGGGGCACCTGGGGGTTTAATGTGCTTTGCAACACACAGGTGGGTCATGGACTCACAGCAGTACCTCAAGGGCAAACCATTTGAATCCTTTACTGGTGATGCAAACAGAGATACCACCAAGCACTCTTGGAGCAGCACAGCTCCAGCACAGCAGCTGGAGCAGCACAGCACAGCTCTATCTGCAGCCACAGGCTAAGGGGCGTCAGACCTTCAGAGTCCCTTGGACAGCCAAAGCGCCCGCAGCACCAGCAGCGCAGGACACCTGGCAGCTTTGGGACCCCCTTCCCTGGACAGCCGGGCTCTCTGTGCAGTGCCGGGGCTGAGGGCCGGGGCTGGGGGGCATGGAGGAGCCACAGTGTGGGCAGCTGAAGGACGGGGGGTCCCAGCCTGGCAGCAGCCCCTGGTTCAGCAGTGGCTGACCCCGGGGGCAGTGCCAGGCACAGGAACAGCTCTGGCTGACCCAGGGGCAGTGCCTGGCACAGGAACAGCTCTGGCTGACCCAGGGGCAGTGCCTGGCACAGGAACGCTGCTGGCTGACCCGGGGGCAGTGCCTGGCACAGTGGCTGATCCCAAGGGCAGTGCCTGGCACAGGAACGCTGCTGGCTGACCCAGGGGCAGTGCCTGGCACAGGAACAGCTCTGGCTGATCCCAGGGGCAGTGCCTGGCACAGGAACAGCTCTGGCTGACCCAGGGGCAGTGCCTGGCACAGGAACGCTGCTGGCTGACCCCGGGGCAGTGCCTGGCACAGTGGCTGATCCCAAGGGCAGTGCCCGGCACAGGAACAGCTCTGGCTGACCCGGGGGCAGTGCCACGCTCTGTCCCTTGCAGGCTGGTGCCCTGCACAGCCAGACAGAACACACAGAGCACCACCAAGCAGATCTGGGAAAGCCCTTCCCCCTGTCCCCCCTGCGCCCTTCTCTTCACAAAGGGTGAGTGCACGGTTAAAAAGCCCTGATCTGATAGCTCTGTCCAGGCTGCATCTTGAGAGAATGGGCATCCAAGCTGCTGACAGCCCTATCAACTCATCCTCCCATGGACAGCAATCAGGGCCAGCACTTTTGGTGATTTATAAAGAAAACTGTTTTCACAGACACAACGTGAAAGACACAAGCTCTAGATTACCACCAAGATTAGCATGCAAAAATGTATTTGAATTTCTGATCAGCAGGAGGCTTCAAAGGGCCCAGGCTCAGATTAGCAGGTGTTACGTGAAAAAGGAGAGAGAGCTTTTGTGCTACAAAGTTGCGCCAGCAAAACAAATATGTCTTTCACTTTGAAGAGCTGGGGAGGAATTTGTGGCCATTGCCATGGAAACTCAACAGGCCTTACACTGCAAAGCCAGATTTTGGAGACAGAACTGCTCTTATGTCTGTATGCTGCTGAATACAACACGTCTTTATCAGAAGGCTGCTGAGGAAAATGAAATGACAATGTGACACCATTATAACACCTTTGTTTGCTTCAGCTGAATTTCCATTGTTTGGAAAAGGGAAGAGCACAGCAGGCACTTACTTTCAACAGTGGATCCCTTGAAACTACATTATTTAAAGAAAAAAAATAGAATTCAGAGGACCTTGATTATCACTAACATCTAAGTAAATTTTCTGGGCCAATATAGTCCCACCTAAAACCAGTGTAGGGAAATCTTTGGCTGTAGGTTTTAAAATTCTTTTTCCACTTCTTTTTTTCATTCATCCTGTCTCTGTATCCTAACTGAATGGCCTTCCCCTGAGGCACAAGACCCTGACTAGGTACCAGTGACTTTCCACCAAGCCAAAACAGGCTGAGGATGCTGCTGCTGCTGTCAGCAGCCCCAGCGCCCTCGCTGGAGCTGTGACAAGGCCAGCTCCTCCCCAGCCCTCCAAACGGGGCTGTGCTCCACAGCTGGCTCTGGGCGCCACAGCTGGCTCTGGGCTCCACAGCTGGCTCTGTGCACAGGTGAGCTCACAGGGCCCTGGCGGCCACAGGCAGCTGAAATGTCCCCAAAAGGACATTTGGGGAGACAGGTCCTCCTCAGGGAGGGTAAGGAGTGTAACAAAGAAACTGGGAGTACTTGAAACCCAGTATACTTGCTAGAACATGCATTCATCTGTCTTAGATCTCATTTTTAGCTTCCACAACTCCTTGCATAAGAATACCAACTTCCTCTCCAGCCTGCCCCACCTTCTCAGGCTTCATTCACATTTGCAAGAATGCATTTTGCCCCGAGAAATCTGGCAGAAAATGGAACTCCTGTCCTTCTCTCCTTGCTGGCTACTTATGAAAAGACTCACAGTATTAAAAGCTAAAGAACTGGTTCCACAGAATTCCACAGAGATAAACACGAAATTTGGTGCAGATACTGCCTGAGTTTCAGAGCCATTTGCATTCAGCTAAGAGGGAGCAAAGGCTTCTGCTTCTCATCACTAACCGGTCGCATCCCTGGATACACAAAGTAAAAGGCAAATAACACTTGCATGCAAAAAAAGAAGAATGCTTTAAAATATTCATCCTTGGAGCATACTTCATATAGGCCAAGCACTTCCAAACTAATTAGGTACATCCAGGTATTTTTTTTAAAGCTGGTTAATCAATATTTAGATCTTCCTCCATACCATGGCTTTAGGAAAAAAATATTCCTTCAAGTGAAGCATGCAAGAAATATGCAAACACATATTTTATCTAAATAAAATTTAAAAATGCAGTCCTTACATTTTTAGCCTATTTACATTTCTAGTTAAAAATATTTAAATTAATATTTAAGTCCAAGATATATATGACACAATGAATATAATAAAACCGAACCAAATTAAAATAATTTCAATGTATGAGTTGGAAATGCTCAAAGATTATTCTGAATGAAGGAAGAAAGAAATTTTATGATACAGATCTAGAAGTTGAGGGAATAACTTCCAGTCAAATGCCAAGGTTTTACACTGTCAGTTATGTAAAACAGCATAAGACAAGGCAGCTGAATTTGTAACGCACAAAACCCTGACAAGTGTGGTCAACCTCCTGAAAGCAGTAATTTATTATCAGAAATGTCACGCCTACACAATAGCCTTATTGTTGATTCATTAGGTAATTTCCCTTGAAGACCAGCTGTTTCTAGTGTGGTGGGATGAATAATGAGAAAGATATTTAATGTTCAGGGTACAAATGACAGACATAAGGAGGTTCTAACACCACCAGCGTCTCAGTGCCTAGGGCACCAGCTCTGTTCCAGGGGGTAAAGGTCCTACACCTCCCACTTGCACAGAAAACCTCCCAGGTGTCAGATATGCTCAGAGGCAGGTTGCTGTGCAATACCTTCAATAGAATCAGGAGACCCATGTGATACGGCCAAGCAGGCCTTGGGCTCATTGTCACCTTCTATTTCCATTGACATGCCCCAGGGGTAGATGCTTTCCCCTCCCAGCAGAGTCAATTTATTCCCAGGTGCATCGCCAATGTCTGCCACCAATGCAGCTTGCAAAAGACAGTCCCCGCGGCTGTGCTCCAGGCAAGCTTTCATCCTGTTTTCCAGAAGTGCCTCTTTTTTAACCTTAAGCCAAGTACTATCTTGATAATAATTATTAAACTATAATTTACTACAGCTAGTAGTACTATCTTCTAGTTGTTTGGTTTATTTTTTTTAATTTTACACAAATACATTATTTTCCCCTCAAATGATCCCTCTGAGGGCTACTTCTCCATCATGTTAAGTAACACTGCAATTAAAGTGAGTTAAATTCACCAATAAGCAGACAAGCACCATGTGCTGTATGGCTGGTGTTCATTATGCTCAGTACATTAATGCCAACAGTTTGTCACTGCTTCTCCTGTTACAGCCACCTCAACTGCAAGAACCAGAAACAAAAAAGGAAATTTTGTCCAAAGGCTGTGACTGATCAGCTCTCTAATGTGCTCCTGGGGTACAAAGATCAGGTGGAACCATTTCTTTGCCTTGCAGGATGCGTTTGTTTGTAACTCCGGCTGCCTGCGGAGAGGAGGGCAGCGCTCGGAGCCGCGGCGCTGTGCCTGTGCTGGATGGAGCCTGGGCACTGACACGCTGGCAGCCCAGCCAGCAGCACAACACGGTGCTGATGCACGGCCCAAAACTGCCGCTGACAGCTCCATAAAAATGAGGAAAATCGCTGCTCCCTACCTGGTCTAGTGATAGCTTAAGCTTTGACATGACGGAAGGACAATTCAAGGGCCTGTCACTTGCAAGTGTCCCTATTCCTCCTACATTTTGCTTAAGTTGCAATTATATCAACACTTTCAATTAGATGTGGCTTTAGGAAAATGAACAGAAATCCCAAACAGCAAACACACCTTCAGTATTTCTTTCTGAGGGCAGCTGCACTGACATGGCACTTCAAACATGATTGTTTTTTCAGTGACAGCGCTATATAAGGTAAATAATTTAGTAAATATCTTCCTCTCAGATCTTACTTGGCTGCAGCTGAGATCAAAATCAAGTTATTGTCCTTCTCTACCTGTGGGGGGAGTGTAATAAAAACCTGGATTTACAGTTAATCAGATCTGCTGACTTTGTGACTTCTGTCTGCATTTTAGTGCTGCACCACTTCTGAGTAGCTGCATATCCTCTGACACCAGAGGAGGTGTTCTCTGTCATCTCAACCACACTGTAGTAATTCTGTTGCTTTTAAAAGTGCTCCCCTAAATCATATTCAATATTCTTATTATCAGAAGAAAAGATCTCTGAAGATCTTTTTCCCTTCACATATGGGAACGCCCACCCTGGGTACAAGCTCCCCACTCTGAAGCTCCATGTCTTATCCCTCAGAAAGGTGACCATGATTTGGGTGTTGGGGCCTCCGTTGGCAAGCTTTAAACCTTCCTCCATGTTTGAAATCTAATTTTCAGAGGGGTTCCTGTGATCCACCCCAGGGAGGATGGGAGTGTGGTGCTCCAGAAGCACCGTGCGGTCAGTGCTGTGCTCACTGGCCATTCTCATATCAACATAATCTTATTGCAATTAGCATTTAATCATGTACTTCTCTCCATCAAACATTTGTGATCGCCACAAACCCAACCCAAGGAACCTGTCTGCCCTCCTGAGAAGCCTCCCACGGCAGAAGCATCCCTTCTGCCCACGGATGGTGGGGCACACTGCGTTGGCATCTGCACACAACAGGAACCAGCGGGCGCTGAAGAACCTCTCCCTTGGCTCAGCAGTCCTACAGAGACACGAGCCACGACATCAACTGCTGAGACCTCACCGTGTTTGAAGGAGGGGACAAGACCCCTTTTACTATTTTTTGGCCTATTAGACTTCCAAGCCCAAACATGGAGATGTGCTCAGTGCAATTTCTCCGTAAGGAAATTTATAAATTGCATCCCATGACAGAGTTCTGCCAGCAGAAGAGGTTTCACAATTAGCAAAACCTTGTTCTCTGCTCTGTTTTAGAATCTGATTATTGTTCTACATTTATCTTAAGCAAAGAGGCTGACAAATAACTGCAAAATAATGTGATAAAAACCATTTATAATGCCAGGTTATTCCAGGTCTTTCTCCCTAACTATTTATGACAAGGTAATAATGCTGGTTATGCATTTGTCTGACTTTAAATTGGTTACTAACAGCCATGATGGATGAGGGGAAGGATCGCCTTATTCGGAAAAGCAGCTCCTGATTTCTGATCTCATTCTTGCAGGTAATGAATTATATCTAATTAGTAGGTTCAAAATCTAATCAAGAGGTTGTGATGTTGACCCAGAGCAGCAAAAGAGGGTGAGGAGGCCTCCTTTTATGTTTTTGCTTATCTTAAGTAAAGAATAGTTCATAAATACAGTCTTCTGGAGAGCACTGACTACACTGGCTAAAGATGGAATCAATTCTAAAAGTCACTGTTCCAGTTAACAGTGTAATGAAACTCATCTCCACAGATGTATTCTTTCTATTGGGAATGTAAACTCCTTATTCCCCATTATGGTCTATTTATTCTATTATTTAGGAAAAGTATGAGAAATTGTTGTTGTAAGCAAATCAAGCTCCAAGTGAAAGAAATTATTTTTCATACTCTGAAATATTCTGTGAGTTAAGAAAAATTTGCATCAGAATTCTTGAGAAACAAACAATAATTAAAAAAAATAAAGGAGCTGGAGTGGAAACAATTGTGCAAGGAATGGAGAGATTAAAAAATGTTTTTCAGTTTTACATCATAATAGCTGCAAAGTAAACAGAGCTCCACTTCAAATTGCATTTTGTTCCTATAAGCACAATCTTCCCCACCAGAGATGGCAAAGTGAATATAGGAGAACAAAACCTACCCTGCAATTCAGTCAACGAGTCATGTTTGTTACTCTTGGCTTTCACACTTGACCTAAGCCCACTATTTAACACTTCAACCAGTTCGAAGGTACATGCGCAATGTTAATACCTATGCAGCAATTAATCACCTGCCCAGCCCTGCTTCTGCCAGTGATGAGCCTGCAGGAGGATCCACGGCCACAGCATTGAGCCCAAAGTGCAGAAGGACTTTTCACAGCTTCTCTTATTTTCCTTTTATGATTATTTTTATATTCTCTCTTAAAATCTTTTAAGAAGTCTCAGTTATGAAAATAAAATGAGCATTTAAAAGACAAATATCTTCTGAATTAGTAGTCCAGATGTATGCCGTATGGTTTACGTTCATAAAAAAAGGCAATATATTAGACAAGTTCTCAAGATGTTGTAGCTAAAGCTAAAATAAATCTCTGTTTTAACTGAAGTCCTAAGCAGGCCTACAATTTTCCTAAATATTGATCCAGTCTTTCTACCTTCAACTTACACGAGTCCTCAGTCTAGCAATAAACCTTGGTCTAAAAAGGACCAAATCCTAACCCCTTATTTATAATTAGTGGGTTTATCCCTGGCCACAGCAAGCTCCAGCTGAATGGAACCCCAGGAGCTCCAAGCCCAGCAGCCGGGCAAGGCCACCTTTGGCCATAAAGCGCCGGGGAAAGCTGGCAAGGCCAGGGTGGAAAGCGGTGTCTGGAAAGGAGAGCAGCAGCAGCAGGGAATGCCCCGGGTGCCCAGCTGAGCCCGGCTCTGCCGTGGGGCCACAGCCTGCCTGGCGTGGGGCAGGTGAGCCCCGGGTGGAAAGGGGTGTCTGGAAAGGAGAGCAGCAGCAGCAGCAGCAGCAGGAAATGCCCCGGGTGCCCAGCTGAGCCCGGCTCTGCCGTGGGGCCACAGCCTGCCTGGTGTGGGGCAGGTGAGCCCAGGATGGAAAGCGGTGTCTGGAAAGGAGAGCAGCAGTGGGAAATGCCCCGGGTGCCCAGCTGAGCCCGGCTCTGCCATGGGGTCACAGCCTGCCTGGTGTGGGGCAGGTGAGCCCAGGATGGAAAGCGGTGTCTGGAAAGGAGAGCAGCAGCAGGGAATGCCCTGGGTGCCCAGCTGAGCCCGCTCTGCCATGGGTCCACAGCCTGCCTGGTGTGGGGCAGGTGAGCCCAGGGTGGAAACGGTGTCTGGAAAGGGCAGCAGCAGCAGCAGGAAATGCCCCGGGTGCCCAGCTGAGCCCGCCCTGCCATGGGGCCACAGCCTGCCTGGTGTGGGGCAGGTGAGCCCCGGTGGAAAGCGGTGTCTGGAAAGGAGAGCAGCAGTGGGAAATGCCCCGGGTGCCCAGCTGAGCCCAGCTCTGCCATGGGTCCACAGCCTGCCTGGTGTGGGGCAGGTGAGCCCAGGGTGGAAAGCGGTGTCTGGAAAGGGCAGCAGCAGCAGCAGGGAATGCCCCGGGTGCCCAGCTGAGCCCAGACCTGCCATGGGGTCACAACCTGCCTGGTGTGGGGCAGGTGAGCCCGGAGCCAGCCCGGGCACTGGGCACGGCAGCCCAGCTCAGCCTGGGCAGGGACAGCTCCTCCCGTGGGGCAGGGCGAGCTTCGGGTCCTTCCCAGGAACACGCAGAACTCGATGGGACCTATTGCAAGTGAAATCATCAGAAGTCTCCTACCAGAGTTGCTAGTTAAGTCTGATTTCTTGTTCTGATCATAATTTGAGAATCTCTTCAGTGCTTGTGGTGTTCAGATCACTGCACTTTCAAGGATGCAGTGCCAAGCCACAGACCAGCTTTGTGCAGTCAAACAACACAATGAGACACTTAAAACCCCCTCATGATTGCAAAGGAAGAGCTGAACAAGAGCCATCCAGGGCTTGCATTTAACACTGCTAAGACAATGCTACATCTTGATTAGCATGTCACCAAGAGGAGCAGGATTTTATGATTTTATTGTTTTATACTGTAGCACACATGCTCCCAGGTATTGCCTGCCCAGCTCACCTTGTTCAGGACACTGAAAACAGGTATTATTTGGGAAGAGAAGCACTTGCTTGCCAAGCAGACTAGTAAAATTATGGATTTATAGAGCTCTGTCTTTCATGTAATGAGGTTAAGTGACCAATTCCAACTACGCCTGTTTCTCAGGCAATACCAGTTTTAAAAGCTCATTTTTAAAGCCAGACAACTCTACTTTGTGTATTTACTTATTTATTTATGCATTTCCGAAGATCACCACAATATTTACTCTGTTATTAAACTCTGTGTCAGGCACTAATGGCCTGTAATTATCTTTGAAATTGGATTTGATGTTGCAAAGTTACATGGTACAGACAAGTGTCCTACTGATGTCAGAGTTTCATCATGAGAAACTGTTCTGATGCTGCAATTTACTTAGAAAACACACCTGCTGTGCAGAGCACATGAAAACAAATCAACAATGAGTCTGACTTAAAAACTAAACCAGAGCCCAAATATCCAAAATATGTATCTCAATCCACTTCCAAAATGGCCAGAAAAAACTAGTTACCCATGCCCATATTCTGCTACTTGTACTTCCCTGCACAAGCCTACATGAACATATTACTACTTTTTCTTATTTAACAAAATCGTTCACAACATAATTCCACAAAATTAGCATAAAAACAAATGTTTGTGAGTGGTATTTTCTTTGTTCCCTTGAGCCTGGCCGAACTAGCATATTATATGTCATCCTTCCTTGTGAACAAATGGCTGAGAGCTATCGCCTCCAATTCCCCATTAAAGCCCTCGCCCTCACTCATTCTGTCTGCAGAGAGACCAGAGCCCCCCCAGCAGCAGAACCCGCTGCCATTAATTCAGTTACCCAGGGAATTTCACACCTTTGCCAGGCCCTTTACGGTTCTCATTTTAGTGCAACCTAATCTCCAATGGATGCGGGAAGCTGTGAAGAAGGGCAGCTCAAGCTGAAGGCAGCAATTAAATGATAATTAGGGCTTTACTTCATCTTGTGATTGATAGAGGTTCACTGGACCCAAACTGCATCTTGTCATGTGCTAATAGGCCTGGCAAGATACTCCACTGCATCTGAAGGATTTTGCCTTATCTCAAGAGAGATAATCTAGTCAACAAGTAATCTCCCGCCTGTGGTAAAGTGCCACTGTATATTTACCAGGCCAGTATTCTTCATGGTTCAGCTCTGAACAAGCCCAGGACTTCCTTAGGAGCAAGGAAGCCAAGGCTTTCCTTTGCTGTTTTCAGGCTTCTGGGCACCCAGTTCTTGGGTCTCCCAGAGCAGCTGCTTCGTCTCCCTTGGGCTCACCCCTCACCAGCCCAGACCCTCACAGGAGCCACCACCTTGCAGTCCCAGCCATGGGGACCTTCTGAAGCGTGTTTAGCGCGCTTCTGCTCCTGGGGACGCGAGCTGTCCCGCAGGCCTGAGCTGGGTCCTGCGTCCAGGGCTGCAGCTCCCACACTCCTCTGTGTCTTTTGGGCCTTTGTCAGCCCAATTACTTATTATAAACAATACAGTTTATCTTTATCAGAATCATTATCTAAATTGGCTACATGACACATGCTGTTCTCCTAACTGCACTCCCGGGAAAACGTGCTATAAAATCTGTGATTTTGTACTTTGTAATTATCCCTCCATGGGCTATAAAGCATTACTCTGGTGTTTAAAATAGGTATAGCTAGCATTTTCCACTCCTCAGAGTGGAACATTTATTCTACCTCAGAAAATAAAATGCAGCACAATATTGGTGCAATCAAGCAGAGGATTACTGCAGCCATGGCCCGGCTGCTGAGCTGACTCCACACACAAAGGAGTTTCTCATGACGTGCTCCATTTTTATTATGGAGTTTCTTTTTCTCTGAGCAAGACAAAGATGACCCAAGATAGTGTGAAGTGAAACGTGGCCTTAGCTGGCATTTTAGTCTGGAAATGATGAGGTGTCAACAATAACGGTTAACAGGATCATACTCCCAGTGCCATTAATTTTCTCTTTTCCATATCCTCCACATTTCCTGTTGTAAAAATGCTGGCCAACTCTCCCCCATTGCTGACTTTTGTTTTCCTTACTGTTTTGAGAAATTCCTCCTTCCTCAGGATTTCTAAATCTATTTCACACAGTGCCAAGCCAGCAGCTCTCCCCATGATTAAAACAAAACACTTTAGTTCTAAAGAGCAAAGACCTCACCTCCCATCTTGCACAACATGAGGTGTCCCTGGCCTCCCTTTTTAGCCGATTCTGCTTGCTTGATGCACTTTCAGAAGTTCAGTAACTAGCAGTGGAGGGGTCATGTTTGCCCTCAAGTTGCTGCTTTTCATGCTTGACATGTTTTTCTACTGTCCAGTCCCTTAGCTGCAACAGGGTCAAGAGGATGGAGGGAAGGGTGGGGGTTACAGAAAGGGTATTGAATTACACAAACCCCAAAAGGTTTCGGTTACAGAACGTATATTGTCCATGTCTGTTGGGCTTGTGAAGAAGTATCAAGTTCACCACATTCTCATTTAGGGACTTTGATCCTTTCAGTTAAAAAGAAGCTGCTGAGAATTACTCTGCAGAGCAAAGAAATGAATCAGTTGTACTCTCTCACCCAGCACTGAGGAATGCCAATATTTCTGTTAGCCAGCCCAATCCTAGGGAGATTTACCCAGCTGCAGAGAGGCTGGAAGGGGCTTAAGTCTATCAACACAAGCACAGGCTCCCCCTCCTTTCAGAAGGGCTCAAGCACCTCTTATGCTGCCTGACTTTCAGTGATGTGCAGCCCTTTACATGTCTCTGGGTTTGGGTATTTTTATGCTCCTTCTGCAGCTAAGGCAGCCATGGGAACAGCAGCCACGACTCGTGTCTCCTGCCCTCATTCTCTAGGTTATCCATGATTGCAAAGGTATTCCTGGCCAGGTAATTTATTGGTCAGATAAAAATATATCTGGAATCACAACTCAGGTTTTTCTGCTGCTCTAAGAAAGGCTGACATATCTCAAAGTCCTTTCATTCTCCCAGAATGCATGAAATTCTATAATTATCTTTTCCCATAGGAGTCCCTGGGGTTTTTTTTGCCCGGAATATATTTTTACGTATACTGACAATGTTTGGGGGTTTTTTTCCCTTGCATTTACATTGGTAATCTTTGTTAATCTAATTTTTATGGCCTGGCAAGCTGTGATGTCCATGCTGGCCCTGCTAAATCAGGGAGACCTTGTTTATATATGGGGTTTTTGTCTGCATGTACTAAAATAAGGGAGGCTCAGAGCTACCAGGTGTTTCAGGGTCCGTGCCTGAGCATTGTCCTGAGGGCAGAACCTAGTGATAGCCTAGCCAGGGACTGAGAAACTGCCATAACACAGAGCAGGGGAGTGTTAGAAACTGGCTTTCCCTTTGCACTGAAACAGTCTGTTTCCTCTGGGCTCCCCCTGCCCAGGACACAGCTCTGAGCTTTGCTGGGGAGCTGCACGTCCCAGTGCAGCGCTTGGACTGAGTTTTAGAGATAATTTCAGTATTCCGGGATGCCAGGGAGCAGCCACATGGAGATCAACTCTTCTGTGTGAAGTGATGCTCCTGTGAATGGGGTCAGAAAGGACCCAGAATGGCATCATGAGGCGTTAGCTGATTTTTCAAGGGGCTCTGTTTTGTTGCATTAGCAATTTTCTACAGCATTAAGCAGTTTCATGGTACATTGTACTGCACTGCCTGAGATGGGACGCAGACTATTGTCAGCCCAGAGAGGTGACAGATTTTAGACATCAAACATCAGTCATGCTGGACTGGAGACCAGCACAGAGCAGCAGCCATCTGCCATGAGCTTTCCAGTTCACCAGACCTGGTCTCCCTTCTCAGACCTGCAGTCCCATCAGAGCCCTGCTCCAGCCTTTTGGCAAGCTGCTGCCTTAGTGCCTGGGAAAGTCCTCATCTTCATCAATCACTACCTGGGCCTGTCTAACCTGTTCTCTCATCCTGCTCCTTTCTTTCATCCTTTCCCTTCTTTCTTCCTTCCTACCTTTTCTCTTGAAACATTCTTTATCTTCTTTTTCTTAGGGAAATTATCCAGAGATACTAACAACAAGTAGAATAGCTCAGACAATTGTATGGTCAAGAGCTTCCCTTTTATGTGACAAATATATGGATTTCAATCGCTATTTCCAGTTAAATTTAAATTTCCACTTGTCTCTCGAGTCCTGTCACTGGTCACGAGAGCAAAGTCATTTGTCCCTGCCCCTGTGCTTCCCCTCCTGAGGATGCTGAAGCCCACAGCAAGGTCTGATGTCACTCTCCTCAGCTCCAAAGTGCCCTGGTCTGTTCCTCATAAAAGTTCCCCTCCTGATTTGCTGGGGTGTGTTTGCAGGCCCTCTCTGCCCTCAAGGGAGTTGGCTGTTTCTCCCAGTTTGGTGTCACTGGCAAACTTAGTATTGAGTCCTGTGTCCAGGTCATTAATGGAGATGTTGAAGAGGCAAGGATGGACCCCAGAGCCCCTCCAGTGACCATGGCAGCCAGATGTCACCCCAGCCCCTGAAACTCTACGCACTTCATCCGTGAACCAGTTGCTCACCCATCACTGGCTATCTCACTCATCAGTGGTTATCCACTGTGAGATGGACTGTTTGTCCAGAAGGATTACATGAGAGTACCAAAAGCTTTGCTAAAGTCCCAACAGATTACATCTACTGGCTTCCCTTGGTCATCGAGGTGGGCTACCCTGTCATAGAAGGAAACCAAGTTTGACAAGCAGGACCTTCCCCATATGAAGCTGAGCTAGATGTGACTGATGACTGCCTTGTACTCCATGTGTTCAATACTTTCCATAATAATCTTTGCTATGGTTTTACCATATACCAAAATGCTATATTTCTTGCTGCCTTCTAGAAAACAACTTGACTAAATAGAACTTGCCAAACCCGAACTTCCCTCACAGAGCAATAGAAGGTTGCCTTTTTTGTTAATCTACAAAAATTTTCAAAATTGTCAAAGGACATAACAGGCAGCCCTCCCTTTTCCACCAGATTAAATCTGAGTAAAAGAGCACCTTAAAAATCATAGAAAAGTATACGTGTGAAGGAAGAGCCGTTCACTGGAAAGGGACACAGATAAAAAATCCCTGGAAATGTCATCATGCCCTGTTTGTAGATACAGCTGTACCCATATCTCTAAATTACAAGTGATAATGAGGTGTAAAGATTTTATCAGATACCTGGCCGGCTCAAAAGACCTTTAAGTGTTGGCTGGTGTAGTCTCATATTAGGTGGTAGGAATTCTGTTTTCTTTTCTAAGTGGAACATCAGATTACACAGGTCTTATTTCACTGCTGATTGCAGTCATCCACTTAACATCTTGACAGATATTCAAGAATGGAGCAAAGCTGGTGGTGCTGCTGAGTGAGGTGCACATCCATCCATCATCTGCTAGCAGATCACTTGAAGGGCCAGGCCTCATGTCATTAGCCTGCAGCACACCACAATTTGGTGGCTTTTTTTTTTTTTTTTTTTTTTTTTTTTTTAACTCATGCTAACTAGGTTTCTCAACAAATTTGGGAGGGCCTGTTAGCTGTCATTCCTACAAACAAAAACATCAGCTGGAACATCCTAGGCCTGAGCTTGAGTAACACAGTGGGGGTTTGATATATTTTCTGGAGATTACACAGCCGTGTGATGTTTTAGCCCGTTGCCGCTGCTCAGTCTGTGTATCACAGAGTGTTCTCCCAACACTTTGTTCCCGTTTTACAGCCGCACCACTCCTGCCCTGTCCTCTCCTGCACTCCCAGCCCACTCCGCACCTCCCGAGGCAGAAGATGGGCTCCCAGCGGAGAGCTGCTCCCAGCTCTCCAGAAGGGTCTGGCCAAGGATATCTCTGACTCCAGGTGACATCCGTGCCACCTCTCCTGCACCAGCAAACCAAGGGCCAGCAGTGCTGTGACCCAGCACTGCCTCAAACAAGTACAGGACAAAACAGGGACCTGAGAAGGACTTCTGCCCCATTGAAAGAAATACGGCAATTGACTGTTTCTCCTCTAGAGGATCACCTGTGCTCTTGTCACTCAGTAAGTTCCGAGAAAAATCAAGTTTTTTTCGAGGAAAATCTATTTAGGGGAAAGATTTGAGATGAGTTACAGGTGTAATCAAGGTTTGCCAGCACTGCCGAGTGCAGCACAAGGGGCAGGAGCACCCCTGTCACCACTGTGAGAGGCACTGGAAACCTCTGCATCAGAGGAATCTCACCCAGACAGCAGACAGGTCGCTCAGCCCAACACTGAAGCGTTTTGTGAAACACAAAGCTGAATGTCCTATATTCATTTCTTACTGCTTTTGGCACCTCATTCTCTCTCCTTTGTGACTCCTATTTTTCTGTCATCTTTTCTACTTGATTACATTGAAAGCAGAACTCTCTTCAACTTCTTTAATGTTCTTAAATCATAAACCACAAAGCATGTTCTAGTTCTGTCAGTCTGTAAAATGTATTACACAAACTGGACTTGCGTTCACCTCTGTTGAAAGACAGAAACAAATTCTTC
This sequence comes from Melospiza georgiana, assembly GCF_028018845.1. NCBI lineage: Eukaryota > Metazoa > Chordata > Aves > Passeriformes > Passerellidae > Melospiza > Melospiza georgiana. The sequence continues at coordinate 12,759,621 of NC_080449.1, read as the reverse complement.
AGCACTCAAGGAAAAGATTAAGTTCTTGTCAACATGCCACTGTGTAGTTTGACTTCACTGGACATCAGAGGAGAGCGACGTTCCTCTCCAACACTGTTCTCTGTGAAATAGTCTCAACGAGGAATGAACTTATATGCTACCTGCCCAGATGAAACTGTTATCGCCCTCTCTGCTTTCATCTAACAGCACAAAAATGGGTTTGCTTCTATTTGGGAAACACTCAGTGAAATTATTAAAAGTCATGGATGAAACCATATAAAATAGATTTGTATTTTCTTGTCCCAGAATACTTGACATAACAAAGGGCATGTACTCCTTAATGTAAATAGATCACACTTGCACAACACTATTCTAAATAAATCTGGGGCTAATGTAGTTTATGAGATACACTGAGGAGGTTAAATTGTTTCTGAGTAGGTGGTTAATTAAAGGATTTATTTTGCAGTTGCAGAGGACCCATAACTCATGAGTTACTGCACAATAAAAGTGGTGTAGATGTGTAAAATAACACCACGATTAACTCCCCCAAGCCACTCAGCCCCACACAGTTTTGTGTGCCCCTTCATTCTGCCCATGGCCCCAACCCAAAACTCAACCACACTGTGGCTTGGCGTTGGGATTGTTGGTGGTGGTGGGCTTGGGTTTTGTTTTGGTTTTTTAGTGAAATAAATGCATCTGCTCAAGTGGTTGACTCAGGACTTCTGTGAGCTACAAAAGAGGAAAAAATATACATGGAGGATTAATTATCAGTCACCAGTGGTCTGGAACAGAAGAGAGAAACAGCCAGGAAAGACTTTGTAATATAATAACTCTCATTCTGTTTCTCTCTCAAAAGGTTCCTGAGCAGTTGTGAGCTGTATGGTGAAGCTTCCATCATACAACACACTGCACTTGTGTTTTGTTTGGTAAGGTCAAGCATCTGTTTCACCATTTCCTCAAAGTAATCTTAATATTTAATAGAAAGTGACAAAGAGGAAGCGTGAAAAAATACAACATGGTTTTCCTTTTAGTTAAAACTCTGTTCGTTTTGGTCCATATTAAAAAAATTACTTTCCTATATATTTAGCCCTCTAAAATCCATGCCATTCGGCTACCAGCATTAATGATGTTAGGATGAATTATACAGAGAAATCAAATTTTCCATAGCATTTGAACGCCATTAAAATGCCAAACAATAAACTACCAGACTGCAAATTAGATCACTGGAAATATCAAACACATTGCGGTATAAAATCCATAATTGCATTTAGCGCTTTGGCTCCCAGGGGACAGGCTGCTAAAGATCATCACCGTGCCACATATGAGAAGCTATTGACAGAACGATAAAAATCGACAGGCTAACCAAATAAACACTGCAGGCTTCATTAAATATTCAGCAAGTGAAATTTGACTATCATGCGCCTTTTCCCCAGTAGATGTGTCGCGCTGCAGCGCTCGGGGCCCGCCGTGGCAGCGGCGTGGGCGGCTGTGCCCCGCAGGGCTCGTGGCCGCGCAGGGCACGGGCAGCACCAGCAGCTCCTGGCGCCATCAATAAACACACTGCAGCCCAGACAGGGCGATTATTCTCCTGAATACGTTATTAGTCTTGGCCCCGGCAATACCTCCAAAGACTTTAATTAGACGAAGCATAATATCTGCACAAGTTTAACACTCCTGCTAGGAGAACAGGGACATTTGGTCCCTAATGAAGCTGAGCACTAAATGGCCTCCTCTCAGCCCTTCTGCAGGTGGGTGACACCCTGAGGCAGGAGCACGCCCAGCAGCTCAGGCTGGGCAGGCCTCCAGTGGGCACCTGTGTCTGAGGAGCACACAGTGTGCCACCCTGCCAGCCTGACCCCGAGGCCAGGAGGCACCCATGGGCACAGCTCTGGCATGTCATCTCTGCCTGGCTCTGGCCTCAAGGAAGGTAATCTGCTTTGTGCAGCTCTGTCTTTTACACCGTTAGAGACACACAAAAGAAATGAATGTCCCTGGCAGAAGACAAGATGGTACTAATTTTATATTTTACTAAGCACTTATTTTCTGTTGCTTTCTTTGATCATTCGCTGGCAGGAAGAGCACTTTTGTGGCTTAAACACCCATTCTTTCTGGTGACAGTGAAAGAAATAGAGCTACAGGAGAGTTGGTACAGGCAGGGGGCACAGAGCCATGCCATGGCGCTTGTGGAAGAAAAAGGAACCCAAGTAATCCCAGTGTGGCCCAAGGAGTTCTAGAGCCCAACAGTCCTTGCTGCTTGTGGACCCAGCCTGGTCAAAATGCTGAGATACGGGAACAGAGCTTGGTACTACATTTTTAAAATATTTAAAATATACTGTTGTATTTCTTGAAATTACATTGAACATTTAAAATCCTGGAATTAGTTCCCACAACCCTGTCAAGACACATTTTTGCCTGCTTGCATGCTCATGCATGCAGAGTGGCACACTTACTGCTGCAAGAGAAAAGAAAACAACAAAAAGGCTGCACGTTTCCTCACTCTGTTCCTACAGGCCTTGAGTCTGAAATTAGAACAAATAAAATGTATAATGCATGCTCTGGAAGCACCCAATAGGGTTATAAGCAGCCATTCCCTCTTCATGGAGAAAAAGTTTATGTAAATGACTGATGACAGTGTTATTGTGTGAGGAATATCAATGGAGTAATTACAGTTACATAGCTTGCTGCTGCACTGCTGCTCTAAGCCTGTGTTAATTTTTCACACCACTCCCCTGGGAAGGATCGCAGTGTGCTCCTAAGAGCAGAGCTAATAATCGGAGCTCTGAGCCACTGCCGCTGAAACTAGCCCCAAGGTCTTTCTGAGCAGACTGCTAAACACTGCCTGTCTCCCCAGAGAGAGGAGAACAGAGATAAAATGATTAAAAACTGCCAAATTGGACTGGCAATCACTTGGCTATACTGTCAGCCCAAGACAAGACAAATCTCAGTTATTTTTCCTTTTGTGAGCTGGAGAACAAGGCCAGCACAAAGCAGCACCACTGCTAGCAGAGCAGCAGGCTGACGATGTTCCAGATCCTCACCACTTCTGTGTCAACATCTACAGACTCAAATGATACATTAGTGATTTTATTTAACTCCAGCACAAATCCAGAATCTGAGAAAACCAAGTTCTATTTAGGCCTACTGGGACACTTACTAGAAGTCAATTCCACTTGTTTGATCCCAAGAACTGAGCACATCACACACGCAGTAACTACATCTTCCTCCATATGAGCGGTTCTTTGAGGTTGGATACTGCTGATACCATTTGTCCTGAAGTTTTGGAAAAATGACATACTCCTTCCACCTCTACAGGCTGAGAAGTAGCACAAGGATTAAGTGACATATGTTAAATGTGTAAATTAAAGTAAACACACTTTCAAAGACTCAGGTGAGGTATCTGCACCTCAGCTGTGTGAACACTGTGAGACAGTCTTAAGCCACAGCTGATGATCAGTAACACAAGGCATCACTTCCTATAGGCTTGGAAGAAATACTCCATACAAAAAAAGAAAAGTAGCCACAATTAGCTGATCAACTAGAAACCAGCAGCCCACATAAAGCCAGCTTGCGGTCCTGACAAAAACCACCTCACATACACCTTTCTTGGTGAGGGACAGCAAGAACAACAGCGAGGATGGCTGTGGAGAACCCCATTGACCTTATGTATGGCTGGTCCATAAGCCCCGTGCAAGCTCAATTTCCTGCGCAAAACCTGTCAAAATCGGTCAACATTGCTTCATCCCCGTAGAGGGGCGAAAGCACGGTGGCTAGGGATCTCTTCTATGGCCCATCACAATATTTTAACTTGACTTCACTGCATGAAATCATAAATGCAGGTGTCAGCATTTGTGTAACCACCTAGCCAGATCCTTTTCCAGAGCCCAATTGTCAAGTGTTATTAATGACAAGGATATTAATGACAAAAGTTACACCAGTCCAAACCTGGGGCTCCCCAGTCCCCTCCTATCTATCCACAGAGAGAGGAATGACACAGAGGCTTTTCTCCTATACCCCACAAATTCTCAAACATTTGTTTGTGATCAAACCATTTGTTTGTTATTAAAAATACTTTAGCTAATACCCTTTTGAAGCAAGAGGAAGAAATCTGGCAAGATTGAACACTAGCAGCTGGCTGGGATAAACAGGCTACAGGAGGCAACTTGCTCTGATAAATCCTGCAATTTTTCCAGTTTTCACTGAAACATCAATTGCCACGCCTGCTCCCCAAATATCTCGTTTACCGGACAAGGACTGGAGTTTTCCAGAGATTAAGATGACCTCTGATCTCTGTTTCTGACAGGTCTGTGGCAAAGCCCCCGGGGCAGGGCTGCCAGGGCACCCAGCCCTGCTGTCCTGAGGGTGCCAGCCCTGCACCCGGGGCTCTGCCAGCCTCGAGACCTGCCCGCAGCTGTGCCCAAAACAAGGGCACTGCAAACCAGGGTCTGGTCCTCCACGCCCCAGCAGAGATTTGGAAATAGGACAACACTGCAGGTGAAGGAGGGAGGGAAGCAAAGCACCCCCAGCCCGGGAATTATTTTACTCCATTTCCATTTCACAACAGTCCTGTTAAAATGTTGTTGCTTTCATCTCTCCAGCGTGTCTGGGGTGGGTAGAAGGGGATTAATGACAAGCCGAGGGGTTCACAAGGGGAATGAAGGCCTGCAGCAAGCCCTCCTTTCTCCATCGCAGCGAGGAGCGGGCAGAGCCGTGCCCCAGGGCTGCCCCACCTGGGGGCACTCGGGGATGCGGGCAGAGCCGTGCCCCACCTGGGGGCACTCGGGGATGGGGGCAGAGCCGTGCCCCAGGGCTGCCCCACCTGGGGGCACTCAGGGATGGGGGCAGAGCCGTGCCCCACCTGGGGGCACTCGGGGATGGGGGCAGAGCCGTGCCCCAGGGCTGCCCCACCTGGGGGCACTCGGGGATGCGGGCAGAGCCGTGCCCCACCCGGGGGCACTCGGGGATGGGGGCAGAGCCGTGCCCCACCTGGGGGCACTCAGGGATGCGGGCAGAGCCGTGCCCCAGGGCTGCCCACCTGGGGGCACTCGGGGATGCGGGCAGAGCCGTGCCCCACCTGGGGGCACTCGGGGATGCGGGCAGAGCCGTGCCCCACCTGGGGGCACTCGGGGATGGGGGCAGAGCCGTGCCCCAGGGCTGCCCCACCTGGGGGCACTCGGGGATGCTCGGGCCGGGACCCCTCCCCAGCGGGGGCTGCTGATCTGGGCAGGGCAGGGCAGGGCAGCATGCCCAGGGCTGGACTCGGCGCTGCTCAATCAAATCTGCCTCTGAGGAACGGTGTCCTCCGTTATTAAACAGGTCAGAAACAATCAGCTAAAAATGAGCTATCTGTGAAATAAACAAAAACCTGTCTCAGTGTCTCATCTGACATGCCTTGTAGGTCTACCACAGCTCACTTTGGCTGTGTTGAAAGAGCCCCATCCCTCTGTACAGCTTTGGTTTTCATGAGAATCCTTTTCACCTATTCCAAAACTGATCTTGCGCAGAGACCAGACACCATGACACCGAGCTCTGCAAAATCACATTTATTACCTCCCAGTTATCTATCAGTTAAAGCAAACAGTTCCTCTGTAAAAGAAGCTGTTGGGGAAAGTCTCTAAAGTACAGTCAGGAATGATACAGCCACATCTACAACCCCTTTACCCTCAGATGGACACATTGCTATTAAATTAAAGAGAAACTATTCCATTAAGAGAATCTAAAAAGGCATGTACTTGCAGCCTGGAAAAGTTTAAGCTGCTGGAGCTGTCTGCAGGGCATTTGTGGAGTGGAAATGCTTTAGGCTGCTGCAGCTCAAGGATAGCAAGGCCAGCCTTTGTGGATGCAACACAGCCCAGATGGACATTGCTCACCTCCTAGTCTCAGTGTAACACAACCTTGCAGCCAGCTGACTGACATTTTCCACTGGAAACAGTGGAAACAGTGTTTGTTTCCTCATTCCCCCCACAAAAAAACCCCACTATAATCTTAACTTTGGTACACAAAAATACACCTTTTTCACACACTAAATACCTAGCCAATACATAGCAGAGGCATTTCATTTAGTTATTGTGAGCAGAGTCATATTGTAAATAGGAAAACAACTTTCTACTTCAGCTCTAGATCCAGATGCTTTCTCTGCTCTGCAACACTCCAGACACTTATGATTAAAAAGAACATACCAGGTATTACAACTATTAAACTGTTAGATACAATTTACAATGGCAATAACCCTCTTGTCGTTGGTCGTTCCTAAAGTTAACCAGAAGTTTGTCAGATATTTAACAGCTCATGGAGCAAACGGAGTTTGGGACTTGTTTCACAGAAGTTTGGTCAGTTATTTCTTAAAATCATTAGCTTTTGGTTTAACTCAGTTTGTTCAAGAAGGCAGCAGTCTGGCCCGAGTGAGGTGCTTCCCTGGCCTCCAGCTGCACCAGGAGATGCAGGGCTCAGCTTTGGCACAGAGCAAGGTGGGCAAGGGTGGTAGGACTGGCCAAAAGACAGCAGGAGAGCAACCATCAAGTGGTGCAGTCATTTTATAAGAAATTTAATAACTTTGCAAGAGAAGTATAAACCAGGAAAGCTGACAGTGCTCATTCACTGAAAGTAATGAAGTTTGACATATTTTTCTCAAGGATCACAGGTTATAGGCTCCCCTACTCACCAAGCAAGTTGTTGTCAGGGTGGGTGTCTATCTTTCCCAGAAAATACGAACAATTTAAACATGTGAGAGCATGTTGAATTCATCATGAAGTTACTGTCATTTGTGTCCCTGCTAGGATGAGCACTGCAAATGCAAACCAGCCTGGCCTCAGGACACTCACCAGCATGATGCAGCCCTGGGAAGGATCAGCAAAAGCTGAAGATGAGAAAATGATCAGATTAACATTTTCTCACTACATGCCCCGAAGCTGAGTGTGTTGCCTGCCACCTCTGGCTAAATTCACCCAGAATTCAGCCCCAAGCTTCCCTGGATTTTTAGCAAAGGATCCCTGGGCTTAGTAATTCCAGCAGATGATAAGAGCAGTTTACAAAACGTCTTAGCTTTTCTATTTCTGGAGAGCTGGTAATTTGGGGCTTGACACCACGTGCCAGTCCTGCCCGAGCAGGAGCCCTGCGTGGTGCAATCGCTTCCTGCCGTGAGGGCACGGAGTCTGGATCAGGGCTCACAGCTGACACAGGCTGGAGCAGACACCTCTCGGTGCCATCAGCTACCATTCCTCACCAGCTAACTCTCTCTTTCAGTGCCACGAGTGGTGTCAGTGTCTGAGCTGGATATTTTGGAATGATCTGGGAGGTGCAGATTTTATTATGCTAATGAAATAAGAACACAATAGTCCTCTGAAGCATGCAAGCCAGAGGCCAGGGGCAGTGCTAAAAACTGCTCCCACAGGAAAAACAGATACAAGGCTGGCTTTGAGAGTGGGCGTCTTCTACACTAACCACTGCATTGTCAGAAACCACAGCTGTCCACCACATGAGCGAGCTGAGGCAGGCCTGGCGGGGCGTGCTGACAGGTCAGTGCCTGCAGCGGGTGCTCCCTGCAGCACAGGGCAGCCTGCGCTCCGAGCTGAGCCTGGCGGCCCTGGGGGCACCGAGCTGCGCCACAGCTGCCCTGCCTGCCTCCCTGAAGGCAAGGGGCACGATGGCTCCCTGGCCACTCCAAACACGGCATTTGCACACACAGCCTTCTGTTGGGCACCTTACACGTGGCAGTTTTTACTGGTGTATCTTGCAGCACAGCATCTATCTGAGTCTGCAGAGCAAACCTCCAGCTGAGCACCTGCACAGTGCCCTGGCTGGCCCCGCTTTTGAGGGGCTGGGCACGATCCCTCTCCTGACCCGTTGTTTGCCCCGTCATGCTCTTACAGCACATGCAGAACAGCTTGGGTCTTGCAGGAGAAAAAACACACAACAGGCCATTATTAAAATTAGTTTAGTAAACAATAATCAGAGGAATAGTTAATAAGCACAGCTTTGCTGTGTTAAGTAGGAAATTAGATCCACTGCCCCATTACTATTTTGAGTGAGAAAGCAATGATGCCTTTAATTATGCATAGTCTGCTTTATTTGAACTGTGTTGGCTGTTGTGAAGGAAATAATCAATGTAAACGCCTCCTGAGGTCGCTCCTGAGGCAGCCGTGAAATGAACTAAGTGAGCAGAGCAGTGCGTATAATCATATCAAGCAAATCCCCAGGTACCAGCCTGAGAAACACACACATATGATTTATACACTCTCCACAACTCAACACTGACACCCCGAGCCATTTCAACAGCAGAGCCTGCACGTTGCTCTGAATTTTTACCTACACATGACAAGTCAAATTTTTGAAGCTGGAATTAATCCTGTGCATTTTAAAATTAACACAGCCTACCCTGAACTCTGTGGGAATCCTGCTTGATCAGAGATTGTGGAACTCAACTCCTGTTCAAAACCCGTTGGTGTTCTAGGGACCTTAAGCAAAACTCCCCAAATAATTTCTGCACACTAAAGAGGTGTGCAGAAATCTTCAGAAGAAGTTCAAAGTGAAATAAAGTTTAGAACCAAACTCTACTGTAGTGAGAGGGGAAGGATTCAGGAAGGAGAAATTATCTTTTAATTTCTGCATTTATTTAATAGAGAACTTTTATTTGAATTTGTTTGCAAAGCTAATCAAATTTTTGTTTGTTGCTTTCCCCACTTTTGAGTTCAAGCAAACATTTTAATTACAAGTATCCATCTTTAGAGTTAATTGGCAGAACCTGTGTTATACCATGACAGAGAGAACACAACAGCCAAACGAGACTGGCTGTGTAGGCTCCTTCACCAACCACCTTTTGGTGACTGAGGTGCCATGGTAGGGTCACAGCTCCCCCCACCCCGCCCCACGTTTCCCTTCTGTGGAACCTGCACCGAGAAACTTACTTTAAAACAAATAGAAAATGGAAAAAAGGGAAATTGTGTTGTGCTTCAGAGGATCACAGCTTGTAGGGACACCCTGTGAGAGTGGCCGGAGCGTGCTGCAGTGCTGCAGGAGCCCAGCCTGCCCAGAGAGCGGCACAGAGGGGTGGGCACTGCTCCCCTGCCCTCACAGCAGCCGCGCTCCACAGAGCTGCCCAGAGCCCCCTGCCCCTAGGTGCCTCCCTTGGGACGCCTGCACCCTCTCACACCCTTGCTCTCTGCTCGGCTCTCCCTCCGGGGCTGCCCCACACAGAATGGAGCTCTCAGCTGCCTCATGCAAGGCCTCCTGCTCCAAACTGCCCACAGGGGAGTTTTTGTCCTGCAGTTAAACTGCCAGGGAGTTTGTTCAGCACAGTTCCCCGCCATCCTGTGTCTGCCAGGGCAGGAACCTTGTCACAGCAGCACAGAGGGTCCCCAGCACACGCTGGAGTGGCTGTGCCCGGACATCTGCTCTGCACTCCACACACAGCATCTCTGCAGGTCACTCACTGGTGCTAAAGGGAGTTTGATCTTTCACTGAGACATGCGCCGGCGTGAACTTCACCTGAAGGAGTTAAATCAGCTTTTGCTATGGAAGCTCACATGATAAAAATAGAGCCTCCTGCTCCACAGGATCTGCACTGTGTGTGATTTAAGGGCCCTTACTGAACTACCCCGTGCAGCTTGTTTTGCTGCACAAAAATCATGTTTGTCAAAAATTCCTTTATTTCCCCAAGATTCATTTGAATAGGTGATGCTGTATTGGCCACAGAGGGAAAATAGAGCCTCTTTTTCCCAAATGTAAAACAAAAGCTTATGCTTCTTAACATTTTGTCTAGACATAAAAGTTTTAAGGAGTAAGAGCATATGGTGGTTCATAATTTTTATACAACCCATCCCTAAGCATGCTACCATAAATCTTTTAACAGTAAGTAAGTCTGAATAGAGGTATCCAAGATCACAAAGTAGTGTGTGTTTAGTAGTTTTGTGGCTTCAGACTTTTCAAGCCTGCAATCAAAACAGCTATGTCCAAAACATGTTAAAAATTTCCAACAGGAGACTAGGGGCTATTGTTTGCATTCTTTGATGGATTTGGCTATTCAAGGTTCTTAAAATTGAAATGCTGTAACGGTGATTCTAAAAAAATATATTCACCCTCATGTTTTCTGAAAGTTGGGTAGACACAGATTTGGGTACCAGGACCCTTTTTAAAGATTATTTGAATTATTGGTGATTGATTTTAGTTTAAAGGGTTTTTTTCAGAGGGCTGTTCTGGTCATCTGAAAAGGCACATCCAGTCACTACAGGCAGGAAAAAAGGAACTGGCATGAGCTCTGAGTGAGGGTCACGGCAATGACAGAGGGACTGTCACCTTACTACCTACAAGCAGCACTGTACATTGAGGATATGATCTTTTTGAATAAAAGGCAGAGCGTTTCCCATCCCAGCCTCTTGCTCCCCCCCCCTCCATAACATGTACAAGACATGAAAGTTCTCGCTCAGCAGTTTCTGAGCCCTGAGTGCCATGGGGAGGATGCTCTGGTCCCTTGGTGCCCATGCTGTGCCAGCAGCACTGGGCTCTGCCCATGGGGCAGCCACAGAGCAAGAGCTGCTTCAGGAGCTTTGGATGGGCTCCTGTCCCACGCACAGAGCTGGAGCACCCTGGAACCACTGTCCCCTCTCTTGAAATTGTACGGGCAGACGGGAGCAAGGTGCACAGGGTGGGGAGTGCTGGGGAGGCCAGCCTGTGGGCAGGAGCACTGTCACTGTCACGGGTAGGCCAGTGTGCCTGCAGGAGCACTGTCACTGTCACAGGGAGGCCAGTCTGTGGGCAGGAGCACTGTCACTGTCACAGGGAGGCCAGCCTGCCTGCAGGAGCACTGTCACAGGGATGCCAGTCTGTGGGCAGGAGCACTGTCACTGTCACAGGGATGCCAGTCTGTGGGCAGGAGCACTGTCACTGTCACAGGCCAGCCTGCCTGCAGGAGCACTGTCACTGGGAGGCCAGTCTGTGGGCAGGAGCACTGTCACTGTCACGGGTAGGCCAGTGTGCCTGCAGGAGCACTGTCACAGGGATGCCAGTCTGTGGGCAGGAGCACTGCCACTGTCACGGGTAGGCCAGTGTGCCTGCAGGAGCACTGTCACTGTCACAGGGAGGCCAGTCTGTGGGCAGGAGCACTGTCACTGTCACAGGGCTGCCACCCCTCACCTGTGGGGCTGCACTGCTCAGGGGCACGGGGCAGTCCCACAGACTTCCCCTTCAGGCAGGACTTGAGGCTCACACAGCCATGAGCACATGTGCACACAAATACATCTGCACACACTCACATTTTCCAGCCCCCTAAAGAAAATAAATCGTATGAGCGTTGTGCATATTTTAAACTGATACCCTGGGGGATTTTCAGACCAAAAATGCCTTAACCAGAAAACTTCATGTTTTCCTTGCTCTCAAAAACTCAGAAGAATTCATATACAAACGATGACAAATACTTCATTCAAACAGACAGTTACTCCCCGAGCAGAGGGAATAGGGCCAGCTCAAGTAGTTCGAATGGCTGCATGCAGCTAGGCCCTTTGCTTCAAGACCACAGGAATTGTTTATCACTGAGACTCTCCCAAGCTAATTGAAACCAGCCCTGACTTTTGAACCTGCCAGCACTAAAGAAACTTTAAGTGTTTTCTCCTACTGAGATTTGGCCTATGGGGACTGCTCATTGCTCACTCCTCAGTCATTTTCAGTTTTTCAGCTTTATTTCCACCTTGAATGAATCCTTGAACTAAAAGATGCTTAAGCAATTCTCTGGTAAAATACTTCATTTATATGAAAATGAAATTTTGAGACCAGATTGCTTATTTTGCATCTTTAAGGACATTGAATGCAAGTTTGAATTAATCATAAAGGACTCCTATTATAAAACAGTTTCAATAGTTTGGGGTTTTTTGTGGTTTACAATTTACAAATGTAACTTACACAAATGGCATTTGCAGCGTACAGCATGCTCTCACTTAGGATTTTCACAAGCTCTTGGTAGCAAAAATTTAAGTAAGGAGTTGGTAATACAGTCCAGTTAACCTGAAGCTGGTTTAACATTTTTTAAAAACAAGCTGAAAAACATTTCCGTCCAAGGGCAGACAAGCCTAGTATGTGCTGTACTGGGCAGGCATGCCGGCCTGCCCTATGCAAATGGGAAATTAATTTCATCCAGTACGTATCTTCATCAGGATGCTGTTATAACAGGAACACCAGTGTCTAATGCTGCTCTCCAAAAAACCACTTTGGAAACCATGATGTTCTACTGCTGACACACAATCTACAGCCTTATCATTGACAGAGAAACAGATACAGGTCACAGCACCAGATTCTGGCAGCCTGACATCCCAAGCTTGCTTCCAGCCTTCCTAATTCCCCCAGGACACTGTTTGGTGCATCACAGATTAAGTCAGGACAAGCAGGCAGGCAGCAGCACATTTATCTTCTCTGCAAACATCAGTTCCAAGTGAGATTCCACAGATAAGACAAGTTCATTCAAATTCATTCATCTGAGAATAGAAACCTAAGCCAAAACTAACACGCATTTTATGCTTATTTACAGACCACCAGAGACTAAAGGATTCACCAAGAAATTCACAGGTACCTTGTCTGCAGCAGCAACAAAATGCCACAACTCATTCTCCTGGGAGGTTTCACCACACACCAGCCTGAAGTTCAGCCTTTTCCCACAGCTCTTCTCCTCCTGTGGTCTTGCTCCTGGTGCTGAGCTGACCTTGGTCCACGCAGCAACAAGGAGGGCTGTCCATGCCTGGTGCTGTCTGGACAGATGATCCACCTTGGTACCACAGCAGTCAAACAGCTGCAAGACCACAGGCCCTAAGAAACACTTGCAACAGGATCACATCAGTCACTTCTCTGCACTCTCAGCCTTCAGCACTTTTATCTGCCCAGAAACTCAGGGTGCCCTGAAGAGCAGCACCACCCTTGTGCCTGCAGCCAGTCCAGACCTGCAGCCCAGCCCAGCCCCCAGGAAACAGCCAGGGTGGAGTTGCCATTTTCAAACTTTCTGGGGAAATTGGCAGCAGGTGAAGCCAGCAATAAGGAGCTACTGCCCTCAACTGTGTCTCTTGAAAGGAGAGGCACAGAGGTTCAGGGAAGAGTAATAAAATGGTCAGGTGTTTGTCACCAGGATGGTTCTAAGATGCACTCATGATACTCTGCTGGATCCCTTGTTTAAAGTCCCTGCAAAGATCACCTCTGTCCCTGACACTTTCTGTACATGGTGCATTCATTGCCTTGGTATATGGAATACAGCTGATGGCTTAGAAAAAAGAGGTGAATAAAGTTTAAGCTTTTGTGTAGGTCGTGTCCAGAGGAAGTCTGTGCCCACATGTTGCCAACTGATAAACAATCAGCAGCCAGGTCATAAGTGAATAAGGTAGTGATGATGTCAGTGAACAAGAGAGAATAAAGCATTTCCTCAGTGAACACATCATGACCTTCTGTAGAGAAAAGGACAAAACTCTTTTTTTTGTTTTCTACCTTTTTCCAACCTTGCCTCTTGAATGTGCAGCTGACAGTCTGAGGACCTCACCAAAAGAGGACACAGAGCAACAGAGGACATGCCTGTCCTCATGGGAAGGACAGAGTAAACAGCATATGGCAGACAGTAGTCATAGTGCTGACACACCGTGAGATAATGTTTGGGTCTGGAGACTCTAAACACTGAGACATTTACCTGCTAACATCAGGGAGGTGAGAGGACTATGTGCCTTTGAGCTCTGTATGCCCTGAGACTCAGGCACTGCAGCAGGCACTGCTGGAGCAGCAGCTGGGGACACAAAAGCACCCACAGGTGTAACGGGGCTCCAGTGAAAATGGGTGCATGGGCTGGAGCCTGTGGGTGCACAGATATGGCTGAACCCAATGCAGGCCCTGTGCTCACAGCCAGCGTCCTGTCCACTCTGCTCATGGACAGCAGACACAGGTTCAGACAAGGAGCCTCCTGGCCGTCCCCCTGCTCACCTCAGGAGCACCTCTCCAACAGGCTGCCAGCAGCGCTGGTACACATCAGCAGGAGTTACAGCTTCCAGGAGCTCTCCAGACCACAGAACCAGTATTTTCCACACATGCCAATACTTTCCAACTGCGGGTACTCCTTCTTGACAGGATTTGGGAATGCTTGGGGGCTTTGGATTCACTCCTGGAGCTGGAACAGCCGTGTCAGCACGGCACTGTGCCCAGGCTGAGAAATGTGGGGGTGTAAGAGTCAAGTTTATCTGGAAGTGGGACAGGGGGTACAACAGCTTGGGAAATGCTGACAGAGGCTGTTTGACACTCAACCTGTCCTGAAGAAGCTTCAGGAATCCGGCTCAGTATCATGCAAGCATCAGCCTGGCAGGCTCACACGTGCACACCAGTTATTTCCCCCAGGACCGAAGCAGCAGCAGCCTCCCATCAGCTTGTGTGTGGGAGCAGTCCTGGTGCCAGCGCTAATCCAAGTGGAGAGTCACCCCCAGCTGGCACCAGGCCAGCCTGTTCAATCGCCTCCTCACCCCACGCACCCTCAGCCTCTAGGAAGCGAAGAACTCTACACTGCAAGCCTGCTCTGGCTCCACTGCGGGCACCTGTGCCAGCGCAGGGCTGCGTGTGCCACATTTCACAACGGGCAGCACACAGCCCTTCCCCTGCCAAGGGGATGGCACCTCCATACCACGTGTGAACAGTGCCACACAGACCTGAGAACAGTGCCAAGAGGCTGTTCATTGCTCCTTCGTGGGACACACATTAGTGTATGTTATCTTACAACACTGCAAACAGCAATTAGGGCTCAATCGCCTGGTCCTATGGAGTGGCCTTTGCCTGCAGCCGGCAAAAATTGCATTTGTGGGCTGCAAGTTTGTGGATTAGGGATGTGGGAGACATTAGCTCTCCCCTGCCCCTGAGAGGTGCACACCTTCACCAGCCTGGAGAGCATTCTCACCTGTGAGCTAGGGGGTGACAGGTCCCATCTGCACCCTGCGCCACACAGATGAGTCACCGGGCGAGCACCCGGGGGCCGGGGGGATCGGGGTGCTCCGCAGCGAGGACGCTCATCTGCCCACTCGAGGCGGCCGCCGCCGTGCCCAGGCTGCTGCCAGGGGAGCGGGGCGCCAGCGAGCGCCCCGGGGGCTGCAGGGGGCAGGGGAGGGGGTGCAGCCCCGGCTCCTCCTCCGGCAGCGCTTTAAGAGAAGGTTTTGGCTGCCGCTGCATTCTGTGCGAAACCTGATCTTGTCAGCGTGCGCGGTGAGCTCCTGCATGCCTACCGCGGCGTCGAGCCCCGCGGGCCCGGGCGCAGCAGCAGCGGCAGCTCCGCTTGGCGAGCGCTCAGCTGGGAGCGGGCCAGCTCCGGCACCGCGGCCGAGAGCACCCGCCGAGCGCCGGCCTGGCCCCCGGAGCCCTGCCCCGGCGTCCTGTCCCGGAGCGCTGCCCCGGAGCGCTGCCCCGGAGCGCTGCCCCGGCGTCCTGTCCCGGAGCTCTGTCCTGAGCCCTGACCCTGAGCTCTGTGCCCAAGCCCTGTCCTCAAGCCCTGTCCCAGAGCTCTGTCCTGAGCCCAGGCTCTGAGCTCTGCCTCTGGAACCAACTTGACATCTTTGGATCGGTGCTGAATTGGGCTGAACTGCTCACCGCCACCAAACCCTGTTTCTATTAATTTAAAACTATAACACATCTTAATTATAGCTATTAAAAGCTACTCTATATTTATACTTAATAACAGCACCTTTACTGGGGGCTTGAGAGTTCATGCTCATCTGACAGCCCTGCTCTGGGAGATCTGAGCTAGATGGAGTTGCAAAAACTTTGCACTAGTTTTGCTCTGCATCAGTCAAAGTATTGTAGATTTACACTATTGCCAGACAAAAATTTATATGTGAAAATGGGAAAATACAAATCCAACCTCTAAAAATCCCACCATAACAAAATCTGAATTCAAATTCCTGGCACAAAATATTTTCTTTTAGAAATCCTTTCATTTTTAAGCAAGAATCCATTCCAGCCCACGTGACTCTCGCTGGCAGCCAGCTTAGCACTGCTCCCTACTGTCAGTCCCAAACCCAACAGGAATTTACAGCCTTTCTTCCACTCAACATTGTCACTGAGCAAATTGCAGAAAATGAACTGTGTCCCTCACCACAATTACTCTGTCTCTCTTTCGCACATTTTCCATGTTCCAACCCCAGTATTTGTACTCTGGTCATTATCCACCATAAACCACTGCACCCTGCATCCGTGTGTTGCTTTAGACAACCTCTATTCCCAACTATTCCAACTATTAATCTCACAATGCACATTGTGAGATTAATTTTGAAGAATAAACAATAATTTATTTGTTTTGCTTTTCACAAATACGTGTACCAGTAAAGCTTAATGGCCAGCCCACTTCAGAAGCAGGATGCAGAAGCATATTGAAAACAACTGCTTTAAAATAAAAAGCCAAGGGAAATGTTTTGCCCGTTCCCCATTCACAGGATGCCCTAACATTCCTCAGCAAGGGAGTCGGGATCATGCCCCTGCCTTTGGCCACTTGCTTCCTTACGATGCAAGTCTGTGACCTGTCTGGAGGAGCAGAGATGGTAAGAAAAAGAGAGAAAACTGTACCCAAGGTGACAACAGAACAGCCAGATCCTCACGTCTGCCTGCTGAGCCTCACTGACACAGAGGATGCACACGGATTCAATCCAAGGGGAGATTCAATTAGTTCCCAGCTCTTGGTGCAGCAACTGGCTGAATGTGGCTTTATCCTGCACCTACCTAAGTTCTGTGGATCAGCTAACAGGACAGTGTACCCTTTGGGCAGGAAGCATGGCATCAACATTTCCTTTTTTATTTTCCCCCTCTGCAGCACTGCAGTTTGGGTGTTTCAGCTGCATTCCAGTTCCTGTTCTGTACCCAGTCATCTTGTCAGGAATTCCTGCAGAGCTAAAACACAGGATAGCTAAAACATTGATCCTGAGCTGTGACTGACCCCAACTTGATAGTCCCATTTTTTTCACGGAGGATTAGTTCATAAAAGATTCCACAGCTCCACCTAAAGCTCCTTCCTCTCTGAATTTCCTCATGATGCAACCCATTGAAGTTTCAGGATGGCCTTTATTGCAGCATATGCTGAGGCTTCAAATGTAAAGCAACATTTTGAAAAGGCAGCATCTGTCCGCAGGCAGGAAACCCCTTTTGTTGCCATATTGAACTCTTACACATAGAGGGGGACGCAGTGCAAGCAGTAAACTCTTGATCTTCTCTCGAAAGTCTCTACTTTCACTTATCAGCCTGACATCTCACAGTGGGGCCACCTGAGCAGACGATGGGGCTGGCTCCAGGGCTCGCAGACTGGAACCAGACCTCCGAGGGATGGAGGTGGCCAGCTCCCTGGGACCCTCCAGCACAGTTCAAAGTGACACGTTTCAAACAGCCCTCTGCTCATACCCCATGGCCTTCAAAGCACAAACAGCTTTATTGCCTGGAGCAGGGTGAGGATCCGCTCGGGGATGTGCGGCCGTGGCTGAGCCAGGGCGAGAGCGCTCGGCAGGGACCTCTGCATCCTGTGGCTGTTTGTAAACGAGTTTAAAGCGACTCCTCTCTTTGATTTCTGACATCCCATTTCTGCCAGATCTTTGCAGTTCTCTGTCAGAACTCACACACAAAGAATTTTGAGCAGAAATACAGTAAACTCCCATTAAAAAAAAAAAAAGTTGAATAAATAGATAAATAAATAAAAGCT
Source organism: Melospiza georgiana (assembly GCF_028018845.1). Lineage (NCBI taxonomy): Eukaryota > Metazoa > Chordata > Aves > Passeriformes > Passerellidae > Melospiza > Melospiza georgiana. The sequence continues at coordinate 12,741,977 of NC_080449.1, read as the reverse complement.
TCCCAGCAATTGGACTCTGAAGTTCAGGATGAAACTTCTCTGAAGTAGAAAATGAGTTAACACATAATTAGGGGTTTTCCCAAAGAGACTGAATAATTTATGGAAAGTTACTGACATGTTCCTGACATGTTTGGTCCGGTTACACCTTTGCAAAATATTAAGCTGTGACATCACAGCACCAAAAGATGGTGTTTTCAAAAAAATCTGCTATTGTCAAGCAAACAGAGCAGAAGCTACAGAAACTGCTAAACTTAGGCCATTTTCCTAAATCACTATTTTATAAGAGTAAAAGGAAAACATTCCTAGCTGTGTGCAATGTGTGCAGAAGTCACAGGATCCCACTTGTAACAACTTTCCTTCCTTGTCACAGCTCAAATTAATGGCACTTGGGAGGCAATGAGCAGAACTGGAGTGCTCTGCCCAGCTCCTCCGGCAATTCTTACACAAACTGTTCCTAGAGCAGAGACCTACTCACCACTGGCCAAAGAGTCACTCTGTAACCGAACAGACAGATTTTCCAATACTGATAAATGGATTAGTGGACCTCATATTTTGCAGAGACCTGCAGGAAAACAACTGTCCTCAAACAATGTGAGGGTGCAGCTCTGTGTGAAGACACAGACACTGTTTATCTAATGGCTGGAAAGTTTACAAGAAAACAGCAAACTTCGTGCTGTGGTTGTTGAACTGAAGTAGTACTTTACTAGAACCAGGTTTTTTCGGTAATTTTGCGGTTGTAACAACTATTTTCTTTACATACTGCTATAGAAAAGGGACTCTTTTTAACTTAATTGAAGACACTATCAAGAATAAATATACTGGGGCTTTTAATAAAAACAGTATGAGGGGAACATTCAAAGCTAAATAATCAGAAGCAATTTGTGTTCATGAGCAGAATGATGTGTCATTTTTTTTCCTTGCAATGCTCTGTACTGGATCAGTTTTGAGACTGTGGCAAACTTTAAACCTATCTTAAAATAATGAACAGCAGTGAGGGTTGAAGATAGTTTGAAAAATACACTGGAAAGAGAAAACATATGCCACAGAGTGTGGTGCAAAAGTCATATTTCATGCATGACTTTAGAGAATGTTAATAAGGATTAGAACCATACTTCAGCAGAATAACAATCAGTCAGAGAAGTGTAATTAATTTTTCTTTAGATCTCTGTTAGACAAAAATACAGGAGAGATAGTAAAGTTGCCGATAGAGTTTGATCCAGTGAAGAAATACAGCCCTTAAATACTTGTTGCAATTGTACACTGTAGCTGCACTGCAGTACATGACTCATTTGCTTTATAGTTGTTGATTTTATAATATTATGAATCCAAAAATATTTTAAAATTCAATTTTTTTTTGCTTTGGCCAATAAATATGATTAAGATAATACATCCAAAAACATATGTACGCTGTGTATGTGAGACATATGGAAAGCAGATGTGTTCTTCATTTACATATGACCTAAAAAAATCAGCTGATTACCAGAGATGGTACTTTGTGGAGTTGTTTTGGAGGCAGAAGCATTGTTGCTAGCTCAGCACCATTTTAAAGTAGGCAGCTTGCTTCTCTTGTGCCTGAAACCCCAAAGTCAATGCAGCAGTGGAACAGCGATCATTTGGCTTCACACGGAACAGCCCAGAAATGGAAAACCAAGGTCATTTGTTTCTAAACACGATTGTTATTGAAAGCCTCTTTTTAATATCTTAAGTGCATGTTCCAGCACATGCTTACAGAACTCCAGTTCTGCCTGTGACAACGCTCCTTCAACCATAATGACAATAAAGGCCATGCTCGGATTCCATCGTAAGCCCAACGCAGAATGCCAAAGTCAAAAGGCAAAACTGTGTCTGTCCCACTGGTGGGGAACCACACTGAGGTGGCAGCCACCTCTCCAAAATCACAAAGTAAATTTTATCACAATCACAGATCATGGACGTGACTTTTTAATCAAACCCCCTGGGATAGAAGTTCTCTGGGTGTCAAGTTCTGGTTTCATTTTTTTAACTCTAGCCAATAAGAAAGCAATAACTTACCATCAGATACAAAAGGCCCAAAAAACTTGGCTCTCGATAGCAAACACAACCAAGAAGCATGTTCCCATTCCAGTTAGCATCAGAAGGCAGAGCTGGGCTGCAAAGGGGAGCACCAGAAATAAGCAGTTCCTAAAATTTTTAATTCTTTTCCTCAGCAGAGGTGGTTCAAACGGCAGGGGGAACTGCTGGAGCAATGAGACAGCTTTTCCAGAGCTCAGGCTAATTGAACGCACCACTGATAAATAAACACACATTTTTTCAGGCGGGCGTTTGTCACAGTTAGGAAATTCTCACTCTGCTGCCAGGCTCCAGCTTGGCAGTGTCCAGGGGAATTGTTCCAGCCAGAGTGGCCTCGGCAGCAGCACCAGGATGCAAAGCTGCTGCTGCTGCTGCCCAGCCCTGCCTGCTCGGGGCCCCAGCAGCTCTGCTGACTTCACCACCCCTGCTCCATCCCCTCCTGCACTGGGCGCAGGGCACACCCTCCTCCCAGCCAGGAAAATGTCAGGGAGACCTTGAGGAGCCTCTGCACTCCCTCAAGCCAGCAGGCAGCTGTCTATTTTTTGAGAAACAACCAACCAACCCAACAAACAAATGAACACCCAGTATTTTAAATTCTGTGTCCTGTTTTCTCACTGCAGAGGTATTTCGAGATTTGCTGCTGCAGCAGTGGCTGCAGCACACCCAGTGAGGTGAGCCCAGCCCCATTGCTCAGTACCCTGGCAGCAGCACAGGATGGGGCTTTCCTCCGTGGCACCAGCAAAAGGTGCCCACTGTCACTTCCAGCTGTGGCAGCGTGAGGTGCTTGCACCCACGCCTACCTTGGTGCTCAGGGTGGTCTCTCAGGCATCTCACTGTGATTCCTGCCTGGGAATAAAGCCATCCCCCAGCCCTGTGAGGGCTCTGGTACCTAAGCCCTGCACTGGGCTGGCAGGGCTGGCAACACACACAGCCCAGCCCCACCACCACTGCTCTGGGTGCCCCTGCCCCTGCACCACTCATGGGGCAGAGCGGTAACTCACTTCCCAGAGGGAAATTAAAATCCCACCCTGCTCATCAGAATTACCTAATGCAATAAGCACCAAGATTCTTCCATTATAGACCCCTAAAAATGCAATCCTGTGAGATGTGATAACATTACACCAAGGAAAAAGGGCAGAGAAGACCCCAGCCCAGAGGCTGTTAGGGGCATTTTCTCATCTTCCTAAGAGACCTCATGATCTGAAACATCTGCATTGTCTTACACTGGTCATCAAGACCCACTGTCCCTCTGAACTCCAAATGTTTCCCTTCTCTGCTGCTTGATGCCTCCCTGGGTCACAGGACCTGGCTCACAAATCATTTCAGCCTTCAGAGGGGGCTGAGAGTAAGGCAGGGAGTCTCTGAAATTCAATCCCCAAAGGGGGTTTTTTGTTGGCTTTTTTTTTTTTTTTTTTTTTTTGTCCAAACAAACGTTATTTTTCTTTAAATGAGAATGCTGTAGCATCAAGTGCTGTTAATGCAGGAACACCAGTGCAAACTCACTGTGGGTGAATGTTTTTTCCCTATTTACTGATCCTCTTGCTCAGAGAAGGACAGGACACATCAAGGAGAGCAAGAGGAGCTGTTCTGTGTAGTGTCAGGGCACACAGTGAGGCTTGGTTCCCTCTGGAAGATGCAGAACATGTTTATTTCCTATACCTTTCTGCAACAGATGTGTTCAGTGTTAGGGCAGGATGCCCCAAACTGGCACCACAGCTGGCGGAGCCCCGAGGAGAGTGAACAGCCCTCATGGTCAAACCTGGGATACTAACAGGATCTCAGATGCTTTCTGAAGTCCCCTTTTCTGACATACACACATCTTCATACCACATCACTTCTGCTTGCATGTAACACTTCATATCTGTTAAACACTCCGGGATTTCAGTAAGGCTTTTCCCAATGTTTTGATTCCCTTTGGGGTTTTACTGAACCTTCTCCCCAAGCTCACCCTGCCATCACACAGTCTGCTCAATTCACCTATCAGTTAATTGACCTGAGAAGTTTACAGACGCTGATGGACTGTAGCAGCCTCGCAGTTTCCGGGGTACATAAGGCTCTGTTCAGCAGAGCAGCTCCAGCCCTGTCCATGCTGCGGGGCCACAGCAAACTGACACCAGCTTGCACTCCCGAGATCCCAGCAGAGCTGGCTGTTCAAAGCAAACATGCTCTGCTGCAGGAAAGCCGCAGCCTTGCAGGTTCCTTTGCTTTTTAAAAATGAGATTCTGTGTGTGCTCCCTTTCACACTTCACACTGGCAGCTGCTGGTGCTTACAGTGGAAAGACAAATAGAGGCAAAGCAGCAGCGAATGGCTCCGCACACCCCAGACATGGGAACGTTCCCATCTCGGCTCCTGGGGCAGCCTGGCCCTAAGGAGACACGGGAAGAAATTGTGTGTCGCAGCAATAAGCGTGCCTGGGACAGGCCCCAGCCTGCAGGAGCCCCAGACAGGCCGTTCTGCAAAGGACTTTGATATCTGCCGGAGCAAAGTGCCACAAGAGAGGAAGCATCTGCCCGGGATGGGATGTGAGCACCCACCGGGGAGCGCGAGGTCGCCAGGAGCCGGGGCGGGGGACGGGGAGGAGAAAGGGGAATTCCTGGAGGATGGTTTCTTAAAACATTTAATTAGCACTGACTTTTTACATCTAAAATTACTTTTAAAATGTGCATAGAGATGAAAAATACAGAGGAGCTGGGCACGCCTTCTCAAATGAGGACTGGTGAGTATTGCTGACAGAACCAGCTTGTAGCAGATGAGTTGGAGGGAGTTTGATGCAGTTTCTCTGCCAGTGGTGCCAGGCTGGATGAAAAGAAAAATATCTTAAAACTTTCCCATTCCATTGCTTTTGATTACAACTTGAAAAAATACTTCATGCAAGGAAAGAAGTAATTAATTGGACTATGCCCCAGAATGAAGCATTCTTTCAAAATTTCCCAGACTTCTCTTTCAAGAATTACAGCAACCAGTATAAACTTCACAAATCCACTGAGGAGGCAACTCTTCAAATACCTGTGGTTTCCCACATTTTCCAAGGAAAACAAAAAGATTTATAGTTTCTCATGTTAAATCTGAGGGGCTAAACTTTGAAAGATGTACTTGCCCACCTGCTGCACATGTATTAGTTCTAGCTGAAAAGAAGTCAATAAAAATGGAGAAAGAAGAATTTGCAGAGCTGGTTAAGGTAATAAGATTTGTTTCAGAGCATCTGATCTTTAGACTAACAGACTTCCAAACAGTTGGACAAGTAAATAAAGCACCACAGGGAACCGCTATTTGCAATAGGTTACCGCAGGGATACGCACAAAGGAATTCCTGCAGCTAAGAAAGAGCTGGAGCTATGAAACTTATAATACCAGTACTGGGATCGATTGCTGACTTCCACAACATTGATCCTGTGCATCTGAAAAGACAGGGGGTTTAGTTCCACTTACTCTTTTGCCTGGGTGCAAAGTTTGAAGAAGCTCAGGGAGATATTTCACTACACGGTCTTACAACACAAAAGGAAGTACTTCCTTTAAAGGTCATACGTTCTTCAGAGAAATAAAAGCAGAATATAAACAGAATCAGCCAGCCTGCAAACGGTGCTGCCACGTCTCTGGGACGCTGGTGCCCTGCAGACACACACGGTTTGCCCGGGCAGCAGCGCGGGCAGGGCGCAGGGTGCAGGGCAGGAGCGCGGCACACCGCCAACAAAGCGGCCCATGTCCCATGTCCACCCAGCACCAAGGGGGTGGAGGTGACACTGTTGTAAGATGCCATCTGATCAGAACTTCTTTTCTGTGCCTGACATGAATAAGGGGATTAGGACGGAGAGTTTCCGTGAGCTCACTCTATCGGACAAAAGGCCCCGAGGTTTAGTGTCACACTGCCTGATAAAAGTACAGGAGGCTGTCAATCACAGGCTCCTAGGTACTTGTGTCGGTGACATAATCTTATTAGAAGATAAACCAGCAAAATCCTTTTCATGATGAAACGTTACATTTAATTGCTCCTTGGCTTTTCTGCTTTTTCTCTTATTCATTTGTCCATTTAACTTTTTTAATGTTTGCTATTTCAAGAATATAACAACACGCAGATGCCAGCCATCCCCACCAGAGCTACGCTTCGAATACAAGAACAACCAAGGGGGCTGAGGGATGGTGGTGTCTGGGCAGGAACAGCACAGGTTGTGATCGTTTAAACAGAAGGTCAAAAGAGTTACTGAATTAATTAGCACAAGTGCTCATGCACAGGGATAAAGTTAAATGTTTTGTCACTTGGTTTAATACCAAAGAAAGCTGACAAAAAGAATAAAACACGGTAAAGCTCAGTCTCTGTACAACAAAGGGACTTTTAACATCCCCTTACAAGAGCAAATCCATATTAGCCTCAGTAATGTGACGGTTTTGCTTTCAGATTGCTTCTTTTCAGTTTCACAAACAGGCAGCTGATGCTGAGAGCATGAATCACCTGAGAATGAATCAGGAGAACCTCCAGGGAGCCAGGAGGGCCAGGTCAGGGAGCGTTTGTGTCTGCACCCCTGAGCGCCCTCGCAGCCCCCGTGCTGTGCTGAGGGCCAGGGGCAGCTCGGGGCCAGCCTGCAGCACCCAGGCCAGGGTGGCCCGAGCAGCCCTGGCACCACAGCACCCCCAGCCTGAGGGGGGCTTGACAGGGCACCCGCAAGGTCTGCACAGGCCTCGCTTCTCGGAGAGAGGAGGAGAACAGGACAGGACGGGACAGGACAGACCCTGAGGGCTGGTGCAGAGGAGCGGCTGCACTGCTGCTGTCCCTGGCCACAGCAGCTGGGTCACTTGCATGGCTGTGCAGCCACTGTGTGAGCCTACACACGTGTGTCTGCCCTGAACAGCAGGCAGGAGCCAATGGGTGTGAAATTCCACCTGAACGTGAGAAGAGCTCCCTTACTGCACGGGTGAGCACGCACTGGAGCAGATTGTGCAGGCAGAGCACGGGGTGTCCCTCCCTGAAGATATTCCAGAGCTCCCTGGATGCAATCCTGAACCCTGCGCTCTGGCATGGCCCTGCTGCAGCGGGGAGGATGGACCAGGTGAGCCCCCATGGTCCCCTCCTGCCTTACCCATCCTGTGAACAGCCAAACCCTCGCCAGGACAGTCGCTGTGCCCCAGACTGCCCCAGAAAATGCCCTGGAAGTCAGCGATCACCTACCAGGCACCCAGTTCTTCAACCAGCTGTGTGTGTAACTTTTCCTTGTAAATTGCACTCGAGGAGATTGAGCAAAATTAGCCAACTACAAAATGTGGGAGCACAGCCCAAGCCAGAAGCTTTGATTCTCAAAATATAGATTTTTAAAGCATCATATAATTGTTACAATTAATACACAATAAACATATTGTCAGCAAACAACTAGTGCCATTTAGTACTATGGAGTTCCACTAAAATAAACTTTATACAAAGCACCTGAGTGTCCATGTTATCCAAAAGATTTAGCTCCACAAATGTGAAATGTTAAAAGAAAAAAATGAATTCCATTCATTTTATACATACTGTTCTTTATTTTTTCCAAGTGCCTGTTGAACTGAAAACAAACTAGCACTGGGATCTGAACTGCTTTGAGAAATTAAATGTGTAACTCTCTGCCACAACTCAGATGATTATAAAGGAAATAAGTCCTCCAGAGTTCTAGAAAATCACATTTTCATTAAAGGACTAACAAAAAAATATCTGACAAATGCCTTAATACTTTGCTTGTTTAGTGAAAGTTCACATGAAAAATTGTATGAGAAGGATCAGAGTGGCTGATGGCAGAACAGAAACAGCTTAAAAATGTGACTTAACATTGGTTAAATCAGTGGTAGTTGATGATTTAGTGAAGAGACAATTGTTGCCTTGCTGTGGTACTGGTCACATGTCACTGGCATTCCACAAACACTCTGCCAGCAGAAATCCAACTCCAGCTTTTGGCACGGCAATTTCAAAACAGTGCAACATATTATAAATTAATTATCTTGCTTACTGTTTTCTCCCAAAACAACAGTTTCTATATTACGGATATTTACAAAACCCTTTGTTAAATTTTTGAACATTTAATCACATTTCATACCTGTCAGTTGTATGTTCAACTCCAGAGACTCCCATTAGTACACCCAAAAGCCTATCAACAACATCTGCATGCAGGTTATTTGCTCGGCACCCAAACTCCTCTGACGTTCTTTCTGAAATCAACAGGAGATGCAGAACGAGTTCAGCCCCTCTCAGCCCCAGTGCTGGTGACCCCCATTTCACGGCTGCAGGGTGACCCATGGAATCAAACTCCTACAAATGAGCGGTTCAAAGGGTTTGAAGCGGCAGCGAGGGAAGAGCCATGGGTGAGCTCAGTGCAGAAATTTATTTTTACTGATTGAACTTAAGCAAATCCAAGGAACAATTAGGAAGTGCTGTCAACTAAAGCCTGAAATCTAAGCAAGTCGCCATTCAAAGCACAGTAGGCCCTTATAAACAGTTAATCCACGCAGCTGCAGTAGTTAAAGCAAACACACTGCCCTTCACTGCGCCATCAATTACACCTTCCCAGAAAAAATTACACAAACTTTGTAGGATTTTTCAGAGAGAAGATGGATTCTTTTGGAGACTTGAGGTCAAGGCTGGACTGTTTAAAGTATATTATTAACAAATAAACATTTATTGCAAAAAAACCCTATAGGCCTTTGGGGAGGAAAACAGTGTTATTTTTGGCATCAAATGACACAAGCCATTTATGACATGAATGGCTATCACCAACAGACTGATGAAATGGCAAATGTCTCCCACTTAACTTCCCTTGGCTTCCTGAATAAACTTTTTCAAACACTTTTTTCCTTCTGAAATGGCAATAAACTCCATGTAATTTTGGTTTTCTCTCTGTTATAGCTATTTCAGGATCTGTAGGTGGAAAGGGTTGAAGGTACTTCCAGATTGAAGCTGAGGACTCCCCAAAGAGTGGTAAGGTGATGAAAATCACATTGTTGAGATCCGGGGCTGTGGATTGCCCTTGTTTGTGTGTATTTCTGCCTGACAATGTCCAATTAGCTTTTGGATGGTTGGGTGAAAAACCTGAGGTTTAATTGTGGCATCCAACAAATTGAACATTACAAAATTGAATGCATCCGCTACACACTCAGACATAACCCTGCCAAAGCATGAGCTGATTTTTTCAAGAAAAAAGCCACAAATGGGACAGCCTTCAATTACTCAGTGTTCAAGGGACATGAATGAAGCCAAGATGGTGCCCTTGCCTTGGGCCTGTTTTCCAGCCTTTCTGCAGGACACGTTGGCCAAGTGAGCCCCACTGCTGCTGGCACTGCATGCAGGCACCTGGGCCAGCCTGGCGTGCAGTGGGACCACAGAGCACCCACACTGGCTTTGCCAGAGGATGCTGCCAGCCCTGCATCGGCCAGCCCGCCTGTCCCCTCTGTGGGGAGCGGCAGCAGCATGGGGAGGACGCTGCACGGGGCAAGACTGCGCTCCCTGTAATTGCTCTGCAATCCCTGGGGATTCTCCCACATAAAATTAATGCAGGCGCCATCACGACTAATGTATTCTACACCCAGAGAGCCATGCTGGGAACCAGCCCCAGCACGGGCTGTGAGCTCCAGGGAGCTGGGGGAGCTGGACACCCCAGAGACCCTCAGCCACCCCACACAGGCCATGTGTGCCCCTGCAGCCCCGGCGCGAGGCATGAACGAAAGCTGCTGCTGAAACACAAACTCTGCCGCCTCCGTGGAACTTTTTTCCACAGCAGCTCCGGCCAGGAGCAGCCAGGGCTCAGCGGGAATCCCTGGCAGTAGGATCCGCCTGCTCCTCCATTACCAAAGGAGCTGTCAGTGCTATTAACACTTTCTGCTCCCATCAGCTAAATCACTTGTTTTCTTGCAGCTCCAAGCAGTGAGCCTGGCAGGTTCAAATGAATAATGCCATGCAGAGATAGCATTGCTGCAAGATTACACTGCCATTTCTTCCCTCAAATTGTTTTACTCTGTTTGTATTTTTGCACTGTTTGCACACTTAACAATAACCAGCCTCACTGCTGGCGCTAATGTTCATGCAGGGTCCCACCACACTTTCCATATCAACTCCAGCGTGAGTGGGACCTGACTCCACAGGGTCCAATCCATAGGGGAAACTTTTCTTACTGCCAGATGAAGCGCATGCCAAAATCCAACTGCGAAGATATCTCATGATATTAAACTGCAACTTCTGCTTAGGGTGGGTGAGAAGCTTAGGCCTGTGAAAAGCCCCAGAAACTGTGGTGAGCAGCTCCACTGAGCCCTCACCAGCCACTTGCTGTCAGGTAAACTGACCTTGCATGACACTGCAAGCTGCTGCACGCCGGGCAATCGGCTGCACTGGCACTGCTGGGAGCAGGGATTTGCTGGCCCAAGCTCCTGCCCGGGGCCTGTCCAGTGGCAGCGCCAGCCCCCCATGCAGGGAACGGCCCTGGCTGCTGGGGAATGCACTGCCAGCCCCAGAGCACTCGGGGAGATGGCAGGACTGACTCAAGCCTGCAGGTACACACGAACGTGCGCAGAACAGATATTTAGTCTGCAAACCATGGTTATTAACAGTGGGGTGGAGGGGGGAGGAGGATCAGCTCTTCCTCTTCTGGAAGGTCAGAAATGCTGGAAGAGCAGCATACCCACCTGCCCAGGTAACCTGCATGACCCACCCCACGGAGGCAGGGAGCACCAGTGCCAGCTCCCCCGTGCCAGCTGCCATCCAGCCACCACAGCCCGTGGCACTGGACCCTTGTGAGCTGCCAGCCACACCACCACAGCTCCATATCTGAACACCTCATCCTGCCAGGACCTCACAGGTCAGACACCATGTTCTGGGGGCTCGGTGTTCGAGGAGAATTTGGCCTTTCTCAGTGAGGATCTTTGTCAGGTATGGTGCCACCCCCAAGGGCCCCGTCCCACAGAGCTGCCCGACCTCGGCTGCAGCTGCACGAGCAGAGCCAGCACCCTGTGAGCTCCTCTGCTGGGACTGCAGAGCTGTGCCCATCAAAGGTCCCCGTGCACTGGCTGCAGCAAGCTGTGCCCATCAAAGGTCCCATGCACAAGCTGCACCACACGTGCTCCCTCACTGACACACAAGGAATGCACCAGAGCCAGCCTCTAAGAGCAGAGGTGCCTCTCTCTATCTGAGTAATCCCAGGCTGTAACTAAAAATGCTTTAAAACTATATTCATAGTTTCTTCTGCAAATACCAGCTTGCCTGCTCCCTATCATAATACTAACATGATGAAAGTAGCAACTGCAAAAAAAATACTGATGTAGACAATTATTCTTTGTTTGGTTTTGTTTTGTTTTTGTCATCAGTGAATGGTGATTCAGGTTACACCAAGGAACGAGCATGTGAAAGTAAACTTCCTGACAGCTACCAGGAGGATTTGGTCCTCAGCATGTGCACATAAATCCCATCAGCTCTTACTGGGAGGGTGCACGTGCACTTTTGTACATTATAAATAAAACACTGATTGCAGTAAAATCAAGAGCCAAATTCCCTCCTTTGATGAGCGAGGATGGCTCTCACTGAAGCCAATAGGAATTGCATGTTCACAAGTTCATGTCAATGTTTGCAGGGAAAATTTTGTGCATATTAAAGAAAATATTATGTTTTGGAAGCAAAGAAATTACCTCCATAACAAGTGTTCTATTTGCCTGTTACAGAAGAATCAGAGCACAAACACCTAACAAGTCACAAAGAAATCTGCTATATCTTATTTATGCTGATATCAAGGGTATTTATTCAATTTGTGCTGCAGCAGTTCTGCTGTGTCTGTGAGGAAGATTGCTGCAAAATTTCAAACCCAGGAAAATAATGAACTGAAATTAGTCATATTAACAATCCCTTTACTGTAATACAATCTCAGAAAAGTCTACTTGTTGGCTGCCCACAGGCAAATAGTTTTTGAAAGGCAAAACTCCCTCCCATTCAGTGGGAGCGAGGTGCTGAGCAGGTGGGCCAGGCTGGGCTGGTGGTGCACTCAGACCCCCTTTTCCATGCTGACCCCAGCACTGCACCCTCCGGAGTCTGCAGGCACTTGCTGCTCACTGGAAATATTTCATTTTAAGGGTTTTCCTTCAAAGTGATCTGCACCAGAAGTGCCCAACATACGGCACACGGTGTTTGTCTTTCTGAGGCACGTTCAGCGCACGAACAAGGCCGTGGCAGCACACACTTATCCGGGGTAGTGCTGGTCGGGTAAGAGGAGACAACAGCCACCAGCGATTTGTTTGTGAGCAAGCAGAGCCTATTTTGCGAAATGGCTGTTTGGGAGCAGCCTGCCGGGCCCAGGGGCAGCAGCCTCTCCTCCCAGCCCGCTGCTGGGGCTCAGCAGCCACGGCCAGAGACGCTGCAGGTACGCCGAGCAGCAAGGCTCCGGCAGGGCACCGTTGCTTCTAAGAAGTACAAGTCTAGCTAAAGCAAGTCCAGCAATGCAAACTAAACGTAAGTTGATATGTAAAAATAATTTTTTTTTAAAAAAAAGGAAAAAAAAGTTGAGTATCTGTCTCAATTTTGTAATGAATTTAAAGAGGCTTCTAAAACAAGTTAATAATTTGCCTGAACAAGATACTGAAGATTCAGATCTATATTAGCATGTATGTTAGAAACACTAACACTGCATTTCAAACAAAAATTCAGGCTCATTTTACCTTATGAGTATTTTCATCTTTTTTCTCTTTTATACATTCTCCCCTCAGACTCAGAAGTCTAGCTTGACTTTCACCATTTATTTTAAGTTAGATGTGAAGCTGTTAATGTATTTTTTTTACTTAGCTACTAATGGAGAAAAGTGATGTCTCTTTCCCAAATGTAAACAGTGCTGTTAATGCTCCGCTGCTGCAAAATGAGGTTATCTCCCTTTTACATTTTATAAAATACCATAACTCAGAAAACACCTCTGCTTTCTAAATAAATTCTAAAACTATTTTATCAAAAAGATCAGTTTTCATTCATAGCTTTGGCTATACCAAACCACAACTACACAGTCCGCAAGGTGGATATTCAGTAAAAACTTCCTGCCCACTTCATTTAGTTATTTCAATTCACCTGGAGAAAGGAAAATTCTGTTCCTAACTGTACCCATTTATCTCGAGACTCTTCTAGCTCCCTTGTTTGGCTGCTGCAGACTCAGCTGTTGGGGCTCACAACACATGGTAACTTATAACTAATCTTGTCCTTTGTTTTAAAACAAATGTGGAAATTTTATGTTCTGCAATGAACAAGAAACTGTCATTTCTTTATGAGTCAATCTGTGCCCTGTGAGTAATGTAATCATCCCAAATCATGCCAAAAGCCCTTCCTACCACACCAAACCATCCCAGAGCAATACCTGGTTTGTTTACCTTTACTGCAGATTGCTGATCAAGTCACTTCACCGTTTTATTTATTTATTTATTTGCTTGTTCATTACCTCACTTGAGCATTAACACGACTTATCATGTGCGGAAAAAACCTGTAGGCAAAGAGAAGAATTTTCCTGTTTTTTGTGAACCTGTCCCTCGCCTTGCACACCTTCTGCAGAGGACACAGCAACGGCCTTTTCCCAGCTTGCTGGGGTTTGAAATCCACAGCCTTTCTCTGACTCTGCATTTTATGCAGCCTGGTCCAGGCTGGCCCAAGCCGTGTAAAATCCATTTCTAACTCTGCCCTGGAGCGTGGCTGCTGCGGTTACCCTCGGCACGGCCCGAGCCCCGCGGAGCGCCGGAGCTCCGCGCACACCGAGGATGCGGCTCTGCTCCCGGCCGGGCGGCGACGGCGGGCCCGGAACGGCCCCGAGCGCCCCCGGCCCCGAGCAGCCCCACGGGCCCCGAGCGCCCCCGGCCCCGAGCAGCCGCCCCTGGGCGCCCGGCCCCGCTCCCTTCCCGCCGGGAGGGCCCCGCTCGTCCCCGAGCGCCGCAGCCTCGCCAGCTCCCCAAGCTCCAAAGCTGCAAACCTCCCAAAGCTCCAAACCTCCCAAAGCTGCAAACCTCCCAAAGCTCCCCCCGGCCTCCACACCCAGCGCAGGGGGCTCAGCTCTCCTCCAACCAACCCCTTTATCTGCTGCACTCGCCATTCCAGAAGAAAGAGTATATTGAATAAAATTGAATCAGCTCCTGTTGCGAGCAAGAAAAAGCAGATTTAGCCTAAATCCAAATTTTATCTGGAATTAAAAAAAAAAATAAAAATCACAGCTGTATTAGGAAAAGCATACTCCATTTTCTCTCGAATATTTCTGCCCAGATATCTGACCAAATGAAGCAGCCGCTGGCTAAATCTGCCCCCCCTCCGCCCCCCCTTTCAGGTACACCGGAGCAGTGAGCACTTTAGGAGATACCAGGCTTTACAGCCTGCTCCAAAACGGAGGCAAGTGACAGGGGTGTATATTTACCACTGAAACACACTGATAGCCTAATTAGTTTAAAAAGAGACATTATAAACCAGCTGTTTCATTATGATATATTATTGATAGTTGGAAAGGGGATGTATGCCTTTGAATTACCTCAAAAATTTAGACCCAAAAATAACAGACTCAGTTTCTAAACAGAATGCAAAGTATTCCTGTTTGTTATAATAAGTGAATTTTTCTTTCGATGTATTTCACATCTATGATTTTTTTTCTCATGCTAGAAGTAAAGCATTATAAATTATACTCCTGTTAATTTAATTGCATATGGCCTATACTGCACAGACATCTTCCCTATCGTTTTCTGTCACGGATCAGTGCAAATCGCGTCCTTGCATTGCAGTTATTTTGTCCAGTGTTACGGCGCTTGCAGCAGCACACCAAAATGTCTCCCCAAATCCTGAACACATTCCCTCCCAGATCCCGGGCAGCGCTCGCAGCCCGGCCCGGCCCGGTGCGGGCTCAGAGCTGCCGGGGTGCGGCGGGGCCAGGCCCGGCCCGGTGCGGGCTCAGCGCTGCCGTGCCGGGCCGGGCCGTGCCGGTGCCACCCGCGGGGTCTCAGCGCTGCCGGGCCGGGCCGGGCCGGGCCGGTGCCAGCCGGGGGCCGAGCCCGGGGGACCCTCGGGGGGCTCAGCGCTGCCGGGCCGGGCCGGGCCGGTGCCAGCCGGGGGCCGAGCCCGGGGGACCCGCGGGGGCCCGGCCCCAGCACGGCCACCGCGCTGACGTCAGCGGTGCAATAACAGCCCCGCTTCCTCCGTGCTCCCGCCCGGGGGCTGCTCCGAGATCCGCAAAACTCCGATCCTGCTGAGGACTCTTTATGGGGCCGATGAGAGCGATGGTGCAGGGCCGGCGGGGTTTTCAGAGAAAATGCCAGAGTATTCCAGTGACTTGGAAAAGCATTTTTAGTGGATGACATAACTTTAATCATTACTCCATGTCCTGGGCATGTGCTCAGGCTACTCCTGTCTCTAAGTTTCACCTGGTTTCCGTGCTGTTTCCTAGGGACCCGCACGCGAGGACCAGCGCCCGGCCAGCACGGGGCGAAGGCAGCCGGAGGGATCCCGACCCGCACGGTTCTGCCGAGCTCACAGCGCTGCACGGCTGCACCCACGAGCCGAACAGATCCCCCGTTAAAAATAAAACAGCAACACTGGAAACGCATCAAATCCTGCCGTTCGCGGATTGCCATGGTCCGCTGAGCACGCAGCAGAATCCGGGAGCTTTGGTCCCTCCCGCACCGGGCTCCCACCACATTCCACCGCCCGCGCTCTGCGAGAAATAACAGGCACAAAACCGACAGACACTCACTGACGGGAAGCTTTTGTTATATTTTGAATCTAAAACGCAGCCGAAGTGAGAAACATCGGCCTCAGCGTTCCGCTCGCCTGAAAGCATTCCCAAAATCTGGAGGGGCCAAGGCTCCCCCAGCTCCGGGGCTTCAGGGGCTCCTTCCCTCCTGCGAGGGACGCGTTGCTCCGTGCTGACTGCACGGCCACACCGAGCCCAGCACCGACAAGAAAGGACCCAGAGATGAAGAGCAGAAATACATGGTGGGTCTTTTTAACAGCATCCAAAAGTGATGCTAAAACGATACCTGACACATGGAAAAGAACAAAAGCCTGAATATTTCTCTTTCTCACCCTAAGCAAAACTTAGAATGCATTAATGAAAAATATTGACATAGCGACTGTGGGTGTTTGCTATCTGGTCCCCTGAATAAAAAGCTCTTTCAGAGCCTTTATTTCCAAAACTTAAACAGGAATAGAGATCTTTCTATAAATTATATGCACTGCTTAGATATGAAATACATATCCTGGAACAGTTATTTTTCATAACATATATTTTTTTACTATCAGCAAGAACTAGGGCAAATCACTATATAACACTGGGCAGTGAGAGAAAAACAAACCAGAAAGCCACAATCACAAAAAAAAAAAAAAAAAAAAAAATTAAATCACAAATGGAAAATAAATGTATCATTTATAAATGCTAACATTTTGTACTAGAAAGCACTGTTATGAGTGATACAATAAGTAAATTCATTTAAGCAAAGAACCAAAATGCAACTACCACAAGCCTTCTATTTTTGAAAACAAAAACAAAAACAAAAACAAAAAAAAAAAAAACACTCAAAACCATTAATTCTGAAGGTTTCAATTTCTCAGAAACCAAACTTCTTTAAAAAAAAAAAAAAAAAAAAAACAAAACGCCAAAACAAAAACCCACAGTGTAAGGTTCCAAAAGTGGAGCAATTTGGCAAAGTTCTAATTAAAATCAAAGACATTCTGCTTGACTGGGGCTTGTGAAAGCCAGCCTTCCCTGGTGACACGGCTCTGGGGGTTTTTTTCTTAAAAACCTTGCCATCAAATGCACCTGACCCTCAAAATCCTAAATTTTAGCAAAATGAGTACTTTGCATTAACTCAAAACATCAGTACGTAGTCATGCAAGTTTAATTCCTTCTTTAAAAAGAGACCAAAATACATGCCCAGCTTATCCCACTGACATACTGATGATATTTTTGTGATAAATTACATTTATCAGGCACCTCTGACTACTTCAAACTGGGCTTGGGCTACTAATCCACCTCCCCCAGGATTTGCTGTAACATTCCAAGCATAAGGGTAGCTTCCCATAGCCAACATTTTTCTTAACAAAATAAAAAGAAAAAAGAAAAAGAAAAACTGTTTTCACCCTTCCCCCTAATGTGAAATGCCCTCATCCAAGGATGGGCAGCAATCATTCCTGACCCAGGGAAAGGTGTAAGGTCTGATATCTGACCCATCAGAAGCTTGCTTTCATTAGAAAGATGAGACACCATTTTCCCAAAGATATATACACAGCACTTGATTATAGTCCTGGGAGTTCTGGAGAAATCTGACCTTTTAAATTACATTACTACGTACAGAAAAATCTATTTAAGGCAAATTTCAGGAACTGAGATATTTAAGTAAACTTTATTCTCTCTTTTTAATTTTTTTCCCCCAGATATTTGTAAATAGGACTCAGGACAACAAAAAGCATCTGATGTTACCGATCCCTGTCTTGCTCCGCACGGGCTCCATTCCATCTCACTAGCCCAAGGCACTCTCTCTGAGCACACAGGCATTCCCACCCCGGTGTTCCACCATCGGCCGGGTCCTCTCTCAGCGCGCTCACGGCTTCCCTGCCCGGCCTGAGGGATGGAACTGACCCTCTGCACTGCACAGCCCAGGGCCACTCGCACGGACACACAGCTATTTTTATCCTTTGCTACCATAAACGAATATTTCTCCGGCTCCGAAAGGGCACACAATCCGTGTCAGCACAGTTTCCCATGTTCGCTCTTTTGGGCTAATAAAATCTCAGAGAAAACAAATTTTGATTTACCGTGTCTCCCCTCCCCTTCCCGCGAGCCGCTGCCGCTGTCAGTCCTCGGGGGCACACGCAGCAGGGCACCATGTCATGTCACACTAGGTGCTGGGATTCAACAAAGGCCAACATGTTGATATCTTTTTATTGCTCGGCAGCCTGGTTACCCCATTTTCCCCCTCTACAATTGGACACTTTTGGTAATACGGGAAGTTCTGAAGCAGCAACAATTCTGTTTTCAGTCAGAAAAGTGTTTTTGTTTTACAAAGCAATAGTCTCTGATCTTGCTTTTTAGGTCACTAAGTACAATTCTTTATTTTACAGAAACTAAAGTTGGGAACTTTAGAGAGTACATTTATTTGCAATTAATGTAAATATTTACATTGCCAAATAATGCTTTTTTAGGTAGCCTAAAGACTATTCGACATTCTTTACTAATTAAAAAAAGTATCTAAGGTGTTACTACCTATAGAAAAAGAAGTTTCACCGATCTCCAACTACAGCTACCACAGGGTGGTTTATTTTGCGTAGAAATGCAAGGCAAAGCCTGTGGACGGGGTCCCTAAACCGGGCACGAGAAAACCCTGAAGGTGCCGCAGCCGCAGCCCCACAAGGGCGGGAGGGATGGCGGCAGCCCGCGGGCAAGCCTGGAGTTATTCCCATGCACGGTGCCCGGGCTGTGGAGGACTCTCTGGGAGCTAGCGAGGGCTGCAGCATGAAATAACATGTTTTGTTGTAATTCCTAAACAGGGGGACATTTATCTGGGCCATTTATACAAGAGTTATAACCCTCACAATATTTATACTCAGCATGTCATGTTAGCATTTACTACCCGTTTCCATGGAGATGGATTTTCATGCTGTAGCTATGAAATGCACATTGTTGCCACTAAGCCACTTCAGGCCTTTCTGGATGCCTGCTGAATGCCTGACAAAAGTTGATGCAAACCAATAGTTGTTGTTCTTTGTTTGTTGCCAGACTTCTAGCAGAGCCATATTATGTCCTAGTGATTGAAATGCCCATGTTCGCCCCCCTCCCGGCACAAAAAGGATCCTCAATTTAGGTGACAAGCATGAAGTGGGCTTCTGCAGGGGAGGGCGGCCCGGCGCGGGGCCGGGCTCCGTCCCTGCGCGGGGCCGCGCCGCGGCGGGGGCCGCTCCCGACGGCGCCTGACATTTGGGGATAAAGCCGCAATAAGAGAGAGCGCGGGCAGCGCCGGGGCCGGGGCCGGGGCCAGCCCCAGCGCCGGGCTCCTCCCGCCGCCGCGCCGCTCCCCGGGCCGGGCCCCGCCGCGCCCGACGGCCGTTCCACCGGGCCGGCCCGCGGCAGCGCAGCGACGGCCCCGCCGAGCCCCGGGCCCGCCGCCGGGCAGCGGCACCGGCCTTTCTGCGGGCCTCGGCCTCTCGGAGCGGCCCCGGGGCGGCGGGCGGGACGGGACTCGCGGCGGGCGGGAGAGAGCCGCGGGACGGCTCCGAGCGCGGCGCTGCCCGCGCAGCCCAAACCGGGCCGGGCCGCCCCATCGCCGTCCCGTCCCACGGCACCGCACGGTACCGGACCGCGGCGGGCCCGGGGCGGGAGGCGGCCCTGCCCGTGTCGGACGCCACGGCTCGGTGTCTTCGGTCCCATTCGTGCCCGCCGCGCAGCCCACGCCGGGGTCCCCGCTGGCCGTGGCCGCATCCGTAGCCGTGAGCCCGGTGCCGGGCTGCCCGCTCGGCCGGGCACGGGGCGCGGCCCGGTCGGGAACACGCCCCGAGCCCGCCGCGCGCCCCGGGCCGGGCCGGGCTGGGCCGGGCCGGGCCGCCCCGGCGGGACCCCCGCCGCCCCCCGCGCCCTTACTGTTGGTAGTCCTGCTTGCAGTAGAGCTTGCGGTCCCGGAAGTAGCAGCTGGTGGTGAGCGCCTGCTGGCACGCGGCGCACTGTAGGCACTCCTCATGCCAGGAGGACTCGTTCACCCGCATCAGGAACCGGTCCGAGATGGGCCGCTGGCAGCCCTCGCAGACGGCCTGGTGCTGGCACTCCGACCCTGCAACGGCAGACGGCGGCGTCAGGCGCCGGCCCTGGCCCCGCTCCCAGCCCCGACACAACCCGGCCCCGCTCCGCAGTCCCCGTCCCGGGCAGCGCAGTCCGCCCGGCCCAGCCGGTCGGTAACGCCGAGCTCGACGGCTGCATGCCCCGCACATGCCGGCGAGACAGTCCCGCGCCCCGCACGGCTCAGGGGCTGGCCGGCCACAGTCGGCATCAGGCCGGCCGGGCCCCTCGGAGCGCAGCCCCGGGCACCGAGCGGTGCGCGGGACCGCTCTCGGCGTAGTCAAGAAGCGACCGGCAACTCACCCAGCAGCACTCCCAGCGTGGCCGGCCCCGAGCGCAGGGGGTGGTCTTCCATTTTAATGCCGTCCAGCATCTTGGCGCAGTCCGGTGGGCCCCGCGGGAAGCACCTCTCCAAGGACTCGGGACCCGTCGCGATGTCCATGAGCGGCGGCGAGAGGCGCTGCCGGGCGGCGGGGCCAGCTCAGCCCCGCGTCGGGCCGGGCGCGGGGACACTCTGCGGCCGGGAGGAAGGAGTCGCTTTTATTTTTATCTGGAAGACATGAGGAGCGTTTCCTGCCCGGGCTTCCAGAGACGGGGGGCAGAGGCAGGAGCCGGCGCCGCCGCCCATGGGGCCGCCCCGCTACACGGGCGCGCACATGCCGCGCACACGGCGCCGGCCAGCCGCGGTGTCACCTGCTCGCCGGCAGCGCCGGACCCACGCCCTGCTTGGCGCGGAGGGCCCTCCCGGGGCGGGCCGTGCCGGGCGGAGCGCGGGCGCGGCGGGCCGGGCGGGGCACGGGGCTCCCGGCGCTCCCAGCCCCTGAGCCGTGCGGCGGCCCGAGGAGCCGCGCCGTTTAGAGCAGGGGCCGCGGCGGAGGAACACACCCCCCGGCGCCTCACCCCTCCTCAAACTTGCTGACATTTGAACTCCATTGGTGCGCGGCGTATCGCTGCGCCGCGGTGATCCGTCTCCTCGACGTCAAATAGTGCCCTGGCCCCGCCGGGCCCCCGCGGCCCCTGAAGCGCGGCGGCGCCCGGGGCGGCCGGCTCCGTGCGCCCCGGGGCGGCCGAGCGGCGCGGGCAGCGCGGGCCCGGGTCGCGCCCCCGCGGGCCGCGGAGGGGGAGAGCGATCTCGGCTGCCGAGGGTGGCGGACGAGCGGGACCCCGGCCGCTCCGCTCCCCGCTCCGCGCCCCGCGCCGCTCCCGGCCCGACGGCGGCTCTCGGCTCCTGCCCTGTCCGGGGTAGGTAGCAGCGCGCGTCCAGCGCCGGGCCGCGGGCAGGTGGCGGCAGGACCGTCCCTCGGGGCCCCGGCACCGGCGGGGACGCGGCTCTGTCCCGCGGACGGCGGCGGCGCGACCGGCCCCGGCGGGCACGCGGCCCCGGGGATCGCGCCGCGCACGCCCTTCCTGAAGGGCGGCTCCGAACCGTCCCGCCGGGGCTGCCAGCGGGAACGGAGCGGCGGCCCGGGGGCTGCGGGTGCTCCTGCGGCGGCGGAGCCCGTGCCCGCTCCCGCGGCAGCGCTGCCCGCTCGGCTCGGCCGCCAACGCTTCTGAACCGCGGGGCTCGGTGCGGTGCGCCCGTGTGCGGGACAGCCCGCGCTCCCCGCGCCGGGACTCCCTCTGAGGACAAAACCGACGGGAAAGGGATCCTGCATGGAGCGCCGCACCCCGCGCTGACGGCTCCCCTTTCGTGGGTTTTTTTTTTTTTTTTGTTCGTTCGTTTTTGTTCGTATCTTTGTTTGCCTTTTCCCCCCGATACCGTTAAAAATCTAAATATGAGGAAATGAAAATCCAGAAAGGATTCTATGTGGAGATTCTTAATGTGACCTGTGATATGCCATGACCCTGTCAAGAGAAGGAGTATATTTTGTAATGCTTCTAAAACATTGATACTTAATAAGCAGGACGAATGTTTACTTAAATTACTTAATGCTTTTATTTTGTGGTTCTTAAGATAAAACTTCTTTTAAAGCCGTTTTCGCAGGGAAAAAAATCTTTGATAGAAATTCGTCACTGTGTTTTAGTAAATTATTTTCGAAAAGGTTTTCAGTAATAGAGCCTATTTGTTTTTGTTCTAGACGGAAGAAATCGGAAAATCTTTGTCGTTAATGCTGAAAAAATAATATATTATTATTTAATTCTGAGATCAAGATAAAGGCTGCTAAGATTTCACAGTTCAATCAGTGGCGCAAAAGCTGATTGTTCACATTAATTTTTTATGTCCGCTTCCTATTTTTGCGTAAGGTTTCGGAGTTCTCCATCACACGGGTCTTCCATCAAATCATCTTCTACAACTGCGTGGAAAATTAAAGCCCCTGTTTCGCAGAAATTTTCATAAATTCTGACTATATAAGAACAAGAAAAAAAAACCTCCTCAAAACCCAACGAAAAGGCATCGCTGAGCAGCGGGACCGGGAAGCAGAGCGAAAGCCCCCAGCCCTGCACCCACAGCAGTAATTCCAGCTTTGTTCGTGGGCTTTTACTCGCAAATATCACATTAAAGGTTTGTTGCTTCTCTCCGTGTGTGTATACGAGCACTGCGCCGGGTAATTGTTATCCCCGCTCCTGCCCCGAGAACAATTCGATGAGGTGTTATATAGGTTTATATAATGCTTTTAACGAAAAACGAAACGCAATTAAAACACCCACGCGCAAAACCATCACAGAAATAAACCCTAACCAGACTAAGTAGCCCCACCTCCCCGCGGCTTCCTTCGAATTGTCCTTTTATTTGCAAGGCAAATCTCTTTGTTTTGAGTTAAATTTGAGAGTCGAACAAGTAACGCAGTCGGTCCCAATCCTTCCCAAACGAGGCAGGAGGAAGGAACCACCGGGATAACTAACAACGGCCGAGCCCTGTGCACCGACTGCCCCACCGGCCGCCCCGTCCCGGCTGCCGGCCCGTCGGTGCCGCCCGGTGCACGCGCTCGCGGTACCGGCGCTGCGGGGAGCGCCGCGGGACCCGGGGCGGGAGCGGGAACGCGGCAGGGCCACGGGCGTCTCCGCACCCGGGAAGGGGGCGCCGGGCTTTCTCCGCAGAAGCGTGCGGTGCCGGAGGATGCGCGGGCGTCTGTGCAGTCTGTCTGCGCGCATTCCCGGCTGCCGGGACGCGCGTTCTCCCCAGTAGCGACGGGCACCGCCCGCTCCCCTGCTGAGGCGGGCACGACCAGTGGGGTGCCGGGCGCTCCGCAGGCTGCGGTTCGGTGCGGGCCGTGCGGGCCGGTGGCGCGGCCGGGGCAGCCCCGGGCGGGGCCGGTGCCGGTGCCGGGGCCGGTGCCGGGGCCGGGGCCGGGGCCGGGGCCGGTCCGGGCTGAGCGGGGCTGGGCCGGGCCCGGTGCCGCCGCGGCGGGGCTCGGGCGATGCTGCCCCCTGGCGGCGCGCGGCGGCACGGCAGGGGCTCGTCGGGCGCGGGGTCAGCCGGGGCGAGCGGGGCTGACCGGAGCGGGAGCTGCGCAGCGCCGGGACGGCGCTGCTTCCCCACCTGGACGGGCCGGACAGCCTCCAGCCTAGCGGTGCGCGGCCGCCGGCCCCAGCCCTGCGGCACCGCGGCAGCGGGGCGGGGGGAAGGCCCTGGGCAGCCGCGTGCCGACGGCTCACCGCGTCCTGTTCTTCTCCACCCACAGCCGGACTCCGCAACTCGCTCCCCTGCGGAGCCCCGGCCTTCCCCGCTCGTCAGCGGCCGACGCCGGCGCGCAGAAAAACGCCCGTGGCGTTCGGGGAGCCGGGGCACCAGGCTGCCGGCACGGAGGACAGCTGCCTAGCTTCGGCACCGGCACGGAGACCGGCCCCCGGGCGGCCTCATGGCCGGTTGTCCGCGAAGCCTCCCACAACAGGGCGCTCCCCAAGCTGGCTCTGCAAGTCCGCAGCTCCGACCGTGCCCCGGTGGCGGCGCCCGCCGCCCGGTGCTTCCACGTCGCCGGGCTCTCCCCCGGGCGCCGACGAGCGGGCAGTCCCAGGACAGGGCCGATTTGGCTCGGTAGCCCTAGCGGAACGGCCCCGGCCCGGGACGAGCCGCCGCCGCCGGCGCACGACGGTGACTGATCCAGCCCGCGCTCCCCCCTCGGAAGGATGGATGTGAACGAGCTACTAAGTGTAGTTACTAATAACAATAACAATAAATTATCGGACTGTTGCTCAGTAATGCAAACAAATGTTCCGTGAACAGCGCGGAGTCTCCCCGTGCCTCGCAGCAGCCCCACCGGGACCGGCCCGTCTGACGAGCGGCTGCTCCACGGCCCGGAGAGACGACCCCATTCGCCCGCGGCCTCACGGAGCAGGTGACAGGGCCAGCGATCAGGGACGGGGCCAGCCAGGGTGGCCGATAGGGAAGGTGGTGCGGGCAGTATCAGGCAGAATGCGGTCGGAGGCCGCGCCGCGTGAAAAGCGGCGAGCGCGGAGCCGGTATTTTAATTAAGCAGGACCTCTTTGATATAGGCTGCTTGATGCTATCTATCTCTGCTCTCTGTTCCCGTCACGACAGCATTTGGGTAGGAAAATTGCTGAGCGAGGCGGGTCAGGCAGGGCGTCGGTGCCGCGCCGAGGAGCCGGAAAGCCCCAGGGAGCGGCGGGCGCTGCGCAGCGCTGAGCCCCAACCCCGCCGCGGTGCGGTGCCGCCGAGCGCCTTTTCGGGGGGCCTGGAGGAACGGGAGCCAATTTACCATGATTAAAGGCACAGGCGAGGAGGCGCCACGCATTTGCATGCGCCTTCATCTTCCCTAAGTGGATTTTTGAGGGCAGCGCGGCAGACAAGCTCGGGCTCCGCATTCCCTCCGCCCGTGGAGCGCCCGTCCTGACGGCCTCGTGGCGTGGAGGGCTCGAGCCCCCCGCCTGCCCCAAGGAGCCGCAGGACCGGGCTCGGCTCCAAGGCCCGGCGCGGGGCAGCTCCGCCACTCGGCTCCGCGCTGCGTCCGCGACCAACCCGGCGCCGGGCACGGCCCGCAAGGGCTGCGCCCGAGGCGGAGGCTGCTCCTCATCCTCATCGGGCTCCCGGCTCTCGCTGCCCGCTCGCATAGCTCTAGCGCGGGCCGTGTTACTGGCTCAGCCCTGTCCCTCACCCGCCCTGAGCCGCAGCGACCCAACGGGCCGGGCCGGGCCGGGCCGGGGGCGGCCCCGGGACAGCAGCGGCGGCCGCCGGGCTCGGTTCCGGCTGGCACCGACCGCAAGGGCTCTCTCCGGCCGCTCGCCGGGGGCAGGGACCCGATGGGGCGGGCGCGACGAGCCCGGCTGGCAGCAGCGTGTCGCGCACATGTGCCCCGGCGGCGACCGATGCCAGGTGCGAGGCTGGGGGCAGAGTTTACCGCCGGTCTCTGACGGCTCTGCGGGTTTCCCAGCCCAGGGGGTGTGGGAGGGGTCCTTTCCCGGTTCAGGGCAAATACCTTCGTTTCACTGGGAAATTCAACCTCTCCTTGGAGCTGGATCCATTATACGGGTTTAATATCCGCTCTTTTACAGCTCAGTGTTGTAAAAGGCAGCAGCCAGGTCTGTGAACTCTGACATGTGCACCCGGGGGGGCTGGGGGGGAACGACAGGACCTGACGGCGCGGGGAACGCCTGCGAGCGCAGCCTTTCATGTGCCGAGCCTCGGCACCGGCCCCCCCCGCGCTGCCCGCCGGGGCCTCGGGGTCCCTGCGCGGCCGCGGGGCTCGGCAGCCTCCGAGGGGCGTCCGGGGCTCTGGCGGGGCCCCGCCGCTGCCGGGGAGCGGGCAGAGGCCGTGCCCGCACCGACACTCGGCAGGTGCCCCAGAGAGCGGGCCAGGGCCGCGACAACCAGCGAGCCGGCCCGGGCGCTCCGGTCCCGGGGCTGTCCCCGCCGGCGGGACGCGCTCCCGCAGGGACACGCTCGGCAGAGCCGCGTCTCCCGAGCTGGCGCGAGCGGGGCAGTGGGACGGGAAAGGACGAGAACGCCCCAGTCTTCTGCTTTTTCTCCCGAGATTTGCCAGGTGCGTGGAGAAGCCCGGGCGGGGGCACCGGGCCAGGGCTGTCCGCGGGGCACGGCGAGCGCTCGGCGCCGGCCGGGCGGCGTGGGGAACGGGGCGGGAGCCCGCTCCGCCGGTTCGGCAGCTGCGCGGGCTGTCCGGCAGGATCCCGGCACCGCGGGACCCGCCGCCCCCCGAGCTCCATCTGCGGCTGCCGGGGCAGGAGGGCTGCCCGGGCCGGGGGGCGCTGGGAGCCGTCGGGCCGGGGCGGCGGGGCCGCTCGGGCTCTCGTCAGAGGCTCGGCTCCTCAGAGCAGGAGGGAGCTGGCCGCTCCTCTGCTTTTCCGAGGCGCTGCGGGATCGTTTCTGTAGGTTTAATCGAGGAACCTAAACACAGTTCGATTTTCAGGGGGAAAGAAATATAACAACAAGGAGAAATCGTTTCCTTTTTGTTCTGGGAGGCCTCTCCGTTATAACTAATGTTTCCCTGCGCCGTGCCGAGGGGAGCGCGGGCCGCGACCGCCCCGAGCCGCTCTCCTTCTCCCACCGGGGCCGCCCCGAGCTCCGCGTAGGGCCAATGAAGCGCCTGGGCCAGGCAGGAGCGCGCAGACACCGCGCCCTCTGCGCGCCCACGCAGAGCCGCTGCCCCGGCTCTTCTTGAAAAGAGACATGAAAAAACGCGTTGGGGAGGAAGAGGAGAAAAGAGAGGAGTGGACTCTGCCTGCAGACGACGTCGCTTTTACGTAAAGAAATGAGCAGCAGGAGCTGCAGTCAGGGGTGACGGCGCTGCAGCGGCTGCTGAGGCTCTCCGGAGCT
The DNA here is from genome assembly GCF_028018845.1 of Melospiza georgiana. NCBI lineage: Eukaryota > Metazoa > Chordata > Aves > Passeriformes > Passerellidae > Melospiza > Melospiza georgiana. Next base: position 12,715,439 of record NC_080449.1, on the reverse strand, counting down.
GCCTTTGTCAATAGAAAACGATCACTTACAACGGGAAAAATCAAAAGCCGCGCGAGTAAGCAGCGCTGTTCCGAGCGGAGCGCTCCGCTCTGGTTTATATTAGCGATTATTGTGCTGTCATTAAGGAATGCAGGGGTGGAAGGATTTGCTTCGGGACTCGAAACACACACGATTCAAGAGAGAAGCAAACCGCCGCAGCCTGCGTGCCGCACAGAAAGCGGGGATAACGCTGAGCAAACCCCGAGAGAGGCTAAGGGGGCGTCGAGGAGGCCGTCCCTGCTGCCCCCCAGGTCGAGCCCAGCCCCGGGGCCGCTCCTGCCCCGCTCCCCTCAGACCCTCCTGCTCTCCAGCACCTCGCGCCGGGCAGCTCGTCGCGCCGAGCGCTGCGTGGTGCAATTCCCAGCGTGGGATTCCTCACCTGCTGCCAGCTGATCGCTCGGAAGACGCACGTGAGGCTGCAGGCTCTTCTGGCAGCGTTTCCTGGTCCTCTCTCTCCTTTTCTTGCATATCCGAGTTACCTGCCGTGCTAGGCGCTGGCGCGGTTGAGCCTGGAGCGGCTCCTGGAGCGCTCCGGGACGCAGGGCTGCCCTCGCCCCTGCCGCGGCCGCTGCCCGCGCTCCTGTCAGCGGCCATGCCGGAACACGGCTAATTTTCCCTCCCATTATAAATAAGCCCAGCTTATTGCTTACTATTTCTATTTATCTCTAGTAAATTTATGTAAACTCAGCTGCGGCACCGAATTGCTGAGGATTCCCTTTCCCAAGGTCTTTTCCTTTAGGATCACCTCTGATCCTACGGCTAAAAAGTTATCATGGACAATAAGCACTTTCACCCGCAGCCTCAGGTAGCCAAGAACACGGGTCCACATGACACTCTTCCACAACACAGACACGCTCATCTCAAAACGAGGGACCCGCATATTTTTCGTCGGAGTCGCGGTGATCGATTCTTCCTTAATCGAGACCTTTTGGTGTCTCGGGACTCCACATGTGAAAACGGGGATAAAGAGTCAGGAGCAGGGTCTCCGTTCCTAGACCAGTTTTGGCTTTGCCCTTTCCGTAGGGATTCCCTGGGTATTCCTGAAGTTCAGTAATGGACGGGGAAAGATGTTCCCCAGGAACAGACAGTTTATGGGACACACGCGTGCCCGAACAGTCACATTTACTGCAGATTGGAGCATCCTTCCAACCTGGGTGAAAGGGACTGCACAGAGGGAACCGAAAGACCGTATTGAGAACTTCAAAGTGTGATTTTCGATGTGGTCCCTGCGGATATGAACACATTCGCGTTTTCAGTCGCGGTCACCTGAAAGCTCTGTCGGGAACAGCCTACCACCCTCGCGGGAATGATCTTATGCTCTGGACGAAGCGAGTTCCGTTGCAAAAAGTGATTTGTTCAATCACTTGCCCACACAGAACGAGTTCCGTGCGTGCTCAACTCCTCATCTTTGCTTAAACCCAATTTAGAAAACAAAAAACCCCCAACCCCTCTGTCCCAAGCAGCCCATCATATAAACTGATGGATAAATGCATTTACACTCCCGATTCTGGCCGCGGCAGAGGGGCACCACAGCCGAGCACGGGCTGCGCTCCGCGGCCGCGCACAGCCCGCGGCGGCACCGGCCCCGCTCCGCAGCTCGGACCGCTCGGGCCGCGGGGCTCTGCGGGACAATGGGCAGCGGGACGGGCGGAGGAGAGCCGGCCTGCGCCTCTGCAGGCTCCGGAGCCCGGCCAGCCGTGCGGGACCTGCGCTCCTGCTGGGACACAGCGAGCTCAGAGGCTCCGGCGTCAGCAGCACATGAGCTCCCGGCTCCTGCTCTTCATAAGCGCCCAGAACAAACGCATCGCCCGTAAACGCCCGCACACCGAGCCCGTGGATGCTCTAGCACACGAGGGATGTGAGATCGCTCCGGGGCCAAGGCGAGCCGCTCGAGCGGCGCCCGAGCCCCGCTGTCCCCGCCGTGGGAGCCGAGCGGGCTCCGGGCCGGGCCCCCCTCTCTCCCGCGGGTCTCTCCCCGCAGAGCGCGCCCCGGGCAGGGCTCGTCCTGCCGCTCCCCAGCCCCAGCGCGCAGCCTGCAGCGCCTTCACAACTCCGCTTCTGACGCCTTTTACGATGGAGAATCCTTTCCCTGCCTTTGTGTGGGAAGCAGGAGTTGCAGTCAAAAATGTTAAGAAAAATGGTGGTTAATTAGTAAAATAATACATTTAAACAAGACATTAATTAATGAGATATACTGTTATTAACAAGATATTAAGACGCTACTGTTAAATGGGAATAAAACGGGTGTGAAGTTTGCAAGATTTTGAATTTTCAATTCTCAATTCTACAAAGAAAATAGAGAAACGTTGCAGGTTTTCATTTTGTTGGGGAGTCCTAACGCATCTCTTCTGCCAAACCAAGAGGTATAGAGGGCAAAACAGGGCACGGATGAAGAGGAATTTTCAGGGTAACATTTTGTTTCCCTGTGGCAGGTGAAAGACAGACAGAACAGTTGCTATTGGTGGTCAAACAGAGTTTTCAGCATTGTGAGATATAGAGCTGAAAATATCGTATTCTAAGCAAGAATGTGTGCTTCTAAAATATAATTGTTTAGGAAAAAATAGAATTTTAATTTCAATTACAATTGTTCTATGAGAGACAGATGTGAGCTGCTAAAATGTTTAAAATGTAGCTCAACAATGAAAAAAGAGATATTAAAGAAATATGTGCCACTGATGGGATTTGATTGGCAGGTTGTATTAATTACAAGACTTTCACCTCTGAGACTGCTGTTCCAATCCAGACAATGTCCAGGGAAAACAATTTAAAGTTTGTTTATATATTCTAAAATTATATAAAATCAAGTAGGCATCTTAAAAAAATAAAAAGGAAAATAAAAAAGAAAATTTTAAAAAGAAAACAAAAGGATGAATTTCACTACAGTGAAATACATAAAAAGAAGCATCTGCTAGCACATACATTTTGGTCACCATCCTACAACTCCGGAATATTTACAGTTGCTACTACATGCAAATTGTATCTGTTGGATCCATAATTTGGAATGAAGTGAAAGATGTTACCCAAATTTCTCTCACAGGGCACACCGAGACCTGCACTTCTCCAGCAGGTGGAGGTAGGAATGCTGCTCATTGTTAGTGAATTAATAGAAATAAAATAATCAGCGAGGGGAAGGCAGTTCCGGTAGCGCTAAGCCAAGGTGCTCAAAATTCATCACTTAGCTTTAGAGAGCTTACAAGAGCAGTTTAAAAGCACAGGATCTTAAACCAGCCTTTATTTTCATTCCTAGTGGCTAAAACACGGGGTCCTTTCTGGTCACATTTCTAAGTTTTCCTTGCATGCAGAGAAAGCATTTTCTTAACCTTACAGCGCTGCTCGGGATGTGCCTGCATGCAGGAGAAGCCAAACTTCTCTCTGCCGAGCATCCCCAGCGGATTCTGCCCAGACGGAGCGGAGACATCCCTGCCCACGGAGCCAGAACCAACAGTGACACCTGCATGTCCAGGGCAGCTCCTGGCTGCAGCAGGGCCCCCATCCCATCCCACCCCATCCATTCCATCCCACCCCATCCCATCCCACCCCATCCCATCCCATCCCATCCCATCCCATCCCATCCCATCCCATCCCATCCCATCCCATCCCATCCCATCCCATCCCATCCCACCCGATCCCATCCCATCCCATCCCATCCCATCCCATCCCATCCCATCCCATCCCATCCCATCCCATCCCACCCGATCCCATCCCATCCCATCCCATCCCATCCCATCCCATCCCATCCCATCCCATCCCATCCCATCCCGAGCCAGGGGGGCACCAGGGCTCTCTCCCTTCGGTGCTGGGAGGGGCTCAGGGGCTCTGCCAGGCTCCGAGGGCACCACGGACCGCGGAGAGCAGAGCTGAGCGCTCGGCTCAGGGAACGGCATTCCAGCCCTTTCCATAAGAAAAGGGTGGGAACAAAGAGAGGATAAGCCATTTATTTAGAGCCCGAAGATTGAGTCAGAGAAGCTCTTTGGCCTGAAGCTTGCCCCAGGCCTTAGGGCACCCTCCCGCACGGCAGAAGCAGCGGCAGTTCCAGCCAGAAGGGCCGGCACAGGACGGCAGAGCAGGGCAGCCCCAGCCTGCAGCCACCCCTCTCCGGGGCCTCAGCCTCTCCGGCCGGGGCTGCACCCCGTCACCAGCACCGTCACAGCACCCTGCCACCAATATCGTGACAGCCACAGCACCCTGTCACCAGCACTGTGACAGTCACAGCACCCTGTCACCAATATCGTGACAGTCACAGCATCCTGTCACCAGCACCGCGACAGTCACAGCACCTGCCACATTATCGTGACAGTCACAGCACCCTGTCACCAGCACCGTCACAGCACCCTGCCACCAATATCGTGACAGTCACAGCACCCTGTCACCAGCACTGTGACAGCCACAGCACCCTGTCACCAATATCGCGACAGCCACAGCAGCTGCCTGCGGAGGGATCCCGAGCGACATCTCGAGGGATCTGCATCCTGTGCCTGATTTAGGTAAATGAAGGCAACCGGTTTGCAAAGAGCAAAGGTGTGTTTGCAGCAGAAACACCAACTACTGAAGCACCGTCTCGATGTAAGAAACAGCCTCCGTGTCAAAACGGGAGTGGGAATAAATAAATCTGCACTAGGGCAATATTTTGAACCGTAACCCCCATTTCAGTCTGTTCTACATGTTCTATGGCTAGGCATTTTATGTGATTTGGATACAACTCCACTGGTACATTAAAGTTTATTGGCCTTGAAAACAATGGCTGCATCACTACTGATGGAAGACTTGGTGTTACACTGTCAGTGCATATTTTATTTGATCTCAGTCTTAAATAAAACTCAGACCTTTGTACTCCATACTGAGTTGGACTTTAGCCTTTTCCTGTAATTATCTCGTGTCTTGTTAACATTTTATGAGCACATCTGCTTAAATAAACTTACTTGATGCGCATTTGTTTTGGCTGTAGCCTTCTTCATAGGATGGACGTGTTTTTCTCTTTGTCTTGTAAAAGAAATCAAAATAAATCTGAACAATGGGACTGTAAGGGGAATAAATTTAAATATAGGGTTTGTTTCATTTAACAACTGTACAATACAGTTGAAATCAAATATATCTGACAACATTATTCATGAGGATTTAATATTTATGTGCTAAGCGTAGAACATTCAGGTAATTACAACTCTAAAGCATTTTTTTGTTTGCCAGTTGCATTGACTGATTGACACTGGAGCAGCACGGGCACAATGTGTTTGTAGAAATGGACTGTAGAAAAGGCCAGAGTTTTAAATCTTTTTAAATCTATGATTTTTATTCACCTTCTGAGTACTTCCAGAGGAATATAGTATTTCCATATATTTTCCCTGCTTGCATATATGTTACTCATTAGTTTCTGTCTCTGCCTGGTCACAGCACAGGGAGAAGTGGCACGGAAGGAGGAGGCCTGGCCAGCCCTGCCCGGGCACCTGCCCGGGGTCTGTGAAGGCAGAGCCCACTCCAGGCCTCCTGCAGCCCCTTCTCCTCCCCTTGCAGCCAAGGGACCCCACAAACACCCCCAATCAAACGGTGCTTCAAGCATTTATTAAACTGTACAGATTGAGTGCTCTCTGTGCCTCTTTAAAACATCTGATTCATCTCCTTTGGGTCTGTTGGCACCTTTGGACCTGTACTAAAAGTGTTGTGTGAGAACCCAGAGCTGCCTGCAGAGCGATGCTGGCCCTGCCGTGCCCAGGGCAGCCCCTTCCCGGGGAAGGGACACAGACAGGTAAGGGCAGAGGAAGAAGGGAACAATGTTAAGTGATTTGTCTTTCTCAGTTCTTCCCATACAATGTATTCCTGGCGAGGAATTAAACCTCAGATGCTGAAAATAAAACAAATGCAGAAACAGAAAGAACTGGACTGGATTACATCTTGTCTTTCTCCATCACCTTTCTCCATGTGATGTTTAATGGAACTCGGAGCACACAGAGATGTATTCATTGACCACTAGAATGCAGCAACTTCCAAGTAAACAGCATCTTCATACAGCAACATTCAGCATGAGTTAAGCCCAATTAAAAACATTAAACAAGGGAATGGTTTATGAAAGTTGCAGGGAGGGTTCAATATGGTCTCGTTCATATTTTCCTGTTTCAGCCCCAGTTACTGCCCCTCACACAACCTGCTTGAACTGCTCGAGGCATGCAGGTGCCAACTGCCCCTGCCCTGCTCTGCGCAGCCATCCACTGCCAAGCCACATTCCACCTGGCACAGGGGCACAGGGACATGGGGTAAATGCTCTGCTGGGCTCTGCTGGGCTCCCACCTGGGCATTCACCCACCCCCAGAGCAGCCAGGGCGAGATGGGGCAGCTCTGGGTGGGGCCATCCCTGGGTGGGGCAGCTCTGGGTGGGGCAGCTCTGGGTGGGGCCATCCCTGGGTGGGGCAGCTCTGGGTGGGGCAGCTCTGGGTGGGGCAGCTCTGGGCGGGGTCAGCCCCGGGTGGGGCAGCTCTGGGTGGGGCCATCCCTGGGTGGGGGCAGCCCTGGGTGGGGCAGCTCTGGGCGGGGTCAGCCCCGGGTGGGGCAGCTCCGCCCCCCAGGCAGGCACAGCCCAAGCAGCACAATTGTGAGCAGCCATCGGGTCAGTTTGTAACTCTCCTGCCCCAAAACCAGAGGCCGTTGTGAGCACTTGAGACTTTTTCCATTTCCCCTGGTTAGCAAAGTGTTTTTCCCCAAAACACAGATATTAACGATACCTTACACCAAGCCAGCACATACTCTAGAGTGTGCCTTGGGCAAAATGTTATTGTTCCACATCCATTGCAGCAAGGTTTGCTGAGCACACAGCACCTCCACAGCTCGGGGGAGTGCGTGGCCCACGGTTAGAGGAGGCAGCCTCCCGTGCACCAGCCACACTGCTCAGACCAGAGTGTCTTGTCGGAGCAAGTGTGTGCCAGCCCAGCACAGCGCACAGAGCACGAATGCCACCTTCCCTGCCACTGCCGGCAGCAAGGCAGCGTCTCTGGCCTGGGCAGTGGTGATGGCAGCAGGGCTCCTCAGCCTGCTGCCCCACAGCAGCACCCCCAGCGCCGCCCTGGGCACGCTGGGGATGGCTCTGCCCCGCTGAGGCCCTTGGCAGGACTCACAGGAGAGGAAGGAGTATTTCAGTGCCCAAAGCCCGACTGCCACCTCCCCAGATTACTCTCCTCATCTCTCAACTTCCCAAAAAAATAATACAACTATCCTCTCTCCCTTCCACTATATACTTCATCCCTCAAGATAAACTGCCTCCAACTTGTTACTTTTCCAAAAGTCACTGTTTTCCACCGAGTATTGTGCTGGCAGAGCTACACATAATTATTCCCTGTATTACCTTCAAAGCATCAGGAACTAAACGAAATTTTTTTCTTAATCGAGTTAAGTCAAGCGCTAAAGCTGCACCGTGGGAGAAATGCCGCAATCCTCAAACCTTTCCTTTCTCGCTTGGCTCCATCTACCGCTGCCGCCGCAGATTGCACACGGCCGAGGCCACCAAGAACCCTTTAAAGGCTAATTCTTCAAGAGATTAGGAGAAAGGCTGCTATGAAGGAAAAGACAAGTGCTTGTGTGTGTTTACCCCGCGGGGTTTTTACATCAGAAGTGCGAAGCAGGATAATCCAGTGGAAAGTGAGCTGCTTCTCGCTGAAAAGCATTTTGGAGCCAGTTTAATAACCCACTATGAGACCACACATCAGAATTCTGTTTATTTAGGGAGCTAATTGGAACGGAGCCGGAGGAGGAGCCGGCATCGGAAGGGAGCGCAGCGCAGCTCGGAGCGGGGCGGGCACCGGGGCGGGCACCGGGGCTGGCAGTGCCCGCGGGCGCGGTGGTGCCACAGGGGCGGGATCGCCAGGGCAAGGATTGTTTGCTCGAGCCTCCGGTGATTTCCCCGGCCAGCGATGAGGGGCTGCTCCCGCCAGCGCTGGCACTGCCTGCCCCCTGCATCCTCGCTGTGCCAAGGGCTGGCCACAGAGCCGGGCTGTGCCCCCTCCGGGCACCGCCGGGCAGAGGGAGGGTGCCATTTCACATCTGGCTCGGCTGAGCAAATCATTGGCACTGTTTGGTTGGTATTTTTTGGTCTGTGCTGGAGGACACTGTAAGATTGCTTCTACCAAAGGAAAAAAATAGTGATGCCAGATTGCAAAAGCCTGTCGTCACATAAACTTCAACAAGCATTTTTGGGCAAAGTGCTGAAATTCTTACTCAGCAAAAAGCTCCAAACCAGGCTCTTAAAATCCACTCAGGTGGCTTCAAACCATTAATGTCAATAAATAAAGTTTGAGTTCCTCGTGCCTTCAGAGCAGCGCGAGGGGCACTGTCAGCTCTGCAGTGAGAGCAAGGACTGGGCTCTCGGTGCAGGGAATCCCACTGAGGCTCCTGGACGGCAGCTCTAAAGGCTCTCTTGAATGCCACGATGCCTGTGATGAAACCCTGTATACAGGCAGGTCACTGCCACATCTAAGAAAATACTGAGTACGAGTGCCATGAGACAAACAGCTGCATTTTGCCTTTTATTTTCACTTTGGAACAGCATTTTGAGGCTCATATTTTGGAGAATTTTGTTAAAACCTTTGAGATGAAGCAGCCAGTGTCAACCAGTTGCCTCCACTACGGGGCAGATACTCCAGGGTAAGGCTTGCTCTACTCACGTTAAGCTGATAGTGCAAGTAGAGAAGTCTTTTCCCTTTTGGTTTAAATGAATCCTTGCCACTTAAGTTCATGTTTATTTTTATAATATGGGCTCTCTGTCATTTATTGCTCCCAAAGCGACTCCAAATACCATGCTGGTTATGAGGGAACCTGGGAATATACTTCTGAATTGCTTGTGATTTATCCTGGTTCTGATGCACGTAATAACACAGCTCTTCTGAAGCCTCTTCAAGGCTATTAATTATTAATTTCTGTACTTTGTGTTGCACCACGTGACATTATTGTGGCCGTGGGTAGGAATTACTGGGCCTGTGTTCCCCAGTAACCGCATTATCATTGGGAATTTCATATTTCAGGCTAACTGCTGAATGGCTTTGGAAGAGCTTTAACCAGTCCCCAGCAAGGGGACACACGCCATGTAAAGCAAGATCCGTGGCAGGATCAGGATGCTGGGGAATGCGGAGCCCAGGGGAAGGTGAGGCCAGCGGCAGCTGTGAGGACACAGGGCAGGGCAGAGGGGAGATTTGCTCTGCAAACGTGCAGCGCCTTCCACCCTGCCCGGGCCTCAGACCTCGCTGTGCCTCCGACTAAAGGAAACACAGGAAGAGAATGACCCCACACAGGAGCAGCTTTTCATTCCTCAGTGCCAGGTGCCAACTGCTTTAACCTCGTGTAACTCCTTGGAGAAGGCAACGGATCCAAACAGGCAATAGCCCGAGGGTGGCCGTGTGCCCACCCGTGCCCACCCGTGCCCACCGGTGCCCACCCGTGCCGGTGGGAGCCCGCACAGCCCCGCACACGCGGTGCCACCAGGCAGCCCCAGCAGCGCAGAGCCCTGGCTGTGCAGCCTGCGTGCCCCGCGAGCTGCAATGGGTCTGTGCCTCTGTCCTGTGCTTGTGCAGCCGGGTTCCCTGGGCAGAGTCAGGGATTCTCCCAGCCTGCGTGTGCATCCTGCCAGGGGCTGTGTGGGGCCAGGCCCTGCGCCGAGGTGCTGCAGAGGTGGGTGCTGCAGAGGGGGGTGCATGCACAGGACCCTCAGCAGCGACCAAGGAGAGCCTTCCCTCCCCCTTCCTCCTCAGTTACTAAATCTGTTTAAACTCGGGGAGAGGGGTGAGGAAGTGAGACCTTTTGGAGAAGTCACATAGAGTTTGTTTTCCTTGGGGGTTTATATCAACACTGGTCTTGACATTTTGCCTCTTATTATGTGTGGCTCTTTAAAAGGTGAAATAATATTTTCTTTTGCTTGAGAAAAGGACAAAGTTCAGACAAGGCGCTCAACCCCAAATCATTTTCTTCTTTCCCAACAGTTTACACATTGTCTATGCTATGCTTCTGCATAAAGCAAACAAGAGAGTGGCAGGGAGGCCCAGCTGCCCCAGGCCCACGCTGCCCACCTGTGCCTGGCACCCTGCACTGCTGCACGGGCAGGGGGAACACCACCAGCCTGCCCCACAATGCAGCTCCTGACTGACTGACCCCAGCAGGGCTCAGAGTACTGCCCTCTGCAGTAATTTGTGTATATTTAATGAAAGATGATAGAATTTGGGATTGTTGCATTCAGTAGAAAGTAAATATAATGCTAATTTCTGTAGACACAGATCATGGGGTTATAAGCACAGTAAATCACTCATTTGCAGAATTATTTTACCCCAATATTTAATTGCAACCTAATAAATCCACATCATGTAAAATCAAGTGAAAACAGACCTAAATAATAATCTGCAAACTTCTGATAATAAAATGGGACTTTTCTGTAACACAGGCATTTCTATTTTAGGCAGGCTTTTTTTCAGTGTTCTCTTTAGAAATCCATTTTACAGACAGTCAGTCTTCAAGCAATATTAGCCCGTAAAACACATATCCACAAGAAGTTAGCAAGCGTGTTGTATAGTCACAAAGCAGTTGGTGATAAGGAGGGAGCACTGAGGCACGCTGAGCTCCGAGCGGGACGGGGAGGTCGCCCACGGTGCTGAACCTGCTCACAGCACCAGCACTACCTCAAACCAGCTGTTCAAATGCTGTAGGACATGCCACAGACCTCTGACCCACAGGTGAAGAGGGAATGAACGCAAATCACAATTTCCCAATTATTTGGAGGTGAAATGTGACACTGCAGTTAGTGCTCACCAATCAGGCTAACAAGTTAGCTGAAACTTTATCTTTCTGTACTTAAATTACTGGGAAATCATCTCACAGCCCTGATGGAAGAGATACCAGTGCTGCCCTGCTTACCCGAGGGCTGAGGGTCACTGCTGTGCAGGAGGAGCAGGAACTGCAGCCGTGGCTGCCTTGGGCAGGGGCCCGGGCACAACTGGGGCTCCCTGCAGCGCTGCTGGGGCTGGCACAGAGGGTGGGTGGCACCCGAGCGCTGCCCGTGTGCCCCTGCAGCGCTGCTGGGGCTGGCACAGAGCCTGTCTGCCCTGGCACAGAGGGTGGGTGGCACCCGAGCGCTGCCCGTGTGTCCCTGCAGCCCTGCCCACCCTGGCACAGAGCCCTGTCTGCCCTGGCACAGAGGGTGGGTGGCACCTGAGCGCTGCCCGTGTGCCCCTGCAGCCCTGCTGGGGATGGCACAGAGCCTGTCTGCCCTGGCACAGAGGGTGGGTGGCACCCAAGCGCTGCCTGTGGGCCCCTGCAGCCCTGCCCACCCTGGCACAGAGCCCTGTCTGCCCTGGCACAGCCCAGCCTGGGCACAGCTGGCACCCACGGCTGCCCCAGCAGCTGCCCAGGAGCTCGGGGGCCCTGCTGGAGCAGTGATGGTGCTCTGGTGGAAGGCTGGTGCTTCTCTGAGTTTAACAGCTTATGATAAATATGGTGCATGCTGTCAGGGTAAGATTTATCCTTTCCTTTCATTCTACCAGCTGTCAAACATGTTTGATTTTTCTCAAGCTTTGAGTGTTGCAGGAATTTAGCCAATAAATTCAACTGATGATGATTTTCATTCTAGTTTCAAGCATCTGCCATTCATAATGAAGCCTGACTGAAAATGTAAGAAGAGTATTTTTAGTTTTAAAATGTGTCAGAGCCTTGCTGCAAAAGATGGTGTAAGGCGTGAGTAATGAACTTATTTAAAAAATCAAGGTGCATCAAACTCCATAAAGCCAAGTGGGACTCCTCCCCAGAGCTCTGCCCGGGCTGTACCCGGTGTGCAGAGCACGGTGCCTCAGCTGTGCTGCCCGTGGGACAGCCAAGCCTTTGGCTCTCTCTGAGCTTTCATTGTGTCTCACTGGCAGTGAGTGACTCCCTGCCCTGAGAACGACTCCAGCACACGGTCAGAGCTCACATTTCCTTCAGAAAGCAATGGGGAAGGTGCAGGAGCAGCTCTCCAGGTGGTGGCAGGAGCAGACAGGACTGCTGAAATTCAGTTTTCTCTCTGTCCATGAGGCTCAGTGGCTGCTGTGCTGCTCAGCTGGGACCGTGGGCATGCGGCTCGTGCGTGGCACAGCACCTGCAGCTCCACAGGCACACACAGCCAGTGTGCCCAGGGAACCTCCCTGAGCCCTGCTGGCATCGCCCCAAGCAGGGCTGGGTGCTTGGACCTGTCCTCAGCACCACGAGCACAGGGGGTGTTGAAAAGGGCTTTTCCCAGAAACTGAGGCAGGCAGGAAGCTGTGCCAGGGAGCAGGGACTGACTCTAACTCTCCATCTGTGCCACTGGGCAATCCTGGGGTGGGCATGCCCTCAGGGGACACAGGAGCCATCCCCTCCTGGGACAGGACAGAGGAGGTGACAGAGTTGCAGGCCTGAAGCTGCTGCTGGCTGCTCTTGTGCCTGTCTTAACTCCTGAGTGTTCAGTGTATGGAGATGCAGACAAGGAGGATCAGTGGCTTTAGGAATTCACTTGCTTTTACCCACATTAACCACCTCTAATCTCTTGGAGAGAATTGACATTGACAGGACCGAATTGTCTGATAATAAATTTATCAAGATATTAATGATCATCAGCTTCTCTGTGTACTACTTGGCAAAATCACTACAGGTCTTCCTATTAGTTGGAACTGCTATCCATTTAGGGCTTGCTTTGAAATTTTATCTTTCCATCTTGTTTTCTGTTTCCTCCTTTTTTTTTTCTCCCTTTTTTTCAGAGACCTCATCTGTTTGCCAGCATTCTCTGATCAACATCTCTCATGTGTTTCCCATTAGGGCTATGATGTGTCTAGCCATTTTACTTCTCCTGCCCTTTTAAGTGGTGTCAGTCTTTATGCTTTGCTACTAGTTGCCTTTTATCTCCACAGTCTCCAATTCTCAGCGCACATCATTACCTAACTCTTGAACTATCTTTTCCTTGCTTGCTATGACAAACCTCGGGGGCCTGTGGCAGGCCCTTGCAGGATGTGGATAACGATGCCTGGCTGCCCGTCAGGAGAGGGGCTTTCCATGGAAAAACAAAGGTCCTGGTTCTGTGGCCTCCTGGACAGGGCTGCAGTTGTGCCTCCCACACACCTGCGCTGTCACTGCCATTCCCAAGGGAATTGCAAATGGTCCCCCTGTTCAAGGGACCCAGGAAACCTCCTCTGCAAGCAGCTGGCACCCCACAGGTGCCGTCTCTGCTCCCTGCTGCCCACCTTCCCCAGGGCTCGCCAGGCTCAGGCTTCAGGAGCCGCAAACACTAAAGTGGGAACTGCAGCGAAGGCACAGAGCTGCTCTTTTTCTGGCTGGAGAAAATGTAGTCATTACTCCTCGACAAAAGCCAAAGCTTTCTATTTTTGTAAGAACAAGAGTAAGTGAAGCAGAAGGCAGCAGACAGGTTCTTTGCATGGCTGTTTTTAGTGGGCAAGTGCTCTTGAGTGTGCCATGCCTCTGGCATTCCTCACAAAATACCACGGGAAGGGCTGCACAGTGACACCAACAACACGAGAAATCACAAGACAGTCCTCATTTTTCGAGTGCAAAGTGAGTGATAAGTGTTTAAGAATTCAGGCCCGTATGCTGAACCAGAAAGGTGTTCCAGCTCAGTTTTCCAGGGGGTATGAAAAGGATTTCCTGCAGTGTGGTTCGTTCAACTCACTTTTCATAAGCTAGTTTTCAACAACATCATCCAAAAGCCATTAGTTTCATTGTATGTATCATGCAGGGTTATTTAGTAGGTCAGGAGGAAAATTTAAATGGACAGGTGCTTTAAATTACAAGATGGTGGAGGTGGTTAATAAAAAAATACTAGAAAACATTGGTAACCTTATTTCGGGCTTGAAGTGGGTTCTGTAAGTGATGGGAAAATGGCTTGTAGAAACACTGAGACCTGTCAGAAGTGGTAGTTTCAAAATGCATTCAGGAAATCAAGCTGCTCCCCAGAGATCAGCGCACGCTTCCCAGACATTATGCACCTTTAAAACTATTTATTTCCTCTTGGATATTTGCACTGTGGGTGCAATTAATTACATCGTGCAAATGTCCTGTATGTGTGACAGAGAGAAACCTCAGGACACTTGTATTTCTTGTCACAGCCTCAAAGGTGTGAGAGCCACAAGGGCTGCCCAGGTACCTGGGGAGAGGCTGAGCTGCTCTGTGCCTCGGGCTGCAGGGAGAGCAGGAGGGAGCAGAGAGACTGTCTGGAGCTCGGGGGGCTTGGCCAGAGCCTGCAGCCCAGCTGTGCCCTGCTTGGAGTGCCCACCCGGTACCAGGCTGTGTTACAGCCCGCCCTGTGCAGAGCCAGCAAAGGCGTCTGGCAGCTGAGCATCAGAGCCCTGTGCTGGCCATCGGAGCCTGTGCTGGCCATCAATACTGTGTGCTGGCCATCAGAGCCCTGTGCTGGGCATCAGAGCTGTGTGCTGGCCATCAGCACCCTGTGCTGGCCATCAATACTGTGTGCTGGCCACCAGAGCCCTGTGCTGGGCATGAGAGCTGTGTGCTGGCCATCGGAGCCTGTGCTGGCCATCAGAGCCCTGTGATGGGCATAGGAGCTGTGTGCTGGCCATCAGCACCCTGTGCTGGCTATGAGAGCTGTGTGCTGGCCATCAATACTGTGTGCTGGCCATCAGAGCCCTGCGCTGGGCATGAGAGCTGTGTGCTGGCCATCGGAGCCTGTGCTGGCCATCAGAGCCCTGTGCTGGCCATCAGCACCCTGTGCTGGCCATCAATACTGTGTGCTGGCCACCAGAGCCCTGTGCTGGCCATCAGAGCCCTGTGCTGGCCATCGGAGCAGTGTGCTGGCCATCAGAGCTGTGTGCTGGCCATCGGCACCCTGTGCTGGCTATGAGAGCTGTGTGCTGGCCATTGGAGCCCTGTGCTGGCCATCAGAGCCCTGTGCTGGGCATCCATACCCTGTGCTGGCCATCAGAGCCCTGTGCTGGCCATCAGAGCCCTGTGCTGGGCATCCATACCTTGTGCTGGGCATCCATACCCTGTGCTGGCCATCAGCACCACACAGACCTGGCAAAGAGCCCCAGCAGGGGCTGAAGGAGCTGCTGCCACCCCCCAGCTCCGTGGACAGGCACAGCAAGGGGATCCAGCACCCAGAGTGCAGACACAACACTCAGAGCACAGCCCTGGGGTCATTCAGCACCCTGGGACCCCCGGGGCCACAGCCTGTATTGCTGCCCTCCACCTGTGCACAGGCTGAGCAGGGCGGGCACAGGACAGGAGGAGATGGTCACACCCAGTCCCACCACACACAGCAAGGGCTGGGATCGCCCACAGGTGCTGCTGGTGCCAGCAAGACAGCTCAGAAGGAAAGGAACAGCACAAGGGAGAGAAAACACAAGGAAGATTTAACAGGGAGATGAGGAGGATTTAATTATTTTATACATTAGAGGCTATTTATTGAGATGTCTGCTGAAAGATGAGTGCTGTAATGGATTCATGTATGCAGCATGTGAGAAGAGTGAGTCTGGTTTGTATAAACATTCCCCAACATCACCACATCTTATCTGATTTCTTTGACTTGGAGATCAGGCAGGAAATCTAATGGGAGTCAACTGCTTTCCAAGATGCTTGATACTTCTTAATTATTCCAGGTTGTAACCATGTCAGCAGCCAGAGCAGAGAAGCTTTGCTATCTATTAGTCCCTGGCCAAGATCAGTCTCTTCCTCTGTTCCTGAAGCTCAGGGAGAAAGCAGGAAGGCAATTTAGCAGCAGGAAAAAGCTGCTCGGTGCAGTGGGCAGCAACAGGGAACAGGCAAAGCACTGGGGGCATGGCTGGAGCCAGAACTGCAAAGGCTCCAGCTCCTCTCCTCCTTCCCACCCTGCCCACGCAGCAGTGCCCGTGCTGGGGTAGGAGCCTACTGCACACACACCAGGATGGTCCCCTGCTGAAGAGAAGCTTGTTCTGTTTGCCTAAAGTCTGCTTTGCCACAGCACACAGAGGGGAGCATTTGGAACTGGTTTGATTGTGCTGCTCCAGCACAACTGAATCTGGCCACCTGAGACTGGCAGGATCCAAACCTGACACTAGGGAAAGACAAAACGCACAGGGTCACCCAGAAGGGAACGACAGGAAACAGAAGGAGCAAACCCTCCAAGTTTTTCTGCCTCGGACACCCTGCTGATGCAGCCTCAGATGATGCTGTGCAGCCAACATTTGGGCAAGAGGATGGGGTGAGTGTGGGAGCCCCACAACAGGTTGCCCGCTCTGTGCTTCATTAGCCAACTCATCTTCTGAGACTGCTTTGGGCAACATGACTCGCAGCCAGTGGAAATTCCAAGATGTTTCTTTTTCCTCAGCATCTTTCCCCGTGTGCATAGTTTGCATGCCAGGGGATGAGCTGCTCTACCCAGATGCTTTCCTGATGGTTTGGCTCCCAGACAGGAAGAGATTGAACAGCGTGTACCAATGTGCAGTGAAATCCCAGGAATGGGCTGCTGCAGGGGCAGGTGATGCTCTGGACTTTGGTCTGCAAAACACGCACGTATATCTGTTTGCTCTGGTGCATCTGGTGTGCTTTCCTCTCCAGCAAGGAAGGAGGGAAGAGTCTGTGGGATACCTCTGCTCCCTGCAGTGCAGTAACATGCTGTGATGCAGCAGCACCTAAGTTGAAAACTGATTTTACACACTATCAAAATGGTGTCTAAAATACACTTTTTGTACTCAGGGAAGAATTTAGTCAATTATGGTGAGCCACATCCCTCTGTTGCCCGGTAATTGGAGTCCTGGGGGCACTGGGAATCTGTTTGAAACCTGAACATACAGCCAGGTTGTGAGAAGTGCTGTGATAGGATGAGTGGGAGATAATTGCCATTGAGGGTTGTATGATTTGTGTGGCAAAACACACTTTAGAAACCAAACTGTGCCTTTTTTATCGACAATAGAAACCTATTGAAAAAGCAGGGATATTAAATAGTTGAGACTGGCAGAGTTTGGGCTGGAATCTGGATTTTGGGTCAGAGGTTTTTAAGACTGGAGGCACAGACGCAATTGCAGACGTAGCCCAGCACTGTTAACAAGCCCTGGGTGCCGCGGGCAGGGCAGTGTGCCCCCAGCCCCTGGGCTGTGTGACACCGGGAGGGGGTGACACCACCCGGGCACGGAGTGTGGGCACAGCAGCTCAGAGCTCCCTTGAGGCCGAGTGAAACCAGGGCAGGCTCCACGAGGGCACGGCCTGGGCACACCCTGAGGTGCTCCCAGCGAGCCTGAGCCAGCCTGGGATCACACGTGTGCTCTGGATGGCCCTGGCATTCCTTTAGCATGCTGACAGTGCTTGTACTGCTAAACCACAGCTTCCTTCTCCGAGGAAAATAAGAGTATCGGATATTTCTCTGACTGAACACAAGCATGAAAAAGTTCTCCCTCTCCACTCTAGTAAAGTAGCCTTAAATAGGAGGAAAGACATGAAATAGTAGCTGCTATTTCCCTGATTGGTAAAAGCAAACAGTCAACAGAAAATTATTTTTTCACCATACAGTTTTCCTCATGAAAAGAGGAAAGACATTAGAGAGTCCTTCCATTTTCTCTTCTCTTTCTCCCCAGAGCCCCTTGACCTGGGAAAGGTTTTTCTGCACAAGGTGCAGGGCAGGTGAAAAATGAGAAGGAAGGTCAGCAGCCACACAAGGGGAACAGGCACCTGCTGAGCTGACAGGACTTTGTTACCCATAAAGCAGATTTTGTACAAGACACCACCGTGTCTCTCTTATTCCATGAGTTAAAATCATGCCTGTGAAATGCTATATTAAATGGATAGGGAGGAATTCACTTCAGTAAAACTCGATGAGAGCAAATCTTGCAGAGTTAGGTGTTTGGGTGTGAATTTCCTGTTCTCTTGGTGCCTCTCTTGTTTGCACCCAGAGCTGAGGCTGTGCTGGGCTGACCCAGGAATTGTCACCTGCCTGGTGTGACAGGGTGAGAGCCAGCAGAGAGCATCACACATCCTCGGGGACAAACGGCCCAATCACCAAATCTGCTTCTCAACCCACCTTGCTCAAGAGAGCCCCAGACAGAGAACCTGAGGGCACTCAGGCTTGGGTTTGTGTTTCAATAAAGAAAACTCCAAAATTACAAGGAAGGATCAGGTGAAATCAATGAATTTTGCCTGGTTCTCATCCAAAACCTCCCAGCCACTTGAGTCATACCAAACCTCACACAGGTTCACCAAGAGCTCACCTGGTTTCCAGTTTCATTGGCAATGTTCTGCATAGCTTTGCAGCAATCCCAATTAAATCCAGGGGGAATCCCTTGTGAAGCCCAAGGTATAATACTTCTGCATTCTGCCTTTTTTTATGCCTGTATCCAAACAACTGCCAAATCGAGGCATCTATGAGTATTGGAAACACTTCAATTATTTCAGGGTACACACACGGTGGAGAGTCAATTAAAATCACCGACATGCTTTTTTTTTGGAGCTGTGTTTCCATTTGGAAACAATTCGGCCCAAATTCTAGCAAAGCCCTTCAGAGCATATTGAACTGATTTAAGGAGTTTGCATCCAAAAAAAATTGAAATTTAAACAAAGAAAAAAAGAGGTTAAAAGGTTCATTAAGGGTTGTTTATAAATCACGCCCTCAAATGTTAAGCAAACATGGTGCCTTCCCTGTTGGCAGGAGGGGAGTGAAGGGCCAGCAGGGGCGTGTGGCTGTGGGCAGGGAGCAGGTGAGGAGTCCCAGGTGAGGTGTCCCTGGTGCTGGGGCACAGACCAGGTGAGGTGTCCCAGGTGAGGAGTCCCAGGTGAGGAGTCCCAGGTGAGGTGTCCCAGGTGAGGTGTCCCAGGTGAGGTGTCCCTGGTGCTGGGGCAAGAGCCCAGGGCAGAGCTGCTGTGGGCAGGGACAGTGAGGGGCTGGGAGCTCAGCACTGGGCAGCACGTGAGGCAGTGCCAGGCACTCAGTGCCCATCAGAGGGGACAGTGCCATGGTGTGTCCCCACGTGTGACCTCAACCTGCTGGGCCCCATTTGTAGGAGATACTTTACAAACAAAACGCTGCTGCTCCTCTTTAACATTTAATTTCCAGGCTAGCTCTGAGCCAGCTCCACGGGGACCCAGCCTGGACCCAAGGGACAGCACCAGCACACCTGAGCAGCGCTCTGCTCCTTGCGTGCACTAACGAAAAATTAGAGGGATCTGCTTTCATCTGTCTGAAAGCAACAATTTCCTATGAAACATCTTTAGCCCTGAGGGTGCTGTGTGTGTCTATGCCCCTCCCCATCAATATTCTTTTGCCTGCACAAATGGAAAAAATTGGGGCAGCCCCTAGGCAAGTAATACTTCTCCAAAGGTTTCTCTCAAAATAAAACAAAAAACAAAACTATAAAAAAGTCCCTAGTGGCTGCTGCAGACTATGCAAAATCCATAGACTTCCCAGAATCACTTCAAATTCAGAATTCCCTGGGGAAATGGGCCTTGTTTTATAACAAGCACAGGAGCCAGTGACCCAAAGGGGTGGAGGCACAAAAGGGAGCTGGGGCAACTCACCCCAGGCTGGGATGGGGCAGGAGAGCTGTAACAGACCTGCCCTAGAGCCTGTGCCCGCGTCCACACTGCTCTCCTTGGCACAGACACCATCCCTGCAGCTGGCACGGCTGTGCCAGCCTGGGCACAGAGGCCCCTCTGAAGGATGCTCCTCATTTTGTGGTGAATTTCCAGGGACAAGGCCACAGTGCTGGAGCACGAGATGCCGGAGCCAAGCCCCAGAGCCCTGTGCTCTGGCCAGGCAACAGCCATGACCACGGAGCCCGTGGTGTGCCAGTGCTGGGCACGCTTGTGCCCAGGGCTGTGTGTGAGCAGCCTGTCCTGCTCCGAGCCATCACAGAGCTCTGGCCCACTCTTTAGTCTGCTCCCTCACTCCCCTCTGTTATTTACAGCTGCTTAAAGCACCTACTGAGCCCTGCCTGTAAAAGCCTGGGTGCTTTTTGATCGCGCCATGAATCTTTTCCTCGCAGACCCCTCCTGGACCCACCCATCTTTCCTGAGGAGCCGCGCACACTCCTGCTCCTTTCAGAGGAGGAATGGGGATTACGGAGCTATAAAAGCGGAAGGAGGCTGCTGGCAGAGCATTCCTTGAGATTTGCCAGCCTAGGCGCACAGATGTTTCTCAGATGGGTGAATTTGGAGATGAAGATCTACGTGGCATCTGTCAAAGGGCTGTTGTTTCTGATCTGTCACAAACACTGTGCAGGATCCTGCCTGTTCTGCCAGGCGAAGGCTGCACACAGCAGATCTACCCATCACTGATGCTAATCCCCAGTAATTTATGAACTTTCTTGTGCACACTCGTTTGTACCTCATAATTCTCTTGTCCATAATGAAAAATTGTCTCTGGTTGCAGTTGTCCTTCCAGAGCCAAGGAGAGCTGGAACTGCACCCAAATGCTCTTTGGATGAAGGACCTCTCTTTAACTGCATTTGCCTAGCAGCCCTCAGACACACCAACAAACCCTGTGCACAGAGGCGTTCCTGGAGCTGCAAGAGCTTTCCTTCACATTATTTTCTTTCAGGAGCTGAGGGGAGCAGCAGCGAGCAGCTGCTCTATGTGACACCAGCATGAGGCAGGATGCTGGCAGCATGCCCTGGCGCAGCTGCTGCAGAGGAGGGAGGTTTTAGTCTCCACCAATCCCAAAATGCATTCCCCATGAGGCCTTTTACCTCAGCTCACACTGGGGCTCACACCCAGCCCTGCTCGGGGCTGCCTGGGCACTCAGGGTCTTCATGCCATCACTGCCAAGAGATCACAGAATTGTTCAGGTTGGAAAAGCCCTCTAAAACCATGGGGACCAACCGTTCCCCCTGCACCGCCAAGGCCACCACTGACCCTGTCCCCAAGTGCCAATTTAGGTGACTCTTAAATTCATCCAGGGATGGGGATTCCACCACTGCCCTGGGCACCTTGTGCCTGAAGATCCACCCTTTCTGGGAGGACATTTTTCCTATTATCTGATCCAAGTTTAGGGTCAGCAAGCCCAGCTGCCAGCCTGGTGTGATGTGCAGGGGCTCTCACCTGTGCCCAGGTGCCTGGGGGATGGCTGTGACCATCACTGGCCCCATGTGCAGGGCTCTCACCTGTGCCCAGGTGCCTGGGGGACGGCTGTGCCCATCACTGGCCCCACACTCAGCCCAGCACAGCTGCTGTGCACTCAGGAGCCTCCTGCTCCGAGCAGGGCCAGCCTGGGGACACACCACATGAAAAGGGTCCACAAACACCAGAATGCTTTCTCATTGTGAATGCCAAACCATAATTCTTCACTTTGGAGTTTCTAATAAAAATCCAACTGCAAAGTGCTTGCAATTGGTGTAAAAATCTGTAAATCACAAAAGAAAGAGAAAAGAACTAGGCTAGGTTTCTGAGGAGTCATGAGTAATGGATTGTCAACCTCAGTTCAGACCAGTGCTAAAAATCTTTTTAACTAATGCATTAACTCTTTCACTGCTCCTGCAGATAAAAGCATTGGGGTCACAAGATGTTACAATTTCAACATCCTGTTCCAATTCATCCAGAAATATTGTAGGTGCTTGTAGGACCCCTTCTGCAAAGCAAGATTTTACATTCAGAGTTGCTGAGAACATTAATTAACTGTTAGAGTATTGCAGAAGACACAGGGAATTCACGTGCCTATGTAAAAAAGTCTGCCAAAAGACATCAAATGAAGACGACACGATAAAGGGAAAGGAATTACTGGTAAATTCTCATCACAAGACTCACAGTCTGCAAAACGCAGTTCTTGCACAGAGGCTAAAAAAATAAACATCTTGGCCATGATCCAATGCTTCTTGCTCAAACAGCGCTGTCACAGGACTCCTCGAACTCCTGCAGTACTCTCCAAGTTGTCTTTCTATGTGCTACTGAGACAAACACCCACAAGGGAGAGAATTCCAGTGCCCAAGTCCTGCCCACCACCCCACAGCCTGCTGGACCGAGCCCCAAACGGGGCTGGGCCACAGCCAGAGCAGAGCTCGCCCCGAGAGCTGCGTGTGCGGACGGAGAGCTCTTCTGAACGCCCCAAGAGCGCTCCTCTGCCCCGCTGCTCACCCAGAGTCACATCGTGGGGCTTTGATGGGGGTTGGAGTTGCGCGTCTGTCCCTAGCACCAATTATTTCATAATTTGCAGTTGTGAAGAGCACTGGCGCTGCCCTTGTCCATACAGGTGCAGAGGGGCAGCTGGCCAGGCTGCCACCAAGGGCCAGAGCAGGGCGGCAGGGCAACGGCGCAGCTCCCACCCGTACCCTCGAGCATCACAGCCCTGGCACAGCCCTGGCACAGCGCACAGGGGTCTGAAGGGAACAGAATCACCCCGTCCCTGCCACCGCACGGACAGGGAGCCCAGCACGGGCCAGGCTGGGCCGGTACCGGTGACTCTGCCATCGCAGCGCGGGCCGGGCCGGTACCGGTGACTCTGCCATCGCAGCGCGGGCTGGGCCGGTACCGGTACCGGTGACTCTGCCATCGCAGCACGGGCCGGTACCGGTACCGGTGACTCTGCCATCGCAGCGCGGGCCGGGCCGGTACCGGTGACTCTGCCATCGCAGCGCGGGCTGGGCCGGTACCGGTACCGGTGACTCTGCCATCGCAGCGCGGGCCGGGCCGGTACCGGTGACTCTGCCATCGCAGCGCGGGCTGGGCCGGTACCGGTACCGGTGACTCTGCCATCGCAGCACGGGCCGGTACCGGTACCGGTGACTCTGCCATCGCAGCGCGGGCCGGGCCGGTACCGGTACCGGTGACTCTGCCATCGCAGCGCGGGCCGGTACCGGTACCGGTGACTCTGCCATCGCAGCGCGGGCTGGGCCGGTACCGGTACCGGTGACTCTGCCATCGCAGCGCAGGCCGGGCCGGTACCGGTACCGGTGACTCTGCCATCGCAGCGCGGGCTGGGCCGGTACCCGTACCGGTGACTCTCCCATCGCAGCGCAGGCCGGGCCGGTACCGGTACCGGTGACTCTGCCATCGCAGCATGGGCCGGTACCGGTACCGGTGACTCTGCCATCGCAGCGCGGGCCGGGCCGGTACCGGTACCGGTGACTCTGCCATCGCAGCGCGGGCCGGGCCGGTACCGGTACCGGTGACTCTCCCATCGCAGCATGGGCCGGTACCGGTACCGGTGACTCTGCCATCGCAGCACGGGCCGGTACCGGTACCGGTGACTCTGCCATCGCAGCGCGGGCTGGGCCGGTACCGGTACCGGTGACTCTGCCATCGCAGCGCGGGCCGGTACCGGTACCGGTGACTCTGCCATCGCAGCACGTGCTGGGCCGGTACCGGTACCGGTGACTCTGCCATCGCAGCGCGGGCCGGGCCGGTACCGGTACCGGTGACTCTCCCATCGCAGCACGGGCCGGTACCGGTACCGGTGACTCTGCCATCGCAGCGCGGGCCGGGCCGGTACCGGTGACTCTGCCATCGCAGCGCGGGCCGGGCCGGTACCGGTGACTCTGCCATCGCAGCACGGGCCGGTACCGGTACCGGTGACTCTGCCATCGCAGCGCGGCCGCGCCCCGGGCTCCGCACAGAGCCCCTGCCCGCCCCCTAGCGGCCGCGCCGGGACACGGCAGGGAAGGGACGGAGCAGGGAGCGGCACGGCACGGCACGGCACGGCACGGCACGGCAGAGAGATCAATGGGCAACGGAGATTGTGACGATGACAACGATGATGATGATGATTAGATGCACGGGTACCACTTTAAAGATCAGTAAGAGGAAACACCTTGACGCAGCAGTCTGCGAGTGCGGAGCCTGCAGCGAGAATTCCTACAGCTTGTGTGGAAGTGACAATGTTATACCTGCAGCATCGCTGCCATCCTACTGAAGCCGTGCTGCTTATCTCTAGGTGCAGATACAGAAGTGTTCTGAGCTGTTATTTCCTACAAATCCCTCTGTGAGGAAGCACCAACAGACACTCATTCCTGTGCTCGCTGGAGTTAGTGGCACTGTGACCCTGAGGTCTGGCCAGGATCACCATGGGCTGCCCAGCACCGGCTGGTCCAGCATCTCATGATGGCCAAGGCCACCCCCACGGTTTGTACAAGTTTATCAGAGTTGATATTTCACACTGGAAGCCAACAGCTAACACAGGACTCCCAGAAACATCAGACACGCATACCCAAACTGATTCAGTATTCCAAAATAAACTCTGCAAGTGTCAGGAGCTGCCGGTGCAGAGTCTGACCCGCCCTGGATTTTCCTCTCCCAGTGATGCATTGGCCATTCTGATTTGTTGTGATGTTCATTAGCACCTGGGGAATTCATTACTAAACACACACAGGTCACCTCCACTGCAGCTACTGGAGGAAACAGGCACTTCTGTACACAGTCACACATTTTACAGCTGTAATGACATCAGTAAGAGGCATATTTGGGTCAGGCTTAAAACCGAAAAGTCCAGGCAAGCTCAGATGCTGCAGTTGTGAGGAACTTCCACAAATACCTTTGGCAGAGCTGGATATTAAAAGCTGTGAGCTTGTTTGGTCAGAGTCAAGTCATAAAGCACAGTGTTCAATCACATTGGAATGCGAGGGCTGCAGCAATGCCTCTGTGCTGCTGTGCCCTTCCAGCAGCTGCTGCACACAAACCTGCGGCAAAAACTCTGCAGAAAATGTAAATTCTGATCAGAGAAAACACAAAACAATATTGCAAAGGGCGGCAATGACTAAAAACTAATCATCGTGACACTTCAGCCTGCATGACTGAAGAACAAGGGACCTGTTGCTGAGAGGCAAAGGGCAGCTGGGCTAAATTAGCCAAGCAAGTTTGAGTCTGGACAGTGTCATTAGGAGAAAAGCAGAACTATGCCATAAACTCTAATGAATGCATTAATGGATGGCTTGTGCCTCTCAAAAGGGGAAAAAACGGTTTAAATAAAGTTATTAACACAGCCCACCTGTGTTTGGCTCTTGGACTATGTTGCTTAAATAGGCCATTAACTCTTGGAGTAACTAATCTTGAAAGTGAATATGGCCTTTCTGAAGTAGACATTTAACTACATTCATATAATTCAATTAGATGGAGCATTCTCAGTCCAAAGCAGTGCTCCTGCTTTCATCTCTAATAATGGTAAAGAGCAAACTTCATTAATATGGTGCTAAAAAAAAGAATGGCAACCAAAAATAAATTCCTGGGACTAAACCCTAAAATATTTCAGTAATATTAGTTAGCATTGTTGTAACACAGAATTTTAATATTGCATTTAATTCTAAAATCAGTATTACAAGAATGATCTGAGTTTTAGGACCCTGCCTTTAAACCTAAAGAGGAAAATAATTGCTTAAAAAAAAAAAGTTATTAATCTAAAATTTCTTTTTAGAGCACCAGAACTCACATCAGTTCATAGACAATGCCTTCTGCTTGGGTTTTGGGAGAGGATGAGGAAGAAAAAACCCAAATTGCAGCCTGTATAAGTTCATCCAGTTAATAAATAGTTAAAACAAATTCATTAGGAAACAGGAATTTTATAGATTTAGTTAAAGGTTTCTTCCTATTTATGTCACTGAGAAATGATAAAATTCCTTTTATCACTCTACAACTTGTTAATGTTTTACCCCAGGACCACTTCATCTGTAATAAACATCTTAACAAAATATGCATCCCTAGGGAGGAACCGTTAATTTCCTTAAGGCCTCACACATGTAATAGGGTTTTATTGCATGCAGGTGCTTTGTGAAATTGCATCGACTTGTAATAAACGTCCAGTAAAGAGCAGGTAGCACCTCAAAGGGGGAAGTGTTTGTGCACCTGTCCGAGGAGAGGCTGAGCACACCCAGCGCTGAGCACACCCGTCCGCGCCGGCACCGCAGCGCAGCCAGGGAAACCAGAATGTGTCCTCGTGTCCCGTGGCTCCCACCAGCAATGGGAGGTGAATTTCAGATATGTGCTCAAACAGACTCATGGCTGCTCTGGCTAAAGCTGCAGCGCAAATTGCAATGAATGAACAGCAGGAGAAGGGACAGGGAACGGAGCATGGCACCTCCTTTTCCTCAGTAGGGAGATATCTGGGTAAGACCTTTCATGGAATTAATCTATGCTATTAATGTATGTTATTAATCTGTTTGGAATTAAGTAAAAAAAAGTTTAATTTAATTCTTGCCAATAATAACATACCTTAGGTTTTTCAATGAGGATAGCTTTGAAAATTATTTTTAAAGCCATCTGAACAGAGGTGTACCTGTGGTTTCCCAAGGATGCTGATGGCAGAGGACTGTTCTGCTCATCACAGTAATTACCACGAGTGAAACCTCCACATCCCGCAGCAGCATGGTGTGTGCTGTTTGTTGCTCAAGCAGCTGCTTTTGCCAGTTACCTGTGTCCACTCAGGAGCTGCGAGTTCACGTTCTGTGTCGCTATTCATGGTGGTACAACAGAGCTTTTCTTTGAGGAATTTCTCAGTTTAGTTTCAAAATCCAGAACTTACACAAGTTCCTCAGTAAAATCTCTTTGTATTTCCTTCCTCTCCCACATCCCCCTTTTTTTTTTTCCCCTTTCTAAATGTGGTTTTTCAGTAAAGGCGTACCAGGGCAAAACTGCAGCCAGAAGCCAAATAAACAGCTCTGGATACCTCAAGCAGCTCAGAACAGAAATCTCCAGGATGAGATTGGATCAAATTTGTCTGAAACCCCTCAGTGTCTCTTCTATAGGCACCAGGAGCAGCTGCCAAGGGCAGCACCTCAACGAGCCCCTGGTTGAAACACCGGCTAAACTGTTCCAAAAGGTCCTGTGACATTTTAAAGTTCAAGTTAAGTTAAAATTTTTACCCAAGTGCATAGGAGACCTCTTGATCTTTAACAAGCCTATCACTAAAACACCGAAGATGCCTTTTCATTTCAAATTTGGGCATTTAAAAAAACCCCTGCAATTTTATGCGCAACTAAGAACTTAAATGTCGTGCCCAGCCCAGACTGAAGGATATGCACCCAGTCCAGAGCATCACCTGAAATATTTATTAATGGCTGTTGGAATCTGAGATGTATTTTAGTGCATGTTTAGTTAAAAAAACCCTCACCTTTTCCCCAACACTTTTCTGTGCTGGGTACATAATGTAAAAAACTCAGCTGTGATGTTATTGAAGTCAAGAATTATAACAATCTAAATACTGAAATGAACACTGACTTCTGGAGTGCTAGGGAGGTGAGTAATGTACTTATTTATTACTGAGGAAAAAAACTATTCCTATCAAAGTGTGTGAAAGACAGAAATTTAGAATCCTATGTGGATAAATAATAAATACCAGGGGGAAAAATTAACAAAACACCAATTTAAGAGTAAAGATGGAAATGGTGAATTCTAAAGAAAAACTCTCTGAATTTTAAAAGCAGATGGAAAAAAACACAATAAGTAACCTCACACCTGAGTTAAGATGGCAAAGAAATAAATAGCCGCGCAAAGTCAGGAAAGCATTTAAGGACATCAGTCACCATGAGGCTCCGGGCTGAGGGACGGCGCAGCACCCGCGGATCGCGGGGGATCTCCCGGGCCGGGGGCGGCTGGGGGTGCCGGGGCTCCATGGGGAGCGCCCCGAGGGTGCCGGGGCTCCATGGGGGCGCCGGGGCTCCATGGGGGCGCCGGGGCTCCATGGGGAGCTGTGCAGAGCCCCGGGAAGGGCAGGGGCTCCATGGGGAGCTGCGCAGAGCCCTGGGGGTGCCGGGGCTCCATGGGGAGCTGCGCAGGGCCCTGGGGGTGCTGAGCCTTTCCTGGGAGTGCCGGGGCTCCATGGGGAGCTGCGCAGGGCCCCGAGGGTGCCGGGCTCCATGGGGAGCGGTGCAGAGCCCCGGGAAGCGCAGGGGCTCCATGGGGAGCTGTGCAGGGCCCCGAGGGTGCCGGGGCTCCATGGGGAGCTGTGCAGAGCCCCGAGGGTGCCGGGGCTCCATGGGGAGCTGCGCAGGGCCCTGGGGGTGCTGAGCCTTTCCTGGGGGTGCCGGGGCTCCATGGGGAGCTGTGCAGAGCCCCGGGAAGCGCAGGGGCTCCATGGGGAGCTGCGCAGGGCCCCGAGGGTGCCGGGGCTCCATGGGGAGCTGCGCAGAGCCCCGAGAAGCGCAGGGGCGCAGCTCCATGCCCAGCCTGTCCCGTGCCCTCGGTGCAGCTCCCCCGGGCCGAGACGGGGACGGGGGGCTCGGCAGGGCCGGCTAGGGGGCTGCAGCCGGGGGGGGCTCATCCCCGGCCGTGGGGGCCTCGTCCCCATCCGGGTTCAGGAGCGGGGCCGGGGCTGCGCGGCTCTGCTGCAGACCCCGCTCGGACCCCGCTGTCCCAGCCCGTGCACACCGAGCGTACAAAGGCCCCCGGGCCGCAGCCACGGTCGGAGCGTGCTCGCTCTGGGCACGAGCGCCGATTCCCTGGCACGGACCGGGGCCCTGTCCCGCTCGGGCACGGGCGGAGCGCACGGCACACAGAGCCCGCTGCCCTCCTCTTCCTCACGGGCTGCGGGGCCCTGCTCAGGCCAGGGTGCGCAGCCACAACCGGGCAGGGGGGTTCCATACGGGAAAACAGCTTGTCTTGTCAGCATGTGAGCAATTTTCCCCAGAGAGCCGCGGGGCGTTTGTGGGTGCCGCTGGGTGCCAGGCAGGGCTCAGTGCGGGCAGGCACAGCCTTCACCCGGTACCACAGCACTCCCTGTGCCCCTGTGAGCACCTAGGGCTCAGTGCGGGCAGGCACAGCCTTCACCCGGTGCCACAGCACTCCCTGTGCCCCTGTGAGCACCGAGGGCTCAGTGTGGGCACAGCCTTCACCCGGTGCCACCGCACTCCCTGTGCCCCTGTGAGCACCGAGGGCTCAGTGTGGGCACAGCCTTCACCCGGTGCCACTGCACTCCCTGTGCCCCTGTGAGCACCGAGGGCTCAGTGCGGGCAGGCACAGCCTTCACCCGGTGCCACTGCACTCCCTGTGCCCCTGTGAGCACCGAGGGCTCAGTGCGGGCAGGCACAGCCTTCACCCAGTGCCACAGCACTCCCTGTGCCCCTGCGAGCACCGAGGGCTCAGTGCGGGCAGGCACAGCCTTCACCCAGTGCCACAGCACTCCCTATGCCCCTGTGAGCACCGAGGGCTCAGTGCGGGCAGGCACAGCCTTCACCCGGTGCCACTGCACTCCCTGTGCCCCTGTGAGCACCTAGGGCTCAGTGTGGGCAGGCACAGCCTTCACCCGGTGCCACTGCACTCCCTGTGCCCCTGTGAGCACCGAGGGCTCAGTGCGGGCAGGCACAGCCTTCACCCGGTGCCACTGCACTCCCTGTGCCCCTGTGAGCACCGAGGGCTCAGTGCGGGCAGGCACAGCCTTCACCCGGTGCCACTGCACTCCCTGTGCCCCTGTGAGCACCGAGGGCTCAGTGCGGGCACAGCCTTCACCCAGTACCACAGCACTCCCTGTGCCCCTGCGAGCACCGAGGGCTCAGTGTGGGCACAGCCTTCACCCGGTGCCACAGCATTCCCTGTGCCCCTGCGAGCACCGAGGGCTCAGTGTGGGCACAGCCTTCACCCGGTGCCACAGCATTCCCTGTGCCCCTGCGAGCACCGAGCCACAGCCTCGCCACTGCAAACACCCCCTCAGAACAGCCTGATGCTCTGTATGTTGATTTCTCAAAGGAAAGAAACAAACAAACCAAGACAAACACTCGGCCCCTCCGCGCTGAGGGAAATACAGACAGGAGTCAGAGAGGCAAATGTAATTAGGAAACATATGAGAAGATTCAAAAAAGTTCAAAAGAATATGAGAAATGAAATGCATAAAAAGTAAATAAAACACATTGTTTAAAAATGTTTCATATTAGACTTCCCCTATAAACATTTTACTTTTTATTTTATAGATTTCATGCTATTCTAATCAACTTTATTTTTGTAACTTCGCAACTGAAACTGCAAAACTTACAGCCTGTTTTCACATTTCTGGGGTGTCCTGTCAGTCTTTTATATCTCTCTAGATGGGGGAAAAATAAAGCCAATGAAGTGTGCCAAGAAATTCTAATTTCAAAACTTTTATAGAAAATTCTGCTGAAGAAACTCAGGCACCACATCACGGAAAGACCATAAAGGTTTGGTGAAAACAGTTCCAACTCCCAGACAAATCAAAGCCTAAATAGTTTACTGTTGCTTACCAAGAGTTTGTAAACTTGTAAAGGATATTAATGAAGGTGTAAACCCTTACTGCGGAAAACCAAATCTTTGCTGTAGAGGACTGGGGTATTAAAATCAAGCAAACACAACACCTCATCTATCCTAAACCACACCAGAACCTCAGAACTGAAGCAGTCATGTAATCTGAAAAACAATTTTGAGATGCAAGGCTTTGCTGGCCCCAGTCATCTGGAGGAAGGTCCCATCTCATCTTTACAATCAAAGAGTTAACTCTGATGTCCCAGCACACAAATAAGTAAATGTGGGATAATTAGGAAACAAATTCTGCAAACATCTTGAAAGGGGCTGGAGACCTTTGATCTTTATAGAAAAGAAAACATTACAATACAGTCCAGCTTTTGGGGTCTGCACACATTTTATACCAAGGCAGAGGATGGTATCTTTCTTAAAAATCAAGTAACACCTAATTCCATCATACCCTAATTATCTTAACTGATTTCATATGTCTAAAGGTATTTCACCAAAAGATTAGAGTAGAAAGAGGGACTGACAAAATAATTAAATATGCAATTTGCCAAGCTTGGACAATATGGCTTTGAAATCACCTTTTCAGGAAGTTTTACAGCTTGTTCATTGACATATATATTGCAGCCTTCAGATTCTTATTTAAGCTCTTTTGATTACTTTAATGGATTAATACCCGAGTACCATCCATGTAAAGTGTAATACTCAAGCCTGTTTCTAATTTGTCCAGAGCTGCACTACTTTCCTTTTGGTGCTATGCTATGAAAAAATACTCTGTCTTGATTTTTCCTTTAAATAATATCTTTTTTTTTTTTTTCCCCAAAACAGGTCTGTAAACACAGAAATAAGCCTGTGTCTAGTATCCTATTGGTTACATGAGGCGCTTTCATGTTTTCTAAAGTTTTGGTGACTCAACAAACAAACCTGCACTTCACCAGCATCACCTTAGGCTGGGCTTTACCAGAAGAGCGCACAATGACTGCTTTAACCCTTTCTGACTTTTTTTGGTGAAAACGCTTGTACTGAATTGATGGCTGGATGCCTGCATTCACCCTTGCCCAGGGCGCTGTTGTGGGGGCACACAGGCAGGGCAGGCAGGCTGGGGGCTCCCAGCAGAGGTGCCTGGCCCCAGCCCCAGCCCCAGCTCCCTCCTCGTGCCCCTGGAGCTGCAGAGGCACCGGGACAGCTGTAAGGACAGGCCTGGGGACAGCCCCGAGGATGGACAGGCCTGGGGACAGGCACGGCCTCTCCACGCTCCCAGGGCTGCTGTCCAGCCAGATGTGCAAGGGTATTTCCCTACTTGCACCAACAACAATGCTCCTACTCGTCTCTCCTGCTCTTGCCTCTTCACTGATGCAGAGTTTGCAGGAAAGCTTTCCACCTAAAATCCATGACCTGCTCGTAGAACCCATGAGAAGAAGCACCAGAAGTGAAAGCAGTGAAACAGGGCTGCTGGCTTTCCCAGACCCGAGCTCAGGCCAGGGGCGAGCGATTTCTCCCATGGGTGAGCCGATGAAATGCAGGGGGAACATTTTACAAAATAAAGGTAAAATACACAGCCGAAGGGGTAACTTTGGCCACAGACACCAGAGTGTTGCTGCTCAATCACAACTCGGGCCCAGGCCCACAGACGATGGCACAGCAGAGAAAGGGCAGCCAGCTCCTCGCCCACGCGGCAGCAGAGCCCAGTTCACTCAATGCACCCACTGAGATCTTGCTCTGCCCTGTGCAGAGACAGCCAGCCACCCAAAACTCCTCAGAACACGAACTTTCTCTTCCCAACAGTTTTAACAGCCCCTCCTGGGCTGCTCAGCCCTGCCACAGCCAGTGCTGGTACAGCCACGGCCAGTTCAAACTGCACCGGCCCCGCTTCTGCTCCCACAGCCTGGGGCACCCCTCCAGCTCAGGTCAGGTTTTGTGAAAACAACAGCAAAGACAACCTTTGAATGTTTAAATAGAAAAGAAACTCAAGTTTAGAACTGCACAAGACTCTGAATACTAGAGAGGGGAAGGTCTCATCCATCCTTTAGAAACACATTCCTTAACAAAGAACAGTTTTTCTCAAAATTTAACAAAACAAACTAACCCAAACCAGCATGGCCTTTGCCTCTGCCTGAAGAATTCCAGCCTAATTATAAACTTCCTCTGAAAAATGAAAAAAATATAGCTGATACTCACAGTTTGGGAGAAGAGGCAGGCAGCAGCTCAAAGTCAGACGTGCTGATGGACCCCAAATCTGAGGGAAATTATGAAAAACCGCTACTGCACAGGTGTCTCCTTTCCCATCAGCTGGGACCTGATCAAGCAGCCTAACGAGCTACACCTGGTCACGCTGGCTCCAGTGCAACTCCCAGACACGCTGGGTGTCAGTGCCCTTCATCCTCCTCCACAGCAGACCAGTTCTGACTGCTGTCTGAGCCAGTGGGAGTTGTTTCCCAGTGACTCTTTTCAAGTTTATTATTTCTCTGCTCCACGTTACCATTTGAAGTGAGCAGAAATGACCCAGGATTGTGAAAGGGCCCTTGCAAACCAAACTGGTGCAGGTCACAAAGGCTGTGGGTGCCCTGGATCCCTGAGCAGGGTGTGCAGAAGTGCTGGTGGCCCCTGGGCTTGGCTGCCCTGGGATGCTGCTCTCCCTGCGGGTGCCAGAGCATCAGTGGGTGCTGAACCAATGTCTCCCCTTCCAGGGCTCAGCCCTGCCCTCACTGGCCACAGCAGCACCAGAACAGTCCCGCTCTGGTGCTGAGATGTCGTTCAGGGCCTTTTTGTTTATTAGTGCTCGGAAAGTTGTGCCAAGTGACACACGTTAGGGTTACAAATATCGGTAATGTTGGAAATGTTCCCTGGAAGCCACAGTTCAGCAGACTCCTTCAAAAATAACTAATTGAACCACAACAGAGACACCAAACTGACCCAATCCTCCCAGTCCGTAAAACTATGCACACGCACCATATTTCAGGGTCAATTTATCACAACATGCCCCTTCCTCACTGGTGCATAGCAAAAGGAGAGCATGGACATATTTATAGCAGGCACTGCTTATCAGATGGTATAAATATGTCCATGCTGGAATAAATCATGGCATGGGTGTGAGCTCAGTGATCCATGGTGAGGAGGAAGTGCTGCTGAGCACCTGGGAACCCCCTGGGCATGGGGCAGGCTGCCCACAACCACACAAGGCCTTTCCCAGAGGGACAGCAGGACACAGGACACGGCCCCACCTTTGTGTTCTCCTTCCCGCTTGCACCAGGAGCAGATGGAGAGAATTACAGGGGCCTTCTCTGTATTCTCCTTCTCTGATCATCCCCTGGCAGCTGTTTACCTGCTGCCAATTCGGATATAACGAAGCTCCCCAAGACAAGGGTCCTTCAGCTTCTTCTTGGACCTCTCTCAGGTGAGTAATAGTGGTGGCAAGGCACCATTAAGGCAAGTCATGCTCCTCTGCTCCTGTAGAAATAATAGATGTTTTCTTTCAAACTTTTAGGTGTTACCAATTTACTCTAATATCGATATCACTGGTGTCCAAATTCTAAACATCCCTGCAGGTGGAAAACTCCAAGTAGACTTCCAGACAGCATGGGATTAAGGGAAGAGTCAACAGAGTGGGTGCCCCATGAGCCACTGCTACTCGGACAGAATCAGAGGGTCTGCAGTACAGGGACAGGCTGAGAGCGAGGGAGGACACAGAGACATGCAGGGAGGTGTCCAATTCAGGATATTTCTGGCTCACTTGTACAACTGGTGTCTCCTGCAGCCTTGGGAAACTGGGATTTAAGATTTGCAGAACCACAAATACAAATATATTGATAGGAAAATCGGTTTAACTTTCAAACAGTAAAACCCAATAATTCACAGATCATCAGGAGTCTTGGAGCAGAGCTGTGGGTAATGATGCACAGAATGTTCACAGAAGAATTGCAGAAGGTGCCCGGAAAAGGCCAGCTAAGGAGACTAAGGGAGCAAAATGCCAGCAAACCCCACCAAGACAGAGCGGCTGTGTTCTTGTGGGATCATTTAAGATAACGCCCACTCCTGTTCACGGGCAGTTAGGGCCTTCTAAGAATAAACTGATTAAAGAACATTTTGCAACCTATAAACTTGGTGCAGTTTAAATGAAGTCTTTTAACCTTGGAGGTCTTATTTTCCTTATTAAGAAGTAGGGAAAGCCCTTGCATTCCCCAGTTTGATCAGCTCATTAACAGACTGACAATATCTCGGGAGCTGCTGATGCTCAATGCTTTAATAATAACATCTGCTGACTTCCTCAGGGCCCGTTTCAGAAGAAATTAGGTACAGGTTTGCATGCCAAAGCAAGCAGGGATGTCATGAATCTGCATCCAGCTGGGAGAAGCAGACAGGCTGAGGAATCGCTGCTGCCAGCGCCGCTGCCCAGCCAGCCCCGGCTGGAGCAGGCAGGGTCTGCCACCGGCCCCCTGCCCATAGAGCACAACCTTGGCTCCTGCAACAGCCCCCTGCCCTCCCCAAAGAGCACAGCCCCGGCTGGAGCAGGCAGGGTCTGCCATAGAGCCCAGCTCCCTGCCCATAGGGCACAGCCCTTTCCCCATAGGGCACAGCCCCAGCTCCTGCACCAGCCCCCTGCCCATAGAGAAATACCCTGGCTGGAGCAGGCAGGGTCTGCCACCGGCCCCCTGCCCTCCCAAAGAGCACAGCCCCAGCCCCTGTGCCCCAGCACCCCCCGGCCATCGCCTGCACAGGACCGAGGCAGCCGTGCACAGCCGTGCCACCAAAGGGGCTGGTAACTGCTGTGGGATTTTTTTAATCTAGTTTCCTATGAAAACAAGGTTCCTGTGATCCCTGTGTGCTTGTCTGTCTGCCTGTCCTGCCCAATAACTTTGAACTCTTTTCTTTGCTGATTTAAACCAGATTTCACGGAGAGGCAGAAGTCTCAAGGATAATTAAGTTCCTAAAAGGTTCATATGAGTAGGAATTTGGACAGAAAAAGGAATTTAGAGTTAGAACAGGGAAAACGCTTGCATTAAGGGCTTTTGAGTCCATTGACTGGCTTCTGCCACCCATGACAGGTCATTGCTGGGGACTGTGGGAACAGGGTAGTGTGCTGGTGGGAAAAGCAGGAACTCTTTGTGTAATTCAGAGGAGTCAGCCACAGGAAGCACCTCTGCGGCCTCTGGAGCTCGTGAAACTGATCCTCACATTTCCCCAGGTTGGCATTCCTGGGTTTTGCCAGCCCTTGGCCCAGCCCATGGGCATGACAGCTTTCCCCTGACCATGGGGAACTGTTTGTCACTGCAGAACAGTCACCAGCACCAGCCCCATCTCTGGCACAGCGCTCTCCTGGTCACTCCTGCTCTCCCTGTCTCCCCACTCTGCTCACCCCATGCTCACCAGAGAGCAGACCTACTTGCTTGGCATACGTGTGAAAACTGCCCCAAGAGATGAGCACAGCCCTCTCCTATCCCTGCCAATAACTAGGTGAGAAACAACTGGCTTACTCTTTTTTCAGTGATAAAACGCATTGCCTTTCCCTCCCCAGGAGAGTACCTGCCCTGCTCTGCAGCACCTGGAGCTCTGGCCTTCAGGTGAGGACATCTGCTACTTGATTTCAGGTTTCTTCACTCAGAGGAACCTCCAAGGATCTGCTTTGATCCTGTTGGACCACGGACATTAAATTTGGGCCTCAAAATCAGTAACTGGCGCCGACCTTTTCAAGCAACACCCAGTGGAGCAGATGGCAGTGACCCCCA
Organism: Melospiza georgiana; assembly: GCF_028018845.1. Classification (NCBI taxonomy): domain Eukaryota; kingdom Metazoa; phylum Chordata; class Aves; order Passeriformes; family Passerellidae; genus Melospiza; species Melospiza georgiana. The sequence goes on along the minus strand of NC_080449.1, from coordinate 12,679,608 downwards.
TTCCCGGCCCTCAAAGAGATGCCTGGGGTGCCTGGGCTGTGCTGGCTGGAGCAGAGGAGCAATCCTTCTCCCCCACAGGCACAGCTCACGAAGCTGCAGCACAGGGCAGTCCCCAACGCAGGAGCTGCTGGGAAGGTTGTGAAATAAATCCTGGCAGAGCAGCTGGATGAATACTCAGTTTAATTTAACATCGAACACTCACAAGTCCAACTACAAAGTGGTCTCACTTGGGGCATTCTTGTAGCTTTTGCTTTAATTGAGTAAAATTCTAGAGGTCAAATTTCACCCTCAGTAGAAGGATGTCTCAAGGTTTCCAGCATTTCTAGTGGAAAAACCCCAGAGCAGAGCCCACTTGCTCTGAGAATCGCATGATGGTTCATCAGGGCTTTTTCTCCTCGACGTGTTGCCCATTTTATTAACTTCTGCTTTGCTTTAAAAAGAGGCATCTACCATTTTGCTTCCCTAAAGAAGCTCATGTTATAATTCAAGTGTCAGGACAGATTAAGTTAAATGTGCTGTGTGATTCCCAAAGGAAAACAAACTTCCAAACATCCTCTGTTTGCCTTGTTCCATGTCATGGATTGCATTAGAGCTGAACATGTAATTCTGTCGCCTAATGTGTTAAAGTTGGCAGGAATTTTGCTCTCTGTGCAAGGTGAGAAATTACTGAGCTAACAAAACATTTCGTTTCCCCCTCCTTGCGTTCCTTCTTTATGAGATTCTGAATGTGACATTTTCACAAAAAATCCCTACACTTATTTGTGAAAAATGTATATTAAAACCAAAACACATCAAATGGAAAGAAATCACAGATGGTTTTATTCACAAGCAGCAGAATTAATGGCCTTCCCTACTCTTTATAAATATTGGAAGCAGATGAGTTCATTACTATTTCACTCTAATAAAGAAAACCTGCTTGATTTTGACAAGACATCTACTTATCTAGTGTTTTCTACTGAATAATAAATCTATTTTCTTTGAAAAATAAAAGTTATCAATAAACAAAAACCTGCCTGGAAAATTTGCCAATCAAAAAAACCCCAAACATCTTCATTTCTGATAGCGCCGAAATGGAATTTGAGGGATTTTGAAAATGTCACTAATTTTCAGACTAGAAAGTTTTGAAATGTTTACTTTGTGGTTGTCTTAAATTTTTACATCTTTCAACAAAGCAAGCAGAAAAGTGAAAACATCTGAAAAGGCTTTTGAAAAGAAAAGAGTCAGCACAAGCTGGATGAAGCTGTGGGCTCCTTTATCTTCCAGAAATCCGCACACATGGAGCAGAGTTTATGAGGGTTTTTTTAACCCGGCATTCAAACACTTCCCAGTTCACAATCCTGGCTCCATCATGTTTGCCAGAGCTTCAAAGTGCTGCTGGCAGCTTTTCCTGCGCTGGGATAAAACATCTTACCCAGGGGAAGCAAAAGCTGAGTCATTTTTAACCCCAAACAACATTCACTGATGTGGTCATCTTGTTAGTCATGGAAATCCTGTGTTAGCTCTGTTTGTGCTTCTTTCAACACTTATTAACCAAGGAGCGAGGAGGTTTTATTTTAAACTGCAGAAGATGTTTATCCTCCCTAGGGCCATGACAATCAGTTACATGGCTTATCCATCATTCCAGAGAAAGGAAAGGATTTTGAGAAACTCCCCAGGCAAGTTAATTTTTAAAGCTGTAGGAGGGAGAGGAGAAAAGAAAACAAAACACCACCAAAGCCACCGGCTCACAAAGCCCCAAGAGCCTCTGATGACACCAGGACTGCGCCAGCCGCCCCCAGCCCCTGCTGCTCCCCTCAGGCACTGGGAGCATTTCCCTGGGCAGGAATGGCCACAGGAACCCCCAGAGAAACCACTGCTCCCACGTCTCACAGCACTAAGCACAGCACAGTTAGACATTTTCCTCAGAAACCAAATTCCGGGGATGATGGATGTGAGCCAGCTCCAGTGCCCGTGCTGGGGTGAGGGCTCCCAGGCACGGGGAGTGCTGTGCCACAGGACTGAGCCCACAGCCCTGGCAGCAGGTGGAGAGAGCCCTGGAGCCACGGGCTGGCACGGGCTGGGCCCAGTCTGCTTCATGTCCTCCCCACACCCCTCCTCCCCAGCCAGGACATTCTATCAGGTGCCACTGACAGCTCCCACAGCAGCCACAAGATGCTGCTTCTGAGTTTTTTGTGGAACAAGTGGTACTGCTTTCAAAAGGTTATAAAAACATATGCCTGAAGAGAATGTCGGGAACTTGGGTATTAATCTCCCTTAATTCAAAGAGCACTCAAAATAAGCGAGACAGAAATACTGTCTGGGGTGAGAAGATGCCAGAGGTCAGATTGTGCACCACTAGCTTGGGTCAAGTTCAGAAGAATAATAACTTAGCACAAAGAAAAACAATTTTCAGTGTAGTGCAGTATTAGCCTCCCCTGGCTGAGCAGCCCATTTCCCTCAGGGTTTGCTGCCCCAGCCATGCAGGTACCAGCCCGCGCTGCTGCCCCAGCCTGCACTGGTGCCCCAGCCATGCAGGTACCAGCCTGCACTGGTGCCAGAGTGGTCACTGCAGCCCAGGGGGCTGAGCCCAGGGTGCCAGTGCTGCCCTCGGTGCTGCCAGCCCCATCGCTGGGCTGAGGATTGCTCCAGCCAGGCTTCGCCCAATCCTGCCCCATAAAACACGTCACTTGAGTTTGTTTTCATTTTGCAGCATACCTGTAGAGCAAGACATTTTGGACAATTTTTTCAAGGCTTCCTTACATCCAATTTCCAAGGAAAAAAGCACACAAACAAGAGCACATTCCCTGTAGGGGATCATGTTGCCACCTCTGTAGTTCACTCTTCCAATCCAGGTAGTTGTTTCAGTCAGAAAATTAAAACACAAAAGCACACAGAATTATCTGATTAAAACAAGTTTCATTTAACAAATTATATTAAGAATACAGACGGAGTTATCACACAATGAAACTTCCCTTTGTAAAATACAGGAGGGTCATCTAAAATAAATATAAAACATAGTAACATTCATAAGATTAATGCACAGTAAAATCACTTTCAGTAACCCAACCATCTTAGAAAACCACCTTACAACTGCAAAAAAGGTTTCTCTCTGCCATTTGTATGATGACATTTAAATCTGTTGCTGTTAGGAAACAATTTCACAACAAACGACCAGAATAGCCCAAGTGTTTGGTTTCCCTGTGGTGAATGAAGGGAGCAGCACCTCGCAGAGCTTGTTTGTGAGCAGAGGAGCAGCTCTGCCCGCTGCGTGCCCCTCTGCTGGGGGATTCCCGGCAAGGCTCCGAGGCTGAGGTAATCACTGGTGGGTGTAGTGAGGCTCCTGCCTCTGGGAGGAGCAGGAGCAGCTCGGGGGCACAGCTGGGCACACAGACCGAGCCAGCTGGGGAGCAGCGGGGCACTGAGGCCAGCGCGGCACTGCCGGCTCCGTCCCGGCCCCCTCTGCCAGGACATGCCAGGCCCCGCAGAAGAGGAGGTGCCAAGGCCTGGGAGGCATGCCCTGGCCACCAGCACCTACCTGGCACGTGCAGTGCCCATGACAGGAATTCTCCAGGCTCAGCAGCATGTGGGTTCAGTCTGGAGAGCTCAGGACACTGAGGGAGCAGCGGTGGGTGTGAAACCAAACAAGCCCAATGCTACAGACTACCAACAACCTCCCACAGCACAGGAGGCTCCCAGCCAGGAAACCTCCAACAAACACCGCGGGGACACGCAGGGACAGTCACAGGAAAAGTCTGACACAGTTTACTCCTATGGAACTACAGATATGAGGTGCTCCCATAAGGGAAGACACCTGCTACAACTATTCACACTTGAATTTTATCACGAAGTTCACACTCTACATCACTTTCTGGACTAACTTCTTGCCTTCCCATGATCAACACAGCAGAAAGCACAGCCTGGCCTGGGTGGCCACAAGTCACCTTGGCGCATGACCAGCTTCTTGCCGTGAGGAATCCAGGAGGCAGCGTGTCACTAGGAATTCACATCAGAAGGCATATTTTACAGTAAGCAAACCCCTCACTGCTGCTTTTCTGTCTCTGTTGCAGATGTATAACAATTTGGCAAACTAACTTCTCCATCAGCCACAAGATTAAACTACCTAGAGACCAGTTTTGTTCTACAAATTCAGTCAAGATAGCCAAGAACATCTGGTAAAGCTCTGCAAATTCGCTTCTGTTGCTTTCCACTGACTCCTCCCCTCCCCTTATGCTGCAGAAGGCTTCTCCTCAGCCAGACAACATCCACATCAGACACCTTGGACATTTATTGCCTGGGCCAATTCCCCCACAGTCACCTCTCGGACAGGGAGGGAGATGCAGAGATGCAGGTACTGGCCATGGCACATGCCAGCATGGAGGACTCACTGTAAGGATGCAAGGACCAGCCTTGCAATGAGCTGCCGTGAGTACTAAAGTCATGGAGCAGCCAATAAAACCTTCCAGTGGAAATGCTGACCTGACAGCCCTGGTCTCAGGAATTCAGCAGTGCAATAAAAAAAGCTTCCTCTGATCAGTGGACTGAGAAGTTGACACAGTCAACCACCCTGCACGGTGTCTCGCTGTGCTTCCAAGCACTGGCTCTGAGTCCTCTCCCTTTTGGAGCTGCCTAGTTTTGGAGCCTGAGAGCTCAGCTGGCTCTCAGCAGGTGCAGCTTTTTGTTCAGAACACCTTCATTGTGTTTGCCCCACAGGAACTGCATCTGTCCTGTCTGTGCATTTGAACCAGGCTGTCCCCGCAGCGCCGTGGTGCAGGACCACACCATGGAGAGCAAGCTCGTCTCTCATGGCTCTTTGCAGGTGAATCCTGAAGGAGCTTTGCTGGCCCAGTGTTAGAGAGGGAGAAGTAAGTACACAAATATATCCTGAAGATGTAGATGCCTGTCCCAGCCGCGTATCCTGCCAGTGTTTCAAGTATCCAGTGTTTCCTGTAGGTCACTGCAGAGCAAGCTGAGCAAACCTAGCAGTTGGTATAAGTTCTAAAGCACTGATTTTCTCTTACAAAAGGGACTTGGAGCTCTGCACCCATTTTCCCAGATGTACCCAGGGAGTGTGGCACCGAGTGTAGGGTTCGTGGCTCTCAGAACCTGCTCCTTGCTGAGCCCCCTGTTGGCTATGCAGGCAGCCCTGCCCTCCTGGGAAGAGGTGGCTCCAGGAGGGGCTCCTGGCAGCTGCCTCTCCATCTCCCAGTGGCAGGCACTGCCCTGGAGCTCTGCAGACTGTGCTGCGCCCTGTGCAGCCCCTGTTCCTCCACCAGGAGCACGGAAGGTCAGCTCTCATCCCAGAGCTATGGGGTACGCACTGCTGCAGATGGCTCCTGCCTACCTGCCGTGACCACTGAGCCACAGGAGAAGCTATAAACGGATGTCACAGAAAACTACAGAACAAATTACAAGCAGAAAAATAGAAAGACAAAAGATGGATGAGATGGGCACAGCACTACGGCACAGAGTGGATTTGAACTTGAAGTGAACCTGAGCCGAATGACCAAGCTGCCATGGTATGTTCATTTGTCGACGTCGGCATCATCAATCTGGCCTTTGTGAAGCCTGGCAGTGAGGTCTGGCTTTTCTTTACTGCAGGATAAATAACAACTAAAAATGGTGGTGCAAGCTCCAAGTAAACGAGCACTTCCAGGGGGTCACCCGGGGGCTCCAGAGCTGGTGCACAGCTTTAACTCTTTTGCCCAGGAACAACGTACATGCAACCAAATTGGCCTCTGCCCTCCAACCACGTGGCCACTCTACAGACACAGCTCCAGAAAATTATTTACCTGATCGGAAGAAGCTGAAGCAAAGATCTGGACTCAGTTTGTCCCAAATGTATTTTGTGCTCTTCATCCCAGCAGTACAGTGTGGTGCCTTAAAACCAGAAATGAATCTTTGGACAAGAATTATTTTACTTATGTACAAATAAAAAATATTAGCTGACAGTACAAATACTGCTGTTAGTTACCACTCGGTGCAACTAGCAAATGCCAGATCAATCCAAGGGAGTGCAAAGTAGGTTGGGGCACATGTACGACCCAGGCTGAGAGCAACAGCACTGTTACTGTTACCATGGCAATTGCATTTCAGTGGGGTCAGGGAATCAGTATTTTACAATACAAAAATTGTACATTTTAACTCTTACTCCAAAATTGCCATTTTGCTGCCATGATGCATGTTTGTTCTACAGCAGAGACTTGAAAGAGCAGCACAGAGTCAGATGGGCACTTGTAAATAACTTATTACAGCAATGGACTTCTCCAAGACATGCCTTTAGCTTGGGAGCAAGCCCGGTCAGCGATCACAGGGAGGCAGAGGTCAGGGTTTAATGCATCCCGCTCTCATCCTGTGCCATGTCAGTCTTCAGTGCTTCCCCATGAGTGCCCAGGAAACAGGCACATCTCTTTTGTTTTAGCAGCTAGCAGGGAACACGTTAGAGAACTGTCTCAATGATGGGCAGGTGATGGCATCCCAGCTGTCAGCAGGTCCACAGGCAGCTTGGCTGGGGTCTGCCAGGGTGTCGCTGCCAGCATCCATCCATCCATCCAGAAACACAGGAGCCTTGCTGCCCTAGATCCGTATGGACAGACAGACACCCTGTGCAAAGCGAAGGTGCTTCATCTCAGGACCTGCAGTGCACCTTGGGCACCCTGCCTGCCCAGCCAGTGCCCAGGGAGAGCCAGGGGCCCTGGCTCCCCCAGCCTAGGCAAATCCAGTGACCACAGTGGATCTGAGACTGATCCCAGCCACAGCAGAACTTCTGTGCCCAGACCGTGGCAGAGGGATTGGCATTCACTGCAGCTGGGTTCTGCACTGGCCTGGGTGCCACAGGAGCCTCCTGCTGCACGGTGTGGAGAGCCAAGCAGCTCCACAGCAGCTTGTGTGGCAGCACCCAGCCATGCCATCCACTGCTCCTTTCAGGGGTAAGATCTCTCCATGCTCCGCAAGCTCCCGGCTGTGTTCGCAGAGGTTTGCTACAGCTCTGGATTCTGTGACTGTCCTGCAGCAGGGTTACAAAGTGGGGATGAGCAAGGGGCTGCGCCAGGCTCCCAGTCCTCAGTCCTGTACTCACGTGGAGAGGGGTCTGCGGCGGGGTGGGGGCAGCTGCCCAGGTGCCCGCGGTGGAGCGGTGTGTGCAGGGCGGTGCAGCGCGGCGTGGCCGGACACGGGGAGGCGCGGGATGGTTCCGTGGCTGTGTCCCGTGTCCTGCTCAGTAGTATGCACGCACACACGCTCCGGCCGCGGCCCTCAGGACGGCGGCACCGGCGGGCAGCGGGTGGGGCTGGGCGGCAGGCGGGCTGCCGCGCTCTGCTCCGTCCGGAAGCTGTAGTCGTACTGTGGGGCAAAGCAGAGAGAGGGAACTGCAGCACTGACCACACAACACTGCCCACACCTGTGCTGGGACAGGGCGAGAAGCAGAAAAATAAGAGAAAAACCTGGGCTGACAACAGCTGGCCCAGGTAGGGCCAGGCCAGGTGAACCTGCTGGTACCAACTGAGCCCACATCAGTGACCTCCCCAGGCAGGGCTCACCCCCTCCCCAAAACCCCGCATTAACACAAATGTGACCACGCTCATCCTGTCCATAAAGCAGCTAGTCAGAAACATTCCCCCTGGCAAGTTTACTCAAGCTGCTACCATCAGAATTAACGTTTTTTGTTGGCAAGAGGGTGAAAGTCCCTACATTCACACCCCTTGGGCCCACGGTGTCACTGCAGACAGGGGACATCCCTCGGAGGCTGGCGTGCACTGTAGCAGTGCCATCTCGTGGCACGCTGTCAGCCGCACCCGCCGGCCCGCGGCCACCCCGCTGCTGCCAGGGCACCCCAGGACAGGCCGGGGTAGCGGCGGCTGTCCCGTGGCAGGCGGGTGGCCAAAGCAACACCATGCGTTGGGGCTACCGAGGCAGCAGCTGCCTGCGACCGTGGCACACGCACTGCAACAGCCCCGTACACGGACTCTCCTCCATGCATCTCCCAGTGCCGCATTTGTGGCCTTTGGAATCTCACAAACACGTCCCCCTGTGTGCTCCTCACAGCCGGACCAGGACAAGGGACGTGCTGCCAGCAGGGCGGTCGGGGCAGCCATCAGCCATGCCGGTACCTGGCCCAGGGCCGTGCCAGCTGTACCAGGGCCGTGCCACTTCCACCCGACGCCGATCTCCTTTTGGTGCCGGCTCGGGAGGACACCGGCGCGACGCTGAGCTACGGGAGCCCCGCTCCTGCCGAGCGCACAGGGCCGGCCATGGCGATGGATCCCCGGCGAGGCGGCCAGGGGCCGGCAGGGGGCGCCGCGGCTTCGTGCCGGGCCGGGCGGGAACGGGGCAACCCGGGCTGTGCCCGGCCTGTACCGGGCCTGTGCCCGGGGCCTGTGCCCGGGCTATACTGGGGCTGTGCCCGGCCTGTACCGGGACTGTGCCCGGGGCCTGTACCAGAGCCTGTAGCCAGGTTGTACTGGGGCTGTACTGGAGCTGTACTGGGGCTGTGCCCAGGCTGTACCAGAGCCTGTAGCCAGGCTGTACCAGGGCTGTATCAGGGGCTGTATCAGAGCCTGTATCCAGGCTGTACCGGGTCCTGTACCCACGCTGTACCCGGCCTGTACTGGAGCTGTACCAGGGGCTGTGCCCAGGTTACACCAGGGGCTGCATCAGAGTCTGTACCCAGGCTGTACCACAGCCTGTACCCAGGCTGTACTGGGGGCTGTACCGGGGCCTGTACCACAGCCTGTATCAAAGCCTGCACCCAGGCTGTACTGGAGCTGTACCAGGGGCTGTGCCCAGGTTACACCAGGGGCTGCATCAGAGTCTGTACCCGGGCTGTACCACAGCCTGTACCCAGGCTGTATTGGGGGCTGTACCGGGGCCTGTACCACAGCCTGTACCCAGGCTGTACCAGGGCTGTACTGGAGCTGTACCAGGGGCTGTGCCCAGGTTACACCAGGGGCTATATCAGAGCCTGTACCCAGGCTGTACCAGGGCTGTACTGGGGCTGTACCAGGGGCTGTGCCCAGGTTATACCAGGGGCTATATCAGAGCCTGTACCCAGGCTGTACCAGGGCTGTACTGGGGCTGTACCAGGGGCTGTGCCCAGGTTATACCAGGGGCTATATCAGAGCCTGTACCCCGGCCTTTACTCCCCGGGGCCGCACCTCCCTGTCGCGATGCTGCAGCCGCTGGCATGCAATAGGCCTCATTTTTCAACACCCAAACGCATAAAGATGTCAGCTCAAACTGTTTACTAATTAACACTTAAAAAGACACAAATTAGATATGCGTGGCTAAGAGCAATTATAATCAAGACGAATCTCTCCAGTCATTGGGGAACTGAGGAAACTCCTAATTGCTGGAACCAATGTTTTAAAATCTGAAATCATGCCAGTTAGCAAATATGTTCATTTAAAGAACATTTCATGTGACTGCACTCAGGAGAATTGACTACAAACATGCAAACAAGGAAAAATATTTCTGTGTAAAATTAAAATTTTAAGCTCTTCTAGATTTACGACTTCTTCATTAAATATATTTGCAAAAAGCAGCCCATGAAAACTTGTAGCAATTCAGTGGTTAAATGAACTGCCTTCCTTATCACTTTAAAAGGAATGATGAATATTGGATGCTCCCTTTACTAATTAGACTCTCTAGACTTTTTACACCACGCCAAGTGCAAATGAAGATAGGGTGCACCCTGCCAGCGGCCAGCCCGCTGCCCTCGCTGCACAGCACCAGCCACAGAGCTGGGAACAGGGACAGTGCCACCACCCTGGCTGCCACCTGCACCTGCCCAGGCGCCTGCTCAGTGACTCTACCCTACCCAGGGCAGGCAGGGGTAAAGGACAAACCCCCAGAGCCCTGCTGGGACACTGGCAGCAGCACTGTCTGTCCTACATCCACCACATTAGCCATGAAGTGATGGCACGTGCTGCTTACACCTGCACCTCACCACCTCTTCATAGCCCAGCTCTCTGAGCACTGCCCCGGGCACAGCTGTGCCATCCTGGGGCAACAAGAGCAGTTCAGGTGCAGTCCAGGATTTGCACCTATTTCCATCATTTTCTGACAGGGTAGAGTCCTGAAATTCAGCTGCCTGCAGCTTGGAGGATGGGTGCATACATCTGCAAATGTGGTGACAGAGAACAGTAATTCTTAGAATTCTTTGGGAATATTTTTTGCAAGGCATCTTGCTCCAGGGAGAATGTTCTGGCTGCTTTGGATATCCAGAAGATTTGCTGTAATGGTGCTATTGCTTGCAAGGGAAATAAAGCCATGCCGAAATTCACAATATTTATATGTGTAGCTCTCTATGTGCAGACAAGATGCTTCATCAAGGAATATGGGCTGCATAATCATACTTTTCATTACGCTGGAACGCACACAGCCTGCTACAGAGCAGGAGCTGTGGGAGAGCAGGCAGGTCTTGGCCTCTCCTCGCTGCCCACAGAAATGATTGCAGTGCTGGTGTCCCCACCCTCCACAGGCCTGTGAGGGTACAAGCAGGGCTGTGCAGCCCAGCCCTCCCCAGGCAGCCCCCAGGCTGCCAGACCTCTCCCACACCAGGCAACGCACAGAGATGATGCAGAAGCAAATTCAGCACCACACGGATTCCCCATGGCCAAAGGGACCATCTGCTCCCTGGCCAGCTCAGGGCAGGAGTGGGACAGCAGCCAGGCACGGGGAAGGGCTGCCAGCCCTGAGCACCCCCTGCTCCCAGGGTCCCAAACAGAGGGGTGGCATGTGTGCCACGTGGCAGACTGCAGTGCCCGAGGCAGTGGGTGCATCTGTCAGCCACTGGCCCTGTCAGGCAGCATCCTCAGATCCACCACTGCAGCCACTGCACTCCCACAGGGCGCCTGCAAAACCCCTGCCAACTGGGCCTGACCATCTTCTTGTACTCAGACAAAACTTTCAGGCACAAGAGGGTGGATCTGGGAGAGACAAGAAAAGTATTTTCCATAAGGGAAGGGCTCTTAAAAACAAGTGAACACAGCCCTCATGATTTGCTCAGTGCCTGGCTGGCTACTTACCTCCTTTTCAATTTCTGCAAGGGTTTTGATTGTGATACCCAAGAGATCAACCGGCTGCATCTGGCAAGAAAGAAACAAAAATGTCAGATTCAGGGTCAGGGAGGAGGTGTCTGTTTGTTTGTTTGTTGTTTTGTTCTGTTTCAAGTCGCAAACACTCCATCACCAGAGATTTAGATGCACCATCTGTAAACACAGGCACGATCCTGTTCCTCGTTGCAGCAGGAGAGTGAACAGCAGACGGTGGGCTGGGGCTCTCAGCTCCAGCCCTGCTCTCCCTCAGCACGACAGCTGACACTCACCCTGGTGCTGCTCCGTGCAGGCAGGGTGGGTCTGTAGCACTGGACGGGTTCTGTGGCTGCAGCACCAGGCGTGAGCAGCACCAGCTGCAGGAAGCCCTGACCAAACTGACCATATGGTGGCAATGGTGTCTAAAGGATCCGCAGGGAGGATTAGCACAACCTAATCTCTCTGCATTTGTCCTCACAGCAGGGACTTCAGATTTCTGGGAATAATGGCCCATAAACAACCCTCTCAGAAAGCAAGGGATGTGAAAAACCGCTATCAGCAGGAAGAAGAAAGCAAAACGCTGGAGCACTACTGAAAAATCAGACACAGCTGATGGCCCAGTGTTTGCCTTAACAGCTTCCTGTAAATTGATTTTTAAAAAGATGCTGCTTTAGGATCAGATGGATCTGGGAACCGATTTGGATGCTGAATCTTTGAGCTCTGGATCATGAACCTTAGCAAGCACGGGTCCAGTGACACCCAGAGGTCACTCTGAACCAGGAGCAGCATTTCTGTTTGGTGAAGCAGACGTGCCCTGCCGTGCAGGCGGCAGCACCCGCTGTGGAGCAGGCACCACCCAGTGCCCTCTCAGGCTCACCCGCAGCCAGGCAGCACCCTGGGGCAGCTGATGGCACAGGAGGGCACTGTGCCATTACCACTGCCCCCAACTTCTGCAGTGACAGCAGGAAGTATAAAGCTGCTGGCACTATGCCATCCTCACAGCAGGTAAATGCAGGAGAGCTCCACCTCTGCAGCTTTCTTTACAATCTATGCTAAGAAATTAGAAATGCTTTCAGCACCAGGGAGTCCCATTGCCATTCCTATTTTTGATGGTAATAAACCTTGAAATCCCAGGACAATTCAGTTTTAGAAGCAATCTGGCAAAAGCCTTTCCCATCTAACGGGCAGCTATTGTGACATGCAACCTTGGCCCATCTCAAGCACTGGGTATGTATTTGGCCCCACAACAGAATAGCTCCCAGAAGCAGCTAATTTGTCTTGATGTTTTGTGATCGCTCCCCATGAAACAATGGATTTCAGACACTGGAGAACAACAAACTCACCCCTTCACGAGCACAGGCAAACTTCTCCGAAATCATAAAAGGCACTCCATCCATTGCTGAAAAGGACAAGACATCACATGTGACGTTTCCAGCTGCCTTCTGACACGCAACTTCACACATTCCCAGTGACAGATCAAGTGTTCACAGCACTGACACATGACTGATTGCTCCCAAACGTTACTGCCAGCCTTTTTCTCCCTCTAAACTGCCAGTGGTTTCTTTACATTTAAGACATAGCTGGGTCAGTCCCTACCAAGCCAGGAATCCAACAAATTCTCCTTGCTCTATCCATATACAATTTCATGGCCTCAATTTTGCATTTTCCAGTTTTGTGCAGCTGGCAAAGCAGGACAGTATTTGAAACTAGAAGGACGCAACTTCTATTAATCACCTCCTCACCAAACCAGTTCAGCACGCGGTGATGTCTGAGCAAGAGGATAAGGGACAGCTGGTTCAGGGGACTTGCAGCCCCCAAAGCAGACAACACCACCGCCTGTGTACCAAGCAGGTAAGCTGCCAGTGCCTGGGTAGGATGATGACAAACACCTGGGGCCAAGCACCCTGGCCTGGCTGCTGCTAGTGTAAACTCAACACTGAGCAGCAGCTCAAACACTTGCAAACCACATCTGGAGGATGTAAACCAGTGGAATATGAAGACAGACATGAGGACACGACACCACAGTCTCATGTCACATGGCCCAGCTTTTTCTGTAGCATAACCTTAATGGTACTCAGAGCACTGTTTGCCTTTATACCATCTTGTATACTCGTCCTAGTGCAATGATGTTCAGTGTTTGTGTCTTGCTATCACCATGTCACAGGAAGCCTCCCACAAGATGTGGCAGTGCAAGGGAGACATTTTTAAAACATGTAACTCAGCAATTTGCATGGAAGACTGAAAAGGGCATGTTCCGAAGGCAGCTCACACCCCAGATACACCCCCTTAATTGCACTTACACCTTTAACATCTGAAGTCTTTAAATTTCAACTCTGAAAGAAATAAAACTTCAAATCAGAGCAAATTTAAGCCCTGAGAGGCCCTCCACTGATCCTCAAATTGGGTTTTCTTTCAGAAAGCATCTGCACCCACAAACCCAGTGCTCCTCTGCTGTTTCCAACTTCTACAGCACCACTGAGTTACCATGTCAGTGATTAAACAAGGGTCATTTAAGAAGACTCAGCCTTTTACATTGGCTTTGTCTGTTTTCAATACAAAACCCCCCTCCACTGGAATAATTTTGTTATCAAAGGTGCTGCGTGGCAGCCACAGCGCAAAGGAAAACAAAAGGAAACAGATGAAAAGCAGCATCACCAAACCCAGGAAGTTTTAAACCTGAAAGACCATCTGCACTTGTTATCCGACAGGAACCCCCTTTGATCAGCCACACGCCAGCCTCTGTAAAGCAATCCAAAGGCTGAGCTAGGGAGAGTGTGCATCCCCAGAGCCCCCGTCCCTGGGCACGCGCCCCGGCCCACCCGGAGCTCGGCGCACACAGCAAAGCAGCAGATAAAAGCAGGGTGAGCCAAAGGCTCTGCAGCGCAATTAGCGCTCTCCTAAACAAACGAGCTTCAACAGAGCTGTAATTAAGCAGGCCTGTAATTAAGTATATGCCCTTTATCATAACGATCATGCTTAAAAATGGCACGATGCATGGAAGTGTGTTATTAATGCTGCGCTCCCCAAGCGCGGGAGCGTGTGCGGAGCTGCCGTGTCAGGCCCGTCACCAGCCTGCTGCTAAAATGCATTAAAGGCAGAAAGCAGAAAACAAGGTGCTCATTCAGCGTCTCCTTTCTCAGCCAGGCACCGGTGTCACGAGGGTTTAAACACCACCAGTTCTGGAACCTTTACAGAAACGAGGCCCTGGGCAGCCACAGCCACTGCCTGCCCCAGCACCAGGAGGGCAGCAGCCCTCAGCCCTCAGCCCTCAGCCCATGGCTCAGCTGGGCTCCAGGAGCCCTTGGCCACCCAGGGGCTGCAGGCAGGCAGGCAGGCAGGGGGACAGCCCAGACAAGATGCACGGGGAGCAGCACTCCCACCTTGCATCTGCTCTCCCTGGCTGAGCGAGTGCCCCGAACAAAGCAGATGCTCTGGGGGCGGGAGCCTTCTGTGCCCCCACCCCACCTGTGGATGAGACACCCACTGCTGCTGCTGCCCAAGATGGGCTTTTTCACACTCACGAGGACTGCAAGGGCGTGCTCTTCTCCTTCAAAACGGAACAAAATAAAATCGGGTTTCAGAAGGAAAACTGTTTCCAATGGCTGTTTGCTGCCTCCCAGGACCAGCTCCTTCCTGAGGGTCACAGCTAATTAACTCAGGCACTGCAATCAGTTAAAAGAGTTGAGAGGAGCCAGCAGCCAAAACCAACCTCGCAAAGCGCAGCCCCAAAGGACAGGGTTCCCATGCATCCCTGACAGCAGGAGGGGATGGATGCCTCGGTGAGGTGTAGTGGACGTGTCCCTTCGTGGGTGCAGGACCACCGAACACACAACCGCTTCCACCTGCTGGCTGCTCCTGCACTGTGATTTACCAAGACCCGCTCTCAGGCCCTAGTGGGGAGGACACCAAAGCATGCTCTATAATTCAACTTGCTAGCTCGCTTAGAAATCCTCTCTTTAATCTGTGAAAGTATTGTCACCCTTCTCTAAGCACTCGAGAGATGCTGCCTTCTGTGCTGCAGACTCCAACTAAATCTCAGTTGTCAAATTAGTAATTCATCTTTCTTGAATAACTATATTTTTAGCCAAGCTACCAGATTTAAATAATCAGACCTGCCAATGCTACCCTAATTTAAACATGCTGACGAACTTTCACAGGCAGCATCAGCTAACATAATGAGTTTCTGGATGACAAAGAACTTCAGACGGTAGTTCTCTACACTACCCAGCGTAATAAGCACTTGTTCTTTTCTACAATGTGCACATAAAAGAGAAATCTAAATAATAGTTGCTGTAATTATCTTGAAAAATATGTGGTGATTAATGGTGATTATGAAAATCTGTATAATTGTTCGCTAACGCTCCAAAGATCAGATGTTCTCTTGAAGCAACCATCAGTGAAGAACTTGGAAACACAAAAGCTTCCAAGCTGCCGTCCATGGGATGACCCGTGTGCCAGCTCAGCCCTCACCCTGCCGGGACCTCTGCCACAGGTTCCAGGATGTCCACCATGTGACACATGTGTCATTGTGGCTGAAAGCACCAAGTTCAACCTGTTATTTATGCAAATAATTAATTACTCTTGTATCCAACTCACAGTTTGTCATGACACATTAATGACTTGATAGACTTCTATGAACTAGTGAGCACAGGACAGCAGAGCGCTTTTATCGTCATTTAATTTAAAAACGATCCTGTGTGAAATTATCTAGTTGTGAGTGATGGAAGCATAAAGAACAGACTCAGCAAAGCTTCTTTTGGATCATTGCTTTATTAATGGTAACGTCAGGGAAATGAAAAATGCTAACATTGTCATATTTAACTCCTGGGTACAGATGAATCGCTGCCTCAGAGCCTGGCAGGCTCCGTTTGCACACTGCAGTGAGCGCTAATTCCTCACACCACGATTGTGGGGATACACAGCCACACAACAGTTTATACACCTTAACTCCCAAGGAAATAACAGCTGTTTCTGCATTAAATTCTCACCATAAGCTTTTATAGCTTTGGATTTCTATATTACTGTTTTTGCATCGCCTGTTACACTAGAATTTTCAATTTCTGATATTAAAAATATTTAAATAAATAAATAAATCCCTTGCAAAATGTTTTCCTGCATGACTGAAAATGAAGAACTGCTAATCCAAACCAACAAAAAACCCAACACTGAGTGCACTACTACCACCTTTAAAATTTAAATGACCTTAGATTTTAGAAAGGGCTTCCTCTAATGCTGCAGAACTGTTCCAATTTTCCCCAGACCTGAATGCTAACAGAGTGTTTATCCTTTACCAAGAAGAGTATTTCATAAACCAGCCTACAGCAACACCATAAAACCAGCAGAGCTCTCCTGCTTAGAGAAAACTTGATTTTCAGCTAAATGGCACCAGAGGAATCTGAAAGCAGATTGAGAATCAGGGGCTGGCACAGAGATTTAAACAGCAACCTGAACAGTAAATGTGTGTTTTTTGTGCTACAGTGCACCGAGGCCCATATGGAACCACACCAAATCACTGATGGCGAAACCTCGGGGCCAAAACCAAAAGCAGCCTTTCCTGACAGCTCCTGCCAAGCCAGCTGCAACAGGGAACCTGCAGCTGTCCCAGCTGTGCTCCCCAGCTGCAGACACCAGCCCCAGCACGCATACAGCTTCGTTGTGTCATACAAGGCAGTGCAGAGGTGCAGGCAGGGGCACAGGCAGGGGCACAGGGGGGTGCAGGGCTCAGCTCTGCTGGCCCAAGGCAAGCATGAGCACGAGCCCAAGCTCATGAAAGCCCCAGAGCACTTCATGTGGCTCCTGGGCAGCAGGAGCTGTCCCCAGGGCTGCTGAGGGGACGCAGCCAGCAGGGAATGCCCAGCGCGGTGCCTGGCGCCCAGGCTGGCCAGGCAGCAGGGTGGCAGCAGCACCAAAGCACCCAACGCCTGGGGCAGCCAGTGGGACGGCAGGGCCCTCCTGGGCTGGGGAAGGAACCTCTGCTTTGGGAAAGGTTTACAGCTTTCCTGTTCCTCTTGAAATGACTTTGATTAAAAAAACAGACCTGGACTAAATTTTCATTTTTGCTAATTTGATTGTCAGCCTTGATTTTCTTAGTTTCCTGCATAGCTCATGACATGGCACAATTAGTTCTTTACTGCTAAGATCAAGCCACGAAAACACTTGAAAAAGTACCCCTGGATTTGATTATTTTCTTTTTTAAATAAAGTGAAGGTTAAGTACTGCATGGTGACGCCTAAGGAGCACCTCAGCACTGTGACTCCATCAGCACCAGAGAACATGGAGAGACTTCAAACAAGCTCTTCAAATTGCAAGTGTTTAGGAGCTCTTGATTTTATTATTTTTTAATAAAATGTCCCCTTTGAAGTCTCTGCACCACACTAAACTTCAAAGATCACACCTTAGCATGTGCTGTTTCCAAGCTGCAGCCCCTAATTAATTAGAGCAGAGCAGATACAAACCAGGGCACTCGCGTGGGGCTGAGGCAGAGCTGGGACAGGGCCCGCTTAGTGATGGGGAGGCAAAGGCAAAGGAAAGGCAAAGGAAAGGCAAAGGAAAAGGCAAAGGCAAGGCAAAGGCAAAGGCAAAGGCAAAGGCAAAGGCAAAGGCAAAGGCAAAGGCAAAGGCAAAGGCAAAGGCAAAGGCAAAGGCAAAGGCAAAGGCAAAGGCAAAGGAAAGGCAGGGGCAGAGGAAAGGCAAAGGTGGAGGCAGAGGAAAGGCAAAGGCAAAGGCAAAGGCAAGGTAAAGGAAAAGGCAAAGGAAAGGCAAAGGGTAAAGGCAGGGACTCCTCCAGCGTCCGCTCACGGCTGTGTGCTGAGGAGAAACCCAGACTCTTTTCCATTCCCTTCAGCTCTGGCTGTAAGGACAGACTCCTTGGAAGTCATTAAACGTGTAATGTCTGTCTGCACGGCCGGGCAGCGCAGGCTGCAGCAGCAGTTGCAAAAAGCATCTCGGGCAGCCCCACAATGGCCGCAGTGTTCCCTGGCCGGCAGCTGTAAATTCCTGCTGCTTGATGAGAGAAACATCCACACGGCTTCCAGGGCTGCGGGGTAGGGGCAGGGGGTATTAAATCCACAGGCTGCATATTGTTGCAGCGTCTGGCCCCGGAAGCCTTTTCCTTAGCTGAGCCACCTACGGTGTGCGGTGCATTTGTCGCCACTGTGACAGCCCCAGGCTCCCAGACTCTCTGGACAGCGGCCAGGTCACTGCCAGGGGCAGATGCTCACACTTGCAGTGATGCTGTGATCCTGCCCAGCAGCACCCCACACTCTCCAGCAGTGCAGTGAGTGACCAACATCTGTCCCACAGAGCTCCCAGGGCAGACAAAGGTGCACAGTCCTCTCTTTACATGGTTTTGGTCTAAGAGACTCAAGTTATTTTTAACACACAGCAGCTTTGTGTTTCCAATAAAAGCAGGAGAAAGAAACTAGATCAGCTGCCCTGACAGCACCGTGCTCTCCATTCTGCAAGCATGCCTACAAGTTAGTGGAATGGCTAGGAAGGATGTGGGGATGGATAGCCATCTTCTGCCCTGGAGCTCACTGACACCCAGAACACGCTCCCACCCTCCCACGGAGCGTCCACGCAGCCACAAGAGCCTCGACACAGGCCCAAAGCTGGGTCTGCAGAGGATGGCACCGGGCACAGGCACGCAGCACTGCCCGGCTGCAGGAAGGCCCCTGTGCCCAGGCTGGGTGGTGAAGGCCAGGGGAGGTGCCCTGCTGCCAGCAGCCAGGCACAGGGCCACAGCCCTGCCAAGCCAAAAGCCCTTCTGCAGGAGGAGATCCGCTGTGCCACGCAGGATCCACATCCTCTAATGGGACTTCATTTTTAGGTGCTCAAAAACATTACTGGAACCACATATTCCTATCAGGTAAATTTCATTTGCATATGCAAATGATATCCAAATACACTGCACCATTAATATGATCAGTAATTACATAATAATAGTCACCAATCTCCACACACATCAAACTTACAGTTTTGTAGCTATTAAGGAAACTGTGCTTTGTAATTAAGATAATCCTCATTTCCAGATGCTAATTAACTATATAATAATTAGCTTCTTTTGCTAATGCAAATGAAGTATTTTCATCCTTATTGGTAAAAGAGTTGCTTATCACTTAAAAAAGAGACAACCTAGAAATAATCCCTCCTCCTCCTTAAAGGTGAAAAGGTAACTCCATTTTTCTCAGTCTCATTTGTGAATGTAAATTAGCCCTGATTAATCAAATCACAGATTAATGTGCCCATCCTGTAGCACGGCCAGTGCCTGGCGTGGCCCCCAGCCCTCTGCCCGTGGCCCAGAGCAGCCCCCGGCTCCTTTCCGCTGGTGCTGGCACTGCAGAGCCCCCAGCCCGGGCACCAGCCCCCGCAGGGACACACAGTGCCACCCAGCCAGCCGAGAGCGCCAGGAGCTGTGCCAGCCTGTGGCTGTGCCACCAGCCTGGGCAGGGGCAGCACTGGGCAGGGGCAGCGGGTGCCAGTGGCAGCACTGCCAGCCTGTGGCTGTGCCACCAGCCTGGGCAGGGGCAGCGGGTGCCAGTGGCAGCACCGCCAGCCTGTGCCAGCGCCACCAGCCTGGGCAGGGGCAGTGGTGGCAGGTGCCAGTGGCAGCGCTGCCAGCCTGTGGTTGTGCCACCACCCTGGGCAGGGGCAGCGGGTGCCAGCCTGCGGCTGTGCCTGGGCAGGGGTGGCAGGTGCCAGGGGCAGTGCTGCCACGCCACCGCGGCACGGCCCGGCCCTGGCGCAGCGCATTCATCATCTGCTAAACCAATCCACCCACTCTGCACCACCATTTGTCATTAATTATGCTAATCAGCACACCATTACTCTCCAATGACACCATGGCACTTATTAGCCAGTTATGGTTTTTCAAATGCACAGCTCATTGTGTATGTGAGTGCTGCGCCTGCATTAGCCTACAGGGAAGAAATGTCCAATTATGAAAAGAAAAAATTTGCTATTATCTCCCTCTAACAAACCAATTTAGTAATTATAAAAGTCTCTGAACTCAGAAGGATTTGTTAAGAAGAGCTGAGTGATGAAACCAGAGAATTTTCTTTGCAATAACTTTCTGAGTTGGAATTGAAGTGACAACAGAGAATGAGCAGTTTTTATTATCTTAATTACAACTCTTGCATCTTCACTTTAGATGATCAAAAAGCAGAATTTATCTAAACACAGGCCCATATTTGGCTCTTCCATTAACCCATCTGATTTGTTTATTTTAACTGATATGCACCAAACGTGTGTAACGTGTCACAGACCCCGAGACGGGCCTGGCCAGTTCCCAACGCGCAGCTCTGAAGCATTGGATGTTGGATGCAGCAGCCACCCACCCAGAGGCACCCATGCAGAGGCACCCATGCAGAGGCACCCACCCAGAGGGACCCATGCAGAGGCACCCACGCAGAGGCACCCACGCAGAGGCACCCATGCAGAGGCACCCATGCAGAGGCACCCACGCAGAGGCATCCACTCAGAGGCACCCATGCAGAGGCACCCACCCAGAGGGACCCATGCAGAGGCACCCATGCAGAGGCACCCACCCAGAGGGACCCATGCAGAGGCAGCCATGCAGAGGCACCCCTGCAGAGGCACACACCAGGGTGGGGACACCATCCCAGGAGCAGGGACACCGCCCCATGCTGACACAGCTAAAGGGATGGAGCCAGGCCCTGGAGAGCCCCTGGGAAACTGGCTTTGTTGGAACACCCAATTCCTCCACAGTTCCTATGTTGATTTGCTCACTGCAAGGAGACACCACTGGTTTTAGAAGCTTAATATGTGTTAAGAGCTCATTAATATCATCAGAGTAAATGGGCCTATTAAAACATCTTTAAGCAATATCTGAACATACATCTCCCTAAACTATATTTAATGACTGTACTTAAGATACATTATATGAAAGTCTTAATGAGACATTAGATAGCATTTTGAAGATTAAAATTAGAGAATCCATATAAAGTCTGTCCACTTAATTTAGCCTTAAGCTACACTGATGAAATATATTACCACCAAATTATTACTTCATTAGAACAAATATTTTCTAATAATTTCTGATTTATGCAATTAGTTGTCTCCATATATATTATATATTCGTATCTATATGTACATATAAAAGTATACACAAAACAATTTTCTAGTTCAAGAGGAGATGGGAGAAATCTGAGCTTTCTAACAGCTGAGCTAATTACTTGTCTTTTTTTTCTATTGAGTTAAAGATATGGAGTATTCATAACAGTCCATTCGTGGTACCCCCACTTATCCATGAACCACAGGGTAATTTTTTAAACATCTGCTGTTTTGCTGTTCAAGGATCAGTAAGATGCCTTGGGCCTGGCATGCAGTGATGCTGCGATGCTGATGCTGCCTCTGTGCCCTCTGCAGAGGGGAGGCTGGGGCAGGGCAGCCCCCCGGCGGGTCCCAGCCCGGGGCTGAGCAGGACCCCTGTCCTTGTGGCCCAGAGAGGGCTGGCACCCACCAGAGCGACCCAGGGCCTGGCAGGACCCGTGGGCACACCTGCAGCACTGCCCATGGCTCTGTCCCTGCTGCTCTGCCCAGGGACGGGCACCCACCCTGGGCCCTGCCCTACGACAGCCACAACTGAGGCACTGCCTAAACAAACTGCAATAAACTTATTAGCAAGGGGGTTTCATGTGTGGCTTATTTTGTATAAACAGCTTTTCATTAGATAAATGAAGCCCAACAACCTTTACAAATGTTTTCAATTATGAAATGGTGCCATTGAGATATCTGGATGGTGATAATAAGGGAAAACACCAGTGACATCTCCTGCTCGGAGCTGGAACGTGCTGCCTGCATGGCTGCTCCTCCCAGTGCCATCCCACCCGGCCACACCAGGCAGTACTGACTCCTGCTTCATTTGATGCAATCTGTAGCAACAAGACTATTTACATTTATTCTGCCCAAGCCTTCTATCCAAAAGAGCAAACATCTCATTGTAACAATTTTGCATTTTTAACTGCACGAATTAAGCATTCTTCATAAATAACAGCCTGGTTTGCTGCACTGCAACTCCTTTTTATTAGCGGCACAGAAATGCACAATGAGCAACGTGTTCTATTATTCTTTGTCAAATCACAGAATGCTACATTAGAATAACTGTGCTGGTCAATGTAATATAGTAGATTAAATTCAACTTCTGTGCAAAACCCACTGTAAAACAGCATGATAAGAAGGCTATAAAAAATTTAATTTTACTCCAAACTCCATCAGAAAAAAAAAAATGGTGTGAAAAGTAATTTTGCATAATCAGTACACGCCATCTGGAACAATTAACTGATTTCTATAGAACTATGAGGATCAGTCATATCTGCTTATTAAAGATCAGAAATTATACAAGTAATAAATCCTTGAAAAAACTAAGCGTACTCCTGCCTGTCAATGCTATTTTAACTTCAAATACTGAAGAACGCCTGATAAGGCTGAAAAGAAGAGATTAATATATGCAAATTACATCCAGCATTTAAAATCCCCAACAACTGTCTCTGGTTTTCTGTCCCTTATTGCTGCCTTTATGTTTTATTCATACACCAACTCACCTGTCACTTCATAAGCTATAATATTATGGGGGGTATTATTAAACAGCATAAAGCCAAGCTTTAATTGGAAAGCTTCATTGCATTTTCCAATTATTTGGAGTAAATTAAAAGCAGATGCACATAGTTTAATAAGGAGTCTAATATCAGTTCCGGGAAATCAAAATTCATTGTCATTACTATGCTGTGATAGTTTTGCAAACTGTACCCAATTTTGGAGGTTTTGAAAAGAAAATCTGTCTCTGCAATCTGTTAATTGTCATTCGGTTAATAACTGTTTAAATATCCAAACCTCTGAGCGGCTCCCTATTTAAAAAAAAATTAAACTCTGGCACTCGGCAAAGCAAAACAAACACAGTGCAGGCCACCCCAAGGCTGTGCTCCATGGGAACGGCACCAGTCCCACAAGCTCATCCTGTTCACCAGCCCCTGGCCTTCAGCCAGTGCTGCTGTGGGGTGAGGGCACCCCTGTCCCGGGGTCCCTCAAAGGGTTCAGGCTGCCCTCCATCACCGCGCTGCGGATGTGCCGCCAGCCCGTGCCCGGCGCCCCTGCTCACCCATGATTTATGGATCCAGGGTTAGAGCCAGTAACCCTCTCAGCAGAGAGCAGCAGCCTCCCTGGAAGGGGACGTGGGGAGCACGGGTGAAGCCCACGTGCCCCAGCAGAGGGACAGGGCTCCCATGCCCGCCTGCCATGCCAAAGGGAGCCAGACCATACCAGGGCAGGGCAGCAGCCAGCCAGGGCTCCACCTCCCCTGCCAGCACACGGCAGGAGCAGAGGAAAACAGCTAATGGCACTTTGGGCAACAGCAGGTTCATCAAAAAACTGTCTGTCTTAAAAATGTCACCGGGGACAGAACTCATGGCTCCATCATCCCCATTTGGGGCTGGGGCCCCAGCACAGCCTGGGTAACGTGGGGCACGCTGACACAGCACACCAAAAGGGTTTGCACGCCATGGATGGCATAATTTCATAGGAAACACACTTTTTGTATCTCATTAGTAACACACTTCCCTTTCTGAAATATGCAGCTGCAGCATTTTACATGAGACTCCAGCCTCCCTGAACTGCTGGATATTAATAGAGTCTTTCATAGCTGGAAGATTATCCAGGTCTCTTTAGTCCAAAGACTAGAAATTGCAATAGGGTAAAGAACAGGCTGACTTTAATCTCAGCTTCAGGAAGGAGGTTTCAATGCAGAATAAAGCTTGTGTCACAACTTGTCTGGCTTTTGGACCATCCTGATTAAAATTCAGTGTCACAAAATATACATTTAGTTACGCTTCTACTCTTAAAAAGCACAAAGAGCTTAAGTGAAGGGATGGGGACCGACAGTAGGATGCAGCACAGGACCTCCCCTTCCAAGACTGGGGGTCTCAAAACCCTTGAACATCAGAGGCAATCGCAGAACCACCAGGAACTGTGCTAGAAGATGAAGATAAAAGCAATCCTTGTGCACTGATCCAAAGAATAGAATCTCCCTTTTTTTTCAGAATTACCTGTTTTAGTGAAGTAAACACACTGTGACAAGTGCATAATTTAATTATCTACAAAAATAATGAAGCAAAACAATAATTTGTAGAAATAAATTATTAACCTCTGATTAAAACACCTGTCCTTCTATACACAGAAGAGAGATGTGTCTTTTAAAAGGAAACAGACAAGTAAGGAAGTGGCACATGTGGCCACTTGACCTGGCATTTTGCAACAACAAGGAAGTTGACATATGGGCGCTGAAATAGAACAACATCTGAATTTAGAAAGAGCTCTGAAAGAGACTTTTGTCACTACCAAAGTACAAAGGAAAGAACAATGAGGGGGATGGGGAGTGGGCACCCGAAGGCATTTCCAAGTTAGCCCCTCGCGTGCAGGAGGAATCGGGCAGCAAAGTTTGTCTCGGGAGCAGTGTGAGAAGCAAACGCTTCCCACGCCCCTGCCCAGGGAGGCGGCACCTGCCCCCGCAGGGAGCCCCAGCCCGCAGTAGGAAAAGCAGCTCGGTTTCCTTCCCAGGAACCCACTGGCTTTGATATTTTTCCAGACCATTAACATCAGTTTCCAGTCTCTCTGCTGCCTCCAGAGAGCTGGATTAGAAACCTGCGTGGAGCGATCGCCAAACGCCGCCGCAGCGCCTGCAGGAGCAGCCCATCCTGGTGCACACCAGCCCAGCTCAGCTCCGCTCGTGCCACGGCCAGGGCCTGGCTCACCTGGCCCACCTGGCCCACCTGGCTGCCCAGGCTGAGACCCTCTGCCCCTGCCCCGGGGCTCTGCCCTGCGCTTCCTGCTGGCAACGCTCACCTGTGAGACCCAGCAGTGCAACTGCACCGCAGCCTCTGCTCACTAACGCTTCCCTCTCCAAACTCAGACCACGCTTTGCTCTGACCTTTCACACAAAGTGTCTGGAAGAGGGCAATAAATATTTAAATATCATAAAAAACTACCTCAATGTAAATATAATAAATACCCATTTAAGTAAATATTTACCTCCCTAAGGTAATAAATACTGGTGGGTGACTCCAAAATAAACAAGCCAGAGCTGTGGAGAAACTGGCACTGCAAGAGCTGCACAGGGAAACCTCCTCCTTCATGGCATGCTGGCACACACACTGCAGCCAACACTGCGCTGGCAGCCGGCCGCGCTTCCCTTCCCTGCTCAGCCGGGCTTCTCACAGGAAAACACCTCACATGAGCCACTTGAGATGGATCAATGAAGGGTTTAAAGACCACAAAACAGCACCTTTAAGGTAGGAAATACATGTAAAGGCATCTCAGCCTCAAATGACAGCTGGAAGACCCACGGCTCCTCAGCAAAACAAAGAGCAAGTGCTGCGGTCTCGGTCACAGCACGGGCGTTCCTTTATCGGAAGATAAAGCATGCTATGCTTTTTGGGATCTGACATCTAAGCTCCAAGCCATGGCTTAGACACGGCTTCTCTCCTCTCAAAGGGAATGAAAACCTTCACCTGCAGCTCAGCAAGGTCCTGAACTGAACTGAGAATGCTCCGGGTAGTGAGAGATGCTGCACTTCTGGATCCTGCTTTATCTCTAAGGATTAACATGACTTGAGCATGGATGCCCAAACTTATGGATGACATATCAATACATCCAGGTAACATCATTTCTTAAGGTACTTACACAATTTTGACAACACAATTTCTATCCTAATCAGAGAACCAAGGCCAAGAGAGGGGGTGAGATTGTTCTGGAGTCAAATTACACAAACTTGTCTGCTGCTGCCCCAAAACACATCTATCTGTAATACAATGCTAGCTACAGGGAAATTTCAGGGGGAAAGAAAAGACAACTCAGTTCAGCAGAATGCACGGATCACCAGCAGCAAGGGCTGGAATTCACTGCTTAGTAACTTCAGAGTGCTGCTGTGGTGTTAGACCCCATCCAATTAAGTGAGGCCTGCAGAATATTTACACTCCTACATCTCTTGGTTCCTGAAAGGGTTAAAGCTTATTATTAGCATATAATTTACAGGTCCCTTCTCCCAGGAAAGAAATAATGCACGGTAAATGCCACATTCGTTTTAATAATACATGTTACAGTCTGTGCCCAACATCTGCACAAAGGTAGAGCAGACAGATTTTTTTGACATGTCCCACTCTGCCATTGAAACACAGGCTTTTTGTTTTGTAAGTGATGGAAGGTTTAATCAAGAAAGCAGGCAATTCATCAATCGAAACAAGGCTGCTCACACTGCCCTGACAGCACACACATGGTTTTATACAGAAGAAACCTGGCCACCTGTCAGCAGCACCTTTTACATCAGGATATACAAATACACTGGGTGATCAATCCTCCAGCTCTTCCCATTCATTTCTTCATTTTCTTATTGTATTTTTCTTTATGCTAGATGTTGCCCTCATTCTCTGCAGGAATAGATGGGAGACAAGGCAGGCTATGGCTGTTTATACACTATCATAAAAATTTATATACCCTTAGAGTGACTTATTTCCCTTCTATTTGAGTACCATTATTATAAATAATTTTTCACTTCATTGAGGAATTTTCCCTGTATGTTATTATCTGTGCCTGCCTGCGAGGGCTGCCTCTCCCTCACTGTGCTTGTGCCTCTGATAAGCCAAAGCAATATGCTGGCAGAAGATGCTCAAGTCAGAAATGAAGGCAGTATGTAGTCACAACAACATCTTAATTAAACTGAAGGCCATGAGGAAAGACTGTGCTGTGAAATACTGAGCCATGTCTGTCAACAGGTCTGTCTGCAGCAAGGCATTCTTCTTCCAGCAGCTGCCTGCCCCAGCACGCACATTAAACCTGGCAGCTCCTCAGCATCCTGCTCCCAGGAGCACCCACAGACGTTCTGCACATCACAAACCCGAATTCTGCCTTTGGTCTGGGTGCATGGCACGGGGAGGGACAAGGGAGGCTGCTGGGCACGAGGATGATGCCAGCAGTGCCAGTGCTGCACTGCCGTGGGTCATGACAGGTTCTGGGCACTGCTTCCCTATCTGCACCCTGCCAGGGACTCACTTAGGAGTATATGCCAAGAGAAGTGTCCTTAACCTTCAGGTCACCCAGTCTTGTCATGGCCAAGACTGGCAAGGACAAAAGAATGGTTAAAAATTGTAATTACTGCTTTCAGGACCATTTTTTCATTGAGTCCAGTTTTGTGCAAACAACAATTGCATTACACAGCCCAAGGAGTAATGGGCAGTTCCAGTGAGGATACAGTCATTCTGCCAAAATATATTTGAGATACAAAGTAGAATCGACAGCCAAAATTCATTTTATCTTCCCCAAACATGCTGAACCACAGCTGGAAGTGTTGTTTTCATCAAGTACTGAGAAAATCTTGGATGTCTATAGAGAGCAAAGAGAGACCAAGCTGCAGCTCTTCATCCTACCCCCATGCCAGCCCTCCCTTCCCAAGCAGGTCCTTCTGTGCCCACAGCAGACTGAGGCCATACTGAAAGGGGAAGAGACTGCTCCCAATTGTTTTTTGTTTTCCTCAGCAGCCCCACAACCCCTGTTCTGACGCGGGAGCCCAGAGAGCGAGCTGTGCCCACAGGGCCGTGCCCAGGCAGAGAGGCACGCTGCTCCATCACCCAGCACACATCCTGCAGCACCAGCTCGGCGCGGGGAGCCCTGGCAGCAGCCCAGGCGTGGCAGCCTGCTCCTAAATCTCCTGTTGCCATGGCACTGCAGCAGCACTGCAGATAGCCGAGACGGAACAGGAAACTCGGGAATGGCTTCCAGAGCATGTCTGGGGACCAGTCCACCCCGCAAGGCTCGAGCACACAAAGAGAGCTGTCGCGGCGCCTCGCTGCAGCTGCTGACAAGGCAGCCGTGGGCAGGAGCTGCGCACCAAAATCCTGTCAGTGCACAGCATGTGTCAAATGACAAGACCCTTTCTCTGGAAAGAACTCACAGCTGTAATAGCCATTACAACACATGCACAACTCATAACAGTGTTTCTGGAGGAGAATGTGCAATTGGAGGAAAAATAAAGAGTTATACTTGAAAATGTGCTCAAGTAAACATGAAGAACTAATGCTCTGTCCAGTTCTACAAGGCCTTGTTTTGTGCTTAGCCCGTAAGGATCTGGTAAAGTGCTCAGGCTCTCTGTAAAGCAGGCACCTCCTCAGGCTGCCCCACGAGCAGAGGCCACACATCCTGCAGCAAGGGCAGCCCCACCAACACCACACAGAGCTGCTGCCGTTGGTGCTTTCCCAGAGAGAAAGCACAGCTTCCCATCCCCATGCAGAACTGCCTCCTGTGAACACAGGAATACACCTTCCCTCACATTTCCAAAGGTATTAGGGCAGGAGAGTAACAAGAAAAACGAGGACTGACAAGGATTATGCAATTCTTACATTCTATCTCTTTGGGAACCTGAAGCTGCAGTTTCAGGCAGAGATTACCTTTTAAATAACCCTTTGATTATGGTACATGAATTAATGCCATGTTCCCATGTTGCAAGTGTCACTCACTATTAATAGGAGGGACCTGTGAATGGTACATTTTTGCCATCTTCTCTTCCCTGATTATGCACAAGGACTTTCAACTGCACAGCCAGCCCACTGAACAAACTGCTGAATTTCCAAACTGTCCTAAAATCTCCTTCAGCCAGATGACGGGACTAGACCTTCATTAGGCTTTGACAGAGTCAGGTTTAAATCCAGTATCTTTCTCCTCTTGCAAAAACAACATAACAGAGCAAACCCTGTGCTAAGTGTGATTCCGGCCATGGCTATGACAATATTTTCTCAGGTGCAACAGCAGTGCAGCAAGCCCTCCGAGAGCACTGCGGGGGCCCAGCAGGGTGGGTGGGTGAGCTCACCTGAGATGGCGTACAGGTTGGAGTGCTGGTGCTCCAGGTCCAGGCGGCTGCTGTGGCTCTTGCCCCGAAAGCTGGCCGGCAGCGTCAGCGAGATGTGCCTGAGGGAGGGAGGACAGGCAGACGCGGTTACACAGAGCAGAGCAAGGGAGGACAGGCAAACGCGGTTACACAGAGCAGAGCAAGGGAGGACAGGCAGACGCGGTTACACAGAGCGAGGGAGGACAGGCAAACACGGTTACACAGAGCAGAGCAAGGGAGGACAGGCAAACACGGTTACACAGAGCGAGGGAGGACAGGCAGACGCGGTTACACAGAGCGAGGGAGGACAGGCAAACGCAGTTACACACAGCACGGGATGCTGCTCCTGTCAGCTCCAGCCCCACAGCTCCTGGCAGGCTAAGCAGCAAACATCAATTTTAACACTGCTTCCAAAACTGCCCGCCAACTGCTCAGTGTCAGCCCCTCCAGCCCTTGGGCCCTGAGTGTCCATCCAGCCCCAGCAGGGCATTCAGCCCAGGGCAGGCAGGGCCAGCACCCACAAACAGCCAGCACAGCTCTGCCCCTTCACCTTAACCTGCATTCCTCCAACGCAGAGCCCCAGTCTGTGACAGTTCTAATGAAATGTTATCATTAACCTTCTGGACTGCCTTGCCACACGTAAAAAAGTGGCTCCCTCTTCACAGAGGGCTCAGTGCAGCTCGAGGCAGAGGGAGCAGCTCCTGCCTCAGCTGAGTGAGAGCTCCTGCCCGGGGCAGACAGCGAGCACTGCCAGCAGAGCCACGCAGCCCTGGTGTCCCCTTGTGTCCCCTGGGTGTGTGAGACAGGGCCCCTGCATTCTCCAGCAGTGCACCAAACCCACGTCCTCAGCCAGCAGATTTTATCTACCACACCAGCCATCTGGAACTTATCTGCCTTCAAAAACAGGACATGTTTTGGGAAGAACAATGTATTTTTAGCCCTTGATGCAGATGATGGTGAACAGTACAGATAAAATAAGAAAAAGCAAGCATCAGTCTGAGTTTACTTGTGCTTTCCAAAGCTATTTTTAACCAAAAAAAGACGGTGTGAAAATATATTTGAATTTGGCTATCAGTTTGCTGTTTAAAACACAATCCACATGAGAGTCTCTGGAGCAGAGGCATGTGTGTTATGAACACTTTAAAACAGGAGACCACTGCCTGTGGGCATGACATGCTTCTCATTCAACTTATAATAGAAGTATTCAAAAATATTTTCCAAGGCACCAAAGGCAGCCAGTAGAAAGACTCAGTTTCTCTGCCCTCTAGGGAGAACTGCTTTCTTCTCAGCAGAAATAGTTCTGGAGCTAAATAAACCAGATCAACTTAAAAAGCCCATTTCTAAGGAGAGTATTTTTTAGAAGTTTGTGCCAACCTGTGCTGTAGGAGAGGCCAACCCTGCAGGGTGGGCACGTGCCAGGTGTGCCATGAGGACGGATCGCTCCCCACGAGGCAGCGAGCACACCCCAGCACTGGGCAGCACTCCCACCCTGCCTTGGTGTAACGAGGGTGTCTGGAAAGGATGGCCCGCCTGCCTGCCTGCCTGCCTGCTCTGGGGCCATTTGCTGTCCCTGAGCTAGGACAACTGGGCATTCCATTACTCTACTGCCTCAGACACCACAGAGATGTCTCCAAAAAGAACATTAGCTGCACAAGACAGGGCAGTGACTGCTGGATGGAAATCAGCTCTCCCCTTCTCTCCTTCTTTTTATAAAAGATGACATTGTAGGGAGGAATGGGAAACAAAGCCTAATTTATTTTAAATTAATGTAAACTTTGGCCAGGATCAATATAGCTTATACCTACCAACTTGATTGCATAATGCATTTTCCTTATGTGTTGTGAGAGCCAAATCATTTTGCATTGTAGAAGACAAAAAAAAAGAGGCTGCCATAGAAAAGCAAGAAAATCCCAATTACAAAGTCCCCAAGTTCCTAAACACATATCGTGAAAGTATGTGCAGTTCTGTGGCATATGGCAAATCAATTACTAGTTTAAATTTTAAAACAAAAACATGGTAAATGTGTTGCACAAATAATCAAGAACAACGGTTTGGTTTAGATTACAGCGGCCACTAGAGTTTTGAATACAATTAATCATCATTCCAGGCACCAGGAAGCCATATTGACACTTATTCCTAATTTGAATATTTAATTAGGGTGAAGTTCTTCATCAAATTATCACAGAACTGGGAGGAAAGCCTAAAAGATTTAAACAATTACTACTTTAACCCTTGCCCAACTGCACACCTGTGAGCACAACAATCTCTTTCTGTTCTGCAAAGCTGGAATATGATCAGGCAACGTGACAGGTAAAATGGACTACAAATATCCTGGGAAAGGGGAACAGACAGCCAGCACCCAAAGGGCCTCTCTGGAGAGGCCAGGCTGGCACAGGCTTGTGCTTCTGACTGCTGGTGCTCCTTCACCTTTACCAGGGCAAAGCTTTTGGGCTGTATCTCTATTTCAGAATCAAATGTGGTTCCTTCCAGGGCTTTTTTGGTTTGGGGCTTCTTGCTGGTTTGGCTATTTTTAGATGAAAAGCCTGTCCATAACCAGCTAGCAGGCTCTTGCTGCCCACAGCTGAGCTGGCACCTGCTCCCGCCTGGGAGGTTTCACCTGCACCAGGAGCTCCTGGGCTGGGGCTGGACCCCGGGGCTGCTCCAGACCTGCTGCACCTCCAGCACCCCGTGGGCACCTCCCTCTGCACAGCCCTGCCTCGAATCGCTCACACACCCCTTTATGCGCTGTATTAACCCATATAAGAAAATCTCTTTTAATGAGGAGTGATATACTTATGAACTCTCTAGAGTCATAATTAGAGCAAACTAATTGAAGTTGTGTTTTGACACACTTTCCAAATTCACGGGTACTGCATGACATATTCACAGCACCAGTGCTGCACACCGTGGTGACAGCAAAATCATTAGGCTAATAACACTTATTTGCATTCCGATCATGCCAGCAGCGGCCGTTAAATGCTGCCTCAACCAGCACTCGTTTACTCAGAAAGTTTCCACTGAAAGATATTAACAGTAATTATTAGTACTTTAGTGGATGCCTGATGTTAAGGAATGGCAGCTCACAGAGACCATCCCCAAGCCACTCATCTGCCTTGTGAAGTGCCAGCAGAGCAGCTTTGCAGCTCCCGAAGATGAGCAGCGCCGCGGTTTGGTGTTTGGTGCAGCGGACGTCCTGCCACGGCCAGGACCCTGCTGCTCCAGCACTGCTCCAGTACCAAACCCATTTCTCCCCAGCATACCATAATTTCAAGACAATTTAGAGCAAGTTTAATCACCCTCTTCACTTCAGTTGCTCTTTTATTCAGCAAATCCACAGAACAAGTCAGCATGTGATGAGGAGATCCCTCACGTGCAGGCTAAGGGGATTTGAGGTCTGTGCACATTATGGCCACTTTTTGAACATTTTTGGAGAGAAACTCACATAAAACAGGCCCAGGAATGCCTGACAGTTCCAAACCTGTTATTAAGAACTGTCTGCAGGAAGGTGATGAACTGCTTTTGAAGCGAGGGGGCAAGTACTCATAAAACAGAACAGAGGATCACAAGGGGAAGTGCCAGATATCAAAGGATGCTTCATAATTCATATAAAAATATCAACAATGTACAGCAAAAGCCCAATGGAAAGTTGGGCTTTGGACCCAGCAGTGACAGACTGGGTGGTACAAGTGTGACACCCAGAGCAGCATCTGAACCATCCGGCAGCAAAGTTTGATTTTTTCACAACAACCTTCAGAAGGGTGCTGCAAGACTTCATGGGAATACCTTTCAAAAAATACCACCAAAAAACCCAGAAAAACTACCTTACTTTCCATAAACAATGATCAAGCAAAGATCATTCCCCATGAAAAATGGAGAATGGAACAATTACATTTCAAGCTGCAGAAAGCTGAAAACACAGCTAACATGAGTTAATATCAGGCTGCAGCTCTCAAGAAATGCAATCCAACATGGAAGCTTTGCTCATGGAGACTGGAGAAGGCACATTTCTGAAAAAGAAGCTGCTGGGGTTCTGTGAACTGGCACCAGGGGACTTGGCACTGAGCCCCTCTAGCAGGAGGCATCTCCTGGGCAGCAGCTCACAGCCTGTACCTGCGCCTGAAACACAGCAGGCACCTGCGCTTCCAGCAGCGGCTGCATCCCAGCTACAGCATTTCTTCACAGCCCTTAACTTTGACTGTGCTGGGGCACTGAGATGCCAGAACACCTACCTCATACTCCAAAGAACTGCAATGAAAACCTAAACTGCGAGGCAAGAATCACCTCGGGTAATGGACTTCATTCCAGACAATCTATTCTAATCGTGTAAACCAAATATTTAAATACTTTGTAAAACCTTCCTGACCCTTTCCTTAAAACAAGCAACATATGGGCTTTGCAAGCATTTCATCTCATTCCAAGCTACTAAAATATCCTGTTTCCTAAGAGTCAATGAGAACTGGGGTGCCAGATTCAGATTTTATAAAAGCCCAATGGCAGGAGAGAATGAAAAAGAGAGTGAGCGATTCTTTCCACATTGACTCTCCCTGCTCAGCTTTCCCAGCTGCACAGGGAGGAGGGCCCAGCCCCTGGCAGCCCCTCCCCAGGCGCCGGTGCCCCACGGGACGGGCGCTGAGCCCCCTCTCCACAGGAGCTGCCTGGGCGCACAGCGATGCTCACCAGGCACGGGTCTGCTCACACCAGCAACCCAAAACCAAAGGCCTAACGCAGAATGAAGCTGCTGCAGCCTCCTCTGCATGGGGATTAATTCAGATCAGAGGAATTGAGTAACTAGGACAGAGCAGCTGCCAAACAATAGAAAAAACCCCAACAAGTTTAATTTACGCCGCTTGGAAGAGTGAGCTGCAGCCCATTAAATCCTTGCAGGCAGAGGCTGCATCAAAGAGCTGAGCCCTGGCAGAGCTGCATGAAGTGCTTATGGAGTGGCTGTCTCAGCTGAGCAGCGCCGTGTCTCGGGAGGCTGCGGCGGCTTCCACATCCTTCACGAGCTGCTCTCCAGAGCCACGAGTTTTCACATAATGAAGCAGTAGGGAAAAATTGCCAAACAGCAGAAATACTCCAGAAAGATAAATTACACACGGTGTAAGCGTCCTGGGTTAGGATTTTAAGTGCTGCCCAATTAATCAGCGCAGCCCCGGCTCCCAGGCCAGATGCAGAGCCCCTCTCAGGACCAGCCCCTCGCTGGGGCTGCCCAGGCAGACCCCAGTGCCCTGCAGGGCTGCAGGCACAGCCCGGCCGCAGGGACATCCACAGCTCCCCTGCAAAACCTGTTAAACAAATATGCCGCATAAAGACTCATTTGGGAAGAGCACGTTGTCAGCACTTTGCCAGTAATAAATAATGACAGTCCAAACACTTTACTAAAAGCAATAAACTCAAGAAGTGTTTTGGAAAATGGTGAAAGTGATTGATTTAAAGGAAATATCTGAACACAACCACATGCATTTCAGGGTGAAAGCACAGATTACAAATCAGCAGTGGCAGAGATCATATTAAATAGCAGACAACACACAAGTTTTAGGGGGAAAAAGCTCAGTTTCCCTGCAGGGCTTATTTAACAACCCAGAGCACGGCTTCTCCAAATGGATACCTCCGGTTTGGACTTAACAGCGCTATGCTATGCCCCAAAGAAAACATGCCTCCAGAAATACTGCTATAGCAGGAAGAGGGCTCTCTATAAAGAAAAATGACTCTAAGATTGAAGCCTCTTCACTCAGAGCACTCCACAAATTCTTCAATGCATTCTCAAAATCGGCCAAATCCATCAGGCTCCTTCTAATTACAGTTCATGCCTTTCCTTCTCAGCTGCTGCAAGGGACTCTTGTGCCTGGAAACCAACCGTACTGTTTAAACATTTTTTCCTAATCATCATTTTCTACCACTAAAACATACTGGCCTGTGACCAATTTTTGCACGTCTTCATCCAGCTGAGCTGGACGCAAGCCACACGGTCAGTGCTGTTTCATAACAAACCCTTTATGGGAACCAGACTCTGGAGAAACACATGCCAGCCCCCTCACCCACCCAAACCATCGTGTTCAGATCTGCACAGCCTATACACAGCAAGGGCATTTCATGCTTACATTTTGTTCCTCACCATCCTCACCACGGAGGATCCATGGAAACACCCCCTCCAGGCTCCAACTTACTGTTTGAGTCTCACAGCATTGTCAATCCATCGCTGCTGAGATGTGACCTCAGCCCTTATGACATCCTTGGCTTCTGCTAAGTATGTAATTTAAAAACTAGGAATATTGCACTGTTTCATGACACAAGTGATTTGAGCATTCAAGCCACATAATATTTTCAAAATATAATAATGAATAACTACTTTTTTTATTTGATCTTATAGGTATTTTCCAACGCAAATGATTTTACAATTAGTTGCTAGTCAGGAGGTGGTTTTAAGGGAGGGATTTAAGGCAGACCTCCACTGCTGTGTGGAGGCATTCTGGCCCTCACATCACCAGCAGTGGCTGCCTGTGCAATGGCAGCTTTCTCAGGATTTGGCCTTTCTCTACAACAGAGCAGAACAGCACTGAAGCCCTGGAACCTTTTCCCTTACAGATGCTTCATAGAAATCTATTTTAAATGATTTAAATAAATTATTATAGCTATTTCTAAATAATAGGGTAGCTACTAAAAATAGGAAAGGCAGAAGGCTTCCCTTCCATTACCACACTGCAGTCAGGCTGGTGCATCCCAGCCCCAGCTTGGGTCTCCACGCTGCCTTGTTGGTGTTGCTTTACGACCTGCCTCGACTGCACATCATCAGCCTGCAGCAGAAAGCCACAGACTGATCCCTTCCCAAGCTTACACCACCAATTTCAAACCCTGTTAATAAATCAATTTGAAAAATCAGACTTCTCTGCCTAGCAAAGAAATTCCTGCATTCCACAACATGAAACTCCACTGGGAGCAGAGAACAGGAACAAATTGTTTCCTTTTCCTAAGGAGGGGCCAGCTTAACTAGTGAAAAGGTAACTGAGAGCTCAGAAGGAAAATTCAGACATCTTGATCTTATTCCAGGTGTTTAGGTAGAGCAATTGCTATCTGTGTACCAAAGGCAGAGAAGCAGCTTGGAGACCTGCACAATGGCATGGCCACCCTCACCAGGACTGCCAGGGCTGCTGTCGGAGGCCACCCAGCCAGATGCCTGTACAAGAAAACACCAAGGAGAAGAAATGGCTGAAAAACACCCTGTGAAGGCCAGAACAACTACCAAACAAAGCCTGCCCTTGTGCAGCCCTGACTGTGAGCCATAAGCCTGTGACATGCAGAAGCAGCACTGCTGATGTGCACCAAGATGTGGAGCTCACACCTCTGGTACATGACAACTCTGTGATGGCCACATCCACTGCCATCAGCACCTTACACCCCAGAGCAGAGGGGCTAGTGCAGAAAAAATATACCCCACAGGAAAAAGTCCTTCCATTTGAGGTTTAGCTGTACATGGGGGCTTAGTTTATATCCAGCGTTAGCAATTGTTCTGAAGCCCCCTCTTGATTCAGAATTATTCTAAATGCAGGCACAACTGAAGAGAGCAGCTGAGATACCTGCCCAGCCCAACAGCAGACCCTCCACAGTGCTCCATGCAGCACTGCTCACCAATCCATCCTCACTGCTGAGGCAGCTTCAGAACAACCCACTGCTATTCCTGTCAGGATATATCCACATGGAATAAAACAGCAAACTGACTGCCACTGTAATCTCCTCTCTCTGTGGTGACATGAAAATAAGAGATCACTTGTGACTACAATCTTTCACAAACACGGTGTTGAGTAACTCACCACATGGCTGACAGTGTTAGAAAAGGCCTTCAAGTTGTCTGTGTTCCCTGTAATAATTAAATATTTGCAGGATGCACCTTTATATACATTTCTATTTCTTAAAAAATATATTGGATAATAAATAACCAAAGTAAAAAAACAGACATGAAAGATGCTTTGAATGATCAGGCTGGTGGTGTAAAAGTTACCTGTAAATCACACATGGGGTGTGAGAGTGGAGCTGGCTACAGACAGGTGGGTTTTACTACAAGGCATTAATGTAACATTCAATTATTCCACTGCATACTGGCTGGTTTAACTCAGCCAAATTAGAATACATTTTATATTGACTATTTTGACATTTGCTTTATTTGGCAAGTAAAACAAAACTGATCCAATTTCCTTGCAGCCATTGTAAACCATAAACTGCACAACAAGAGGTTATAAAATATATAAGCCTTGTAAACACTTCTTTTCAGACTGTCACTGATGCTTTGAGCTCTAATTTTGGCCCTGCTCCCAACAGCTCTGACACTGCTCTGCAGCCTTCCCTGGTCAGCTATAAAGTGACCCATCCACATTCAGTGATTAAGCACTGCCACTGACATTCTCTTGCTATGGTAATTTTTTTTTCTTTATTGTGGAAATTTGCCCAGACAGAAGTTCTTGCAGAAGGAAAATGAAGATCTGTGCTCTAAAATCAAGACATCTTTCTCTCTGATCTCCCATGGCCTGGGCTAGCATCTAGCTTATGTCCAGCAGAGCTTCACAATAACATCTCAGGTCCTGGTGGGACAGGCTGGAATCCCCAGAAAGCTGCTGGCTTTTCATCTCTTTTGCCTCATCTCTGAGAAGCATGACAGCACGTCTGCCTGCAGCACACCTGACAGTACGCGACAGCAAGCTCTGTGCCAGGGCACGGCAGCTTACCAAGCAGAACTCTCAGAGAAAGAAACACCCAAATGCTTTGGAGAGCTCAAAGAGCCACCACAGGACCATGGATTTCAGTCTGGGTCATGGGTGAAGGCTCAAATGTACACACCTACCTTAAGGAGGTGCCTGACAGCTTTCTGGGGAACACGTTGCAGCAGTTTAAAAGTGTGCCTCTGAAATGACCTGTAAATCAAGACTCTAAAGGACACAAGCAATTTCCACCCATGTGATATAACGACCTTTGTACACAAACTGGGCCTTGGAACTCCCCTCTGCTCTCTCCTTCGAAATTCCAGCTCTCACTAGTTACTGTAATACTGTAAAGGTATCCGCAGTGTAGAAAATGCCTACAAAAATACATGTACACATAATAGGCAAAAGCACAAAGGGACCCAAGGAGAGTGTGCTGTCCCCTGGCAACAGCCTGGCCCAGTCTATGAGCCTCAGCAGCAGGGCACAGCTCACACTGGGCACTGTGCTTTTGGAGTGAATGTCAGAAGTGCAAAGTTCTCAGTTTCGTCACTGTCTGGGCTGCTTTGCTGCTTAACAACACCTCTTTGTCCTGAGAAATCCAGCAAGTAAGCTGTCAGTACAGCACTACTGGTATATGGAAGTCTACACACTAGCACATCTCTTGATACACACACAGAAATATTGCCTGTAACACAGGGAGACCAGCCTGGACAGACACACTGCCCAGCAGTGCTGTTCCCATCAGCCGCCACGAGATGAGCAGGCTGCTGTGCACACTCATGACAGCTGCATAACTGGAGCTCAGCAACTGGGTTCAGGAAAATAAAAAACCAAGAACCAGTAGTTCAAACCATGATCAGAGTGATCCTGGAGATAAGCAAAACCTGTTTCCCTTCTGAAGTCTGTAGAGACACTTCTCCTTCCCTCTGGTTAGGGAGAACAATCAGCCTGGCAGCAGCTCTGGCTCACCCTTCCAACATGTATGTGTTGGAAGCCACAACATCCTGCACAGTTCAAAGTAAAGGAAAGGTACAGTTTGCTGCTTCCCTTCCTTTGCAGGCATTTCCTTTCTTCTGGCTTCTTCACCCATTTTTCTTTACCCCACAACAGGCAATACTTCAACCAACAGCACATTCCCTTATCAGATTGTGACACAACCATTCCGTGCCGACGCAGCACCCTGGTCTTGGTTTCCCAGGCAAGGCGAGTAACCACAAGACATGCAGCATCAAGCAGGAGGAGCCGGAATGCAGCAGACCCACCTTGGCAGGCTGGGAGCGGGCGTCGGGGCCGGCGCTTGGGCGGGAGGAGCCGCGGGCTGCGCGGAGTCGTGGTTGCGCGGCACTCTGCCCATGCGATACCAGATGCCCATGCTGTTCAGCTCCCTGCGAAACCAACACGGCGCCTGAGCTGACGCTGCACGCACGCACCAGCACCAGGCACTGGCGTGCCTCGCCAACACCTTGGTCAGTGAGAACAAGGGCAATTAAAAAAAAGGGAGGGATGAGTTAACTCCTACATCAAACTCAGTAACACTTGTACTTACTTGGACTTTTCTAATGATAAGCTTCACCTCTTAGAAGCTACTACTTGGTAATGACAGGAGCACAAGGCCCTTGCTTTGGTATAACTGCATTCCTGACAACAGCTTTGGAGTGAGGGGTACTTACCCAATGAACGTGTACTGAGGAGGGGCTTGCTTGGACCTCCCCAGGATTCGGATATCGCAGATCGCTGCCTCTGTGGAATCTCGAGGGATGAATTTAATGCACAGCCTCTTCTTTCTGAAAGCTACTTCTTCTGCAAAAATAACCCAGGATACAGGGTGGGTTTTATGCAAGATTAGAGTATAAATGTTATTTATAGTCTCTCCAGGTATTAGGCAGGTAATTACGGCAGAACTGGTGCCAACAAACAGACATATGTCAACAAACCAGTCAGTGCAGTGCCATTCAGAGGGGAATGTTCTATCAGATGTGCTCTTGGCACTGCAATAACCAGATCTCCTCCTGCCTGCTGCAGAGATCAGCTCCCACATGTGCCAGGTGCTGCCCCACAGCACAGAACAGCAGGTGACTGCCAGTTCCGCATGCCTCTCTCACTCCCTTGCTCTTTCTCAGGTAATGTTTGCCTCACTGGCCTGGACAGCCATATCTAACATTCCTCCCACAAGCACTGCCTCTAGGAATGTACCTGGAAGCTTCTGATACAACCAGTCAGCTCATTCTGCTACGTGCTTCCAACCAGCCACTTCCACACCCCTCTGAGGAGGAGCAGGCAGAGCTTGCCATGCAGAGAGGTCGAGTGCAAGAGCTGTCTGTCCAGATCTCACACATCCCAAGTGTTAGTGACATCTCCTGATCAAGTCAGCAGGCACAGAAATGATACTCCCACATGTTTGCCCTGGTTCTTTGCAAGGACAAACCAGATTCTCAAAGCACTAAGTGCCAGAACCTCCCACGAGGCAGCTGTGCTGCTCTGGCCTGTGCTCTGAGGGTGGATGAATGCACTGCACAGCCCTTTCTGCTACGTGTCACAGAGCAATTGCTTCCATGTTATCCATCACGGAAAACTCGAGCCCATCAGAGTTAGGGCTTATCTGTGTAATGAATTCACAGCTCTTCAGGCTGTTTACCAGCACGCAGACACAATCCACAGCCCAAGCTGGTGCTCTCTGTGACCACAGCTGGCGCTGGCACACAGACACAGACCTGCAGTGCCTGGAAAACAATGCTCCATCTCACCCTAAGGAGTCTTGGGGTGAGCAAGGTGAGGTTCCTGTTTGGATGCAGGCACTTGGAAAGCAGGACAGAAGTCTACTGATATACTGAAAATCTAAAGAGCAGACGCTGAATGAAAATCTGGAAAAAAGCAGCAACTACAAACAAGTGCCTGCAAAATAAAAACCCTTCATCTTAATGTGAACAAATATCTCACAACTTAAAATATGCTGTCACTTCAACAGATGGCAAGCAGCCCTGTCTCCATAGGCTCCTCCTGTTTCGTAATCCACACCTTGGGAACCAGCAATCCATTCCAGCCTCTGAAATGTGCTGCTGCACTAGCACAAATAAGCATACAGTGTGAGGTGTGCCAATAGAGCATCTGTGCATGCAGCTTGCAGTTACAGTGGCGCTTTTAGAGATGGTAAATACCTGCATCCCTGAAGTCTAGTCTTCCCCTGCTTTGAAAAAGTAGAGCTTCTGTTTGAAGTGCTTAAAACTCATTTTAGGAGTCTAGG
This sequence comes from Melospiza georgiana, assembly GCF_028018845.1. Classification (NCBI taxonomy): domain Eukaryota; kingdom Metazoa; phylum Chordata; class Aves; order Passeriformes; family Passerellidae; genus Melospiza; species Melospiza georgiana. Next base: position 12,638,784 of record NC_080449.1, on the reverse strand, counting down.
ATTTACGGCTTTCTGAAAATCTGCTCAAGACCTAACAAAGAGTAGTGTATTTTAAATGTATTAACTGCAAGTCAGCTGCCATTTTGAGAGGAGCACAGAGACACCTGTAACCATAAATCTAACTCTGAACAAAATCAGTGCCTCTTATTTGACTCTCTCTGCAGGTACAAAGCTGACTACTTGCTTCTGTCTGTGTTCTCTTTCACACGCTTCCTTAGTACAGGCAGTGCCTCTGCTTTAAAGGCTGTCAGTCACAACCCAATGCATTTCAAGTTAATGGCAAAGCCCCCTTCCTCCTTTCCAGCAGGACTTTCACAGAAGTTGAAGCAGCACACAGTAAGGTTCAGCACTCCCAGGGGTCAGCAGGATAAGCAACAATTCTACCTCACACCACACATGCCCAAGAATTTTCCAGGAGCAGAGGCTGACCTGGGAGAATAATCTTCAGAGTCTTTCACTTCCAGGCCACAGGTTCCAATCAGAACCAGAGCACAGCGACTGAAAGCCATCCTCATGTGCTGCAGCCCCAGATGAACCATCCGGTGCATGTAACCCCTTTCTGCTCGCTGCTGGCTGGATTCCATCACCGAGGCGCACTGGGACCGGCCCTCCTGCGAGGAGCAGCTGTGCACCAGGCACCAGCACCGCTGCTGCCAGGCTCTCACGCTCCACTCCCGCGGGGCTTGTCCCCTGCCAGCCCAACGCCCCCGGTGCCTGCTGCACAGCACAGGCCTGCCACCAGACGTGGCTCCAGCTGCTGCTGCCACGGGCCCCAGGGGAGCTGAGCACGCTGTTTGGGAACTGCTCGCTTACATGTGGCAGTGAAGCAATTCTGCCTTGCAGAAATGAGGATGATATTCCCCCTGGACACTGCACTTGTGCCTTGTGTCAGCCAGCACAAACACACCTGACACCCCTCAGCACTTGCTGGCAGGACAGGAGCCCTTGTTCTCCCACAGCAGGAGATGTACAGTGGGAGGGCACAAACACACACCCCCTTCCTTTCAGTGCATTTCTGAACACTCCTTGACACAGCAGCTCTGCTCCTGCTCAGCCCAGTCCATTCTTCAAACTGAAAAAAGAAACTCTGCATTCCTGCCCCAGAGACATGGGACTCTAGCAGGTGAGTGAAGACAGAGACGGGCAGCCCCATTAAACAGCCTGAGGAGGACAAGAAAACCAAAGGCTGTTTCATTGCAGCCCAGAGCTGCCCCTAAATGTGCACACGCCACCCCAGAGAGCAGAGGTGCTGGGAGCATCCCTGTGCCTGGGACACACTCTCCTCTGCCTGACCACACAAGCACTGGCAGACTGAGGAACAGATGCCAACTTACGTGTATCAATGGTCTCCTGGATGGGCATGAAGCCTACAGGTAAGGTGTCTTTGATATCAATGAGCTTCATGTCGACCAAGACATTGCCTAAATGACTCTTTGGAGAGAGAAAAGAAACAGTTGATTATGACAATGTCACCAAATTAAACCCCAGATCTTCCCACCTGCTGAAGCCTGAGATGCCTTGTCATTGTATCTGACCACAGCTTTAGAAATGGGAGAAACATACCAAGGCAACCCTTGCACGTGTCCTCTTGGCAGGAACCAAACAATGACTGACTAGGAAATACCAGACAACTTTCAGCATTCAAAATTCTAACACCTCATCCACTGCCACACTTCCAGATCTTTGGAAGCACAGCCAAATTCTTCCTTTTGCAGGCACAGCAGCTTGAAGTGCTACTTTCACCAAGCTATCCACTGAGCAGGTCGCCTCAGTTCTTACACACTCTACATTTACAAGAGCAACACGACATTTCCATGACAGTAACAGTGAAAAGCATTACAGGATGATGGCTTACGCACACAGAGCCAAAGTTATTACATGCATTAGCTAATTAGTACTGAATAGACAGGGTTCTAGCTCCAAATGCAGCACACTCCAGAAGCACAGGCCATTTGGAACAACACACTTAATTTAGAGTCCATATGAATTCTGAACTCGTGCCTTGTCCTATTAATCAAGGCTGGAAGAGCTCAGAGCCCAATTCAGAGTGACAGCCTCCACAATGGTTTTGAGACCAGATTTTCTTTGCGGTTTTTGATAAAACCAGCACTGCTGCCAATAATCTGGGGTCACATATGAAAGAATACATTTCAGGTACTGCACAGCCTTTATAAACAGAAACATAATACAGCACAATTAAAATTTAATCCCAAGTTACCAAACTGTGTCATTGAGTTTTGCTGTTACTGGTTGCAAAGTACCTTCTTTAGTTTTTATCTGGTAAGAATTTTTCAGACAAAACTGTACTGATTATTTCACTGAAATTCTTACAAAATACTTAAATTTGCAGGCTCTGAAATAGGGGAGGTCAGGTGTGAGTTCATTTTTGGGAGGTCCTGCATTATATGGTCAGCTCCTGACCAGAAGGGTAGGCAGACCTGCAGCCCTGTCCCACCAGACACAAGTGTGGCACACATCCTCTGCCAGGAGCCCCCACCATGCCCAGGGCATCTTGGAGCAAGCAGTGCTGGATGCTGCCAAGCCTGAATGTGTCACTTAACATGGTCCTGGCACAGCAAACAGCAGACGAAGCAGTTGCTGCTGATTCATCTTTCATGTTTTATTTATTTAAGCTGTCTGTGTTACATCAGCGGCAACTTTCTGCTGAACCACCAAGCCCTCTTCAATCAGCAGCAGACAGGTAGAGAGGCGCCCCCAATGAGCTCATTAGCTGCTGGAGCCCCGGGAGTCAGCTCTGCCAGGTGCCCAGCAGAAAAGGGGACAAAGCCCCCAGCTCTGAGAGCCACCATCCAGGGCCTGCCCACACTCTGATGCACCAATGTCAGATGCTGTAAACTGCTGAGAAGGATGGTTCTGCTAAACAGGCACTGCAGACTGCTCTAAGCCAGATACCTGATGTGCATTAACTCTACTAACTACAACAGTGTTCTTCAGGAGAAAAGAGTTCCCAGCGTTTTGATAAACACAAAAGGAACCCCTGAATGGTAAAACTTCCAACCCAAAGAGCAGCACATCAGAGGGAGAGAAGCCTCTTACCTGCCTTCCTCCCAGATGAGGGAACTGAGGCCCCTTAGCCCCCAGGTGCCCCCAGCAGGGAAGCACATCATATATCCCATGTGGTCAAGAGGACTCAGGGAAGGGGAAACTTTTGCTTTAATTTATGCCTCATCAATACGAAGAAAGGACTCCCAAACCACGGTGATCCCAGGGCTCCTGCCAAAAGTCCAACAGGCACCACCTGAGGGTATTTACACCATCTCTGCAGCCAGCAGCTACTCCTGTCCTGCAATTACTTCTGACAACTTCAAATTTTAGGCAGTGACCAATAAACCTAATACTCAAATCAGCACAAACCTATTTAATAGCCTTCCTGCCTACTCCAGGGCTGCTATTCCTGCAGCTGCACACACTTCAGGATGAAAAGCACAATTATTGTCCATCCACCCCAGGAAGTGATATTTCCCATAGCTCTGGAGCTTTAATCTAGATGCAGGCAGGGAAGCAGATGGAGTAAAGGTCAAATGGTGGGACCTGGCAACCCCCAGCTCTACTGCCAAGACCCGTGAGCAGCCCCTGAAGCTGCCATCACTTCTCTGTTCCTGTCACAGTGAAAGCACATGTACAAAATGGTACTTCCAGACCCTGCCAGCTGAGTGGCCGAGAATATCCAAAGCGCGACCAAAAGCAGGATTACCCACTAGATGGAGTGCATTCATTGCAGAAGTCAACAGTTCCTCCAGAAAAAAAGAAAGTTTTCACAGTAGCCTCAACCAAAAACACAGCAGAATGCATGAAGCTCTTGCTGCACACGGTCTCCTCTCCTCCACAGAAAGTGTGGGCAGACAACTGCTGCTAATCACGAAGTAACTCGTACTTAATAGTCAGACCAGATTACAAGAATGTGGTAGCATATGCACAACGTGGGCACATTTTCAAGAATCAGCACCAAAACCAACAAAGCAAGCAAGATAAGCCTGCAATAAAATATCTGTGATGCCCCTGGATTCAGAAACCAACATTTTCTTCACCACCACTACCTACATTGTCTGTTTCTTGAGGAATTTGGGTTACACATCAATCAGGACCATGAGTGTGCAGCACTCATTGCTGCAGCAGGTAATGAGGGTGAGAGGCTGCTAAAATGCAAACGTTCCCTTTTGTGCTTCTTTTATTGCAGAAGATTTTGTCAGCAATTTCTTTCCACAAGAAACACACACAAAATGCAAATATTCTGCCATTGCACTTTGCCTCCTTACTCACCCGAACTCAGCAGAACGCCTGCTTGAATTATAATTGGCTCCATAAAATGAATCATCATGTGGGTAAGCACATACCAGGCACAGATGCAAATCACACAGACACTCAACAAATCGACTTACATTCTCTTTCGAAAATGATCTGGTGAAGCACAGGTACCGTGTGACCTTGGATTTAAACAAGCCATCTTTCCACAGGTCAGCATCCAAGCCATCTGCTGTTTGTGCAACCTGCAAAGAAGAGACAGAGGGAGAGAGGAGACATGTGAGCCAAGATAAAGTTAATACATGTGCAGTACTTCTTCCTCAGAGCTCTCCTAATTAACAGCAGCCCAAACTTTCACAGCATCTCATTAGTTTCTTTGCAAGGTGCAGTGCGAAGAACTTTCAAGAGGAGGTATAAAAAGAAGTTCTAAAAATGCTGTCTCTCAGGAGACCCTTGATTAAAGATGCTCTGACAAAGGCTACTCTAATGAGGAAACTGCAACTTCAGTTACAGTCTCCAAACAATAGTTTGGAAAAGTCAGCACATTGAGGCATTCATTACCACTCTACACACAAGGGCACACCGGGCGAGCTGCGAGGGTCCCTGGAGACAGAGCACAGAAACTGACCCACCCCAGGACTATTTTCATGGAAAGCCAAGGAATTCTGCCTCCCAGGCCAAAAAGCTGCTTCCAAGCAGGTTGGGGAATCCCTGGTCGCTGGTGGGTTTTAGCAGCAGGCTGCACCCTCCAATGCAACCCCACACCCAGCCAAACTGATATCACACGATGGTGCTGGGTAAGGAAACAGACCCTGGACCCTCCACAGGAGAGACAGCACGACGTGCAGGAGAAAATCTCACTGCTAGCTGAATCAAGGAGTGGGCAGGAGGCAGCACCATGCACTGGGGAAGGGCTCTACTCTCAGCAGCTGGGCACTCACCACACACAGAGCAAGCTGGTAAGAGCCCTGGCCCCAAAATGCTTGTTGTAAGAGAGGAGGCAAGAAGGCAAACACAAGCAGAAGGGTAGAAGAAACAAGATTACCCCATCAGACCAACACCCAACTGGCACCTCCAACAGGAGACTCCAGCAGGTTCTGAAGCTCCACATAAGCTGAACTTCTGCCTAATGCCTCTCAGAGGGGGCAAACAGCTCCACAGCAGCTCTTGTAATCACACCGAGCGTGCCCTTGGCCCCAGAGTGGCCTGGAAACAAAGAGCTGACACTTGTCACCTTTGCACCCCTGTTGAGCTGAGCAGGGACGGTGCCGGGCACAGGAAGCCAGAGCTGTGTGCTGACAAGGCCTCCAGTTACCCGGAGGGCACAGACAGGCAAGAGACAGCCTGATCAAAGCAGCAAAGTGCGCTGACTGCTCCCTGAAGTTTGGCAACTGCTGCTCACAAGGGGCCCAGCTCAGGCCAAGCCATTGTACAGCACACACAGCTTTTGTGTTCAGGCTCTGCAAAGAAACACGCCTGATTTTTAAACAGCTACATTTTAAAATAGGATTTCAGCAAAATTTTTTGCTTATTTGAAATCTTTGAATTCAAATCTTTCCTAAACTGATAGTTTAGGAATATGTAAAATCTACAGGCATCTTCCTCTGTGATGGGTAAGTCAGTCCTAGTGAAAAGATATTCAGGAAACAGTCAGTTTGGGAAAACTGCTGGCATACAGGGATGGTTAGCTTGGACTCCAAGCCAGGAGAATGTAAGCATGAATGAACTTGTCAGAGAACTCACGGGGAAAGAAAACAGAGCCATATAAACAGGAAACTTCTTGCATCACCTGCTGGGCTCCTGCAAGCAAGGAGAAGCCCCAGCAAATCTCAAAGCAGAGCTGTGCCTGGCCAGCATGCCCTCAGGACAGGAGCCAAGTGGGAAAGGCCCCAGCAGACCAGGCCAGCAGGACAGGCACTCCACAGCCCCAGCCTGCCCAGTCCTTCTTGGCTGAGAGGCAAGGAATGTGTGAGACAGAGGATCTGTCCCACCTGGCAGTGGGCACAAGGAACGGCCCCTCTCCTCACGAGGCTGGGGGAGACACTCCTCACCGTGTGCTACAAACAGATGGACTTGACAGAGCGACACCCGGTAAGGTGTGAGCCCCCAGTAGGTGCAGGGTGATCTACCTGCTGCACACACTCAGGATGGGGTCACTGCACCACAGTCAGGCCTTTGGCAAGCGGGTCCTTTAAACCTGATCTGCCCCTCTGGCAAAGTCAGGGCTGCTCCTGCTGGGTCTGCAGCTTGCTCAGGCACTGCCCCAGAGCACACCCCACCATGGGCTGGTGCTCAGCCTGCAGCAAAGAACACAGCTGCACAGGAACCACACCTCCCTGCTGTCCCAGGCTCCTGCCTCCCACCTCTCCTCCCCACCCAGACACTCAGTCTTGCCAGTTCGGTTGGATTTTCAGGAATTTAAGTTCAGACACTCTGCATATTTTGGCAAAATCAAGTCTTTGGTGCTTTAGCTGTGAAAAGGCCTGGCCAGTTATTCCAAGTGCCAGCAGTGCATTTGTTTTCTAAGCAGACACAAAGGCAATAGAGATTATGGAGTAACTAAAGCACTACAGAGGAAAAAAGGCCTCTGTCCCATTTGCCAGGACATGCCCCCAGGGCACTGCTGCCTGCCATCTCCAGCTGGGCAGTAGGCTGAGCTCTGGGGCTCCATGTGAACCTGGGAAATGGACCTGGACATCTATAGACATTTAATTTACACCTGGGATGAAGAACCCATGCTCCTGGAGACTTCTTTAAAAGAGAACAAAAGGGAAAATGAAGTTGTTAGTTGGAGAAGGATAAAAATGAAAGGGAAACTGGTAAAGCCTATAAATAACAAAGGTGAATCAAAAAGACCTGGTTACTTCATTGCAAAACTTGAAACCGTCAGTCAAACTACATGAGAAAATACTTCCCCATGCAATCTGAATCCACCTGGAGAACTGAATGCTGCAAGATGCAGCAGTGACACACAAAGCCACTGGATCCCTAAGGGGACTACAATATCCCAAGAAACACTGCTGTAAATGCTTCCCAAAAGATGAGTGTGGCTCTCCTTTCCAGGATGCAGCGTGCACCTCTTACTATGAGGGCTCTAGGGAGCACACCTCTGGGACACAGCTGCCACAGCTGCCACAGCTGCCTTCCTCAAGGCGTCACAGCAATCAGCCGCCAGTGCCTCGTTAAGGAAATTGCATACCTGCAGAAACACAGATCCCAAGACCACCCAGCTCTGCACACTGCCCATGTCTCACAACACCATTTCTCTGCTGTGCTGAGCACTGCGCTTGTGTCCATTCAGCTTCACACTTTTGGGGGCCAGACCAGGCTCCAGAAAGGTCATGGAGAAGCGGCAAAGCAGCACACCTCACAATGCTGCAGCGCACTGACTCACAGACCAGCCACCTTCACAAACACCCAGGCAGGAGCAGCACACTCGTGCATGCCACTGTCCCTTCACATCAGCGTGGCACCCAGCACGGCCCCCTGACAGCAGGTGCTGCACAGGGGACAGACACCAAGGGTGGCTGCAGCACCCAGGCACACTGCTGGGGTGGCAAACTGGCGCGTAAAGTGGCGTGGCAGCCGTGCTGGGGAAGGACAGCACACAGCAGGCTCTGCCCCACGCCCGCTCCCAGGGCAGACGGGGCTCCTTGTGAGCAGACAGGGAGGCAGCAGAGCCAGAGCAAAGGCAGCTCCTCACTGTGCCCCGAGGAGACAGCGACCCACATTCACCAGCATTACACCACCACCATAATTGGATTACGCCACAGGAAGACTCTTTTATCTTGTTTAGTTTAAACTGCGTTAGCGCTGCAACTCCCCATTAAGCCACAGGCAGGCTATCTGGGGTGAGCGTGCTCTCTGCCCAGCCATTTAGGCAAAATGCAATTCTGTTATCACAAGTCTCACACTGTCCCGTGCTTCTTTATCAGGGCAAGCAGCTAATTACACAGCCTGGCTCACACAGGTAATGAGCACTTGGAAAAACACAGTAAATGTAAAAACCTCCCAGGTCTTTAAGGAGCTTTTTCACAATGCTCCCCTTGTGTCCTTACTTCAGCCTGATCCATTTTGTTTCTTCAGACTGAACAAGGTATGAAATCATCCAGAGCTGAAGAGGTGTGAGCAAAGCTCAGGTCAGCTGGCTTCCACTCCTACCATACAAGCTGGGAGGCTCTGGAAACCCAAGGTGTCATATAACATAGTTGGAGCACATCACATAGAAAGGCAAGCAGATGAACTACAGACCAAATCTTTCTCTATAGATCTCTGCAAAGTCAGTATTTTATATTCCACAGTTTGGGACACTGATCTATGAGTAGAAACATCCTGCTGTTGGTTACACAGCAACTAATCCGAGGAACAAGCAGCTGTTGAACAGCAACCTCCCTTTATCTGTTCACACATTCATCTACCCTGTACCCAGCTGCCTTTTCCTGCTGCCAGTCTCCTGCCAAACCTTAGTTTAGAGGTTTGCATTCCGTCTGTCAAAATCATCCTTGCCATTTCAGCTGGATGCAAAACTCTTTGATTCCCTTTCTGGAGTTTCTCATCATCATTGTGCAATGCTGATATGTGGGATTAAACAGCTGACGCGGGATCCATTTATTTAGAGATAGAATTTGTACAATACTTAGGACTCCTTCAGGATGAATGTTAGTAGGATTATTAAATTTGCTTGCCATTGTGGCCAGCTGCTTCAGTAAACCCCTCCTCCAGGAAATTCAGCTCCTCAGGAGTGGCAAAGATGAAGAGGCAAATTTACACCCACAACCCTCTGCTGAAGGAAAGCACTAAGTGCTGTGGGCTGAAAGGTGGGCAGCTGACTACCAAATGACTGCTCACAGCCCAGTTCAAAGGCACGTTCTCTCTGTGCCCCCACCACAGTAAAGGCTCAGCAGTGCAGCACCAAAGCACTGAGAGCAGCAGCTCAGAGCTCTACTTACAACGTCGTATCCAGTGGGTGCTCGGCTGCGGGACGCCAGCACGCCCACGCCGGTGATGGGATCCATCGGCAGCTCGGGCAAGGCATCCGAGAGGTCTCGCACCTCAGGCATCATGGACTGCTCCTGCAAGAAAGGGGCAGGATTAAAGGGCGGCCTGCTGGGCACCACACCCCAGCGGGAGCCAGAGAACCAAGAGCACACATGCATGCCACAGTGCCTGTGCTGACACACCACAGACGGCCAAGGTAAACACAGGATTAGGCCAGACACACCTTATGCACTTTCATTTGCTTTTGATAAGAGAGTATACTTGCGGGCATTACTCTGCAATGCCAAATAGGTTTGAAATTTGGGCTGGCAGCCTCTGAAACTCATTTTGTTGCTTCCATGGGCTGGTCTCCATCTAGCAATGACAGGAAAACCAAAGCTCAATCCCTTCTCTTCCAAAAAGAGAACAAATTTCATCCCCAAGCCAGGCTGGTTGAAGCAGCTCTGTCGTTTTAAACAGCAAGAAATCTGCTCCTAATGGCTTTAGAGGGAGGTTCCCCATCCACCATGGGTGTTAGGACATGCTGGGGGTTCCCCTTGAGTCCTCAGTCCCATCACACGCCCGTCAGCCAGACTGATTTCAAGGAGCAGCACAGATGTCTCTGGCGCTGGATGCAGAACTGCACTGGCTGCAGGGAGCCCAACACCAGGAACACAGAGGAAGCACAGGGTGGGCTGGCACAAAGCAGACAGGCCTTGAGGAGGCCCGAGCATCTTCCAGAAGAGACACATCACCGAGAACGTCAAGGGAGGGAGATATGCAAAAAGGACAGAAGCGGGTAAGACCAACTAATTTTGGAGGGATGCTGCTGCAGGAAGCAGGAGGAGAGGACAAGAAAGGGGCTGAAACAACCGAGGTGAAGGACGGGAAAGGTGCCACTGCCTCAGCGTGTGGCCTCCTGCAGAGGCAGCCAGTTAAAGCAAGTCTTCTCTGGCTTTCAGGCAGGAATGCCCCAGGAAACCGCCCCCCACGCACCCCAAGACAAAGGGCAGTGCTTTGTGGAAACAAGCATCACTGCTGCACAGCCAGACAAGCCGTGAACCAGAGCTGCCTAATTCAATTCCCTCCTCAGAGCAATCAAACCCCAGCATTTCTAGGCCATTCAGATGGCTGGTTACTTACTGCTTCTAGAAAAGGCAGAGGTGAGTACTGGTGCCAGTGGAATTGGGTTTACACTTCACAATGCCCAGTCTGAACAAACATCGTGCTGCAGGCAATAAAAAAGAGCAAGTCTGGGCCCTAAGTAAATAATAATAATGTCACATGAACAGCCAGACTACTTGAGGAGTCCAAAACAGGTGCTAGTGACCAGTAGTGGTGCAAACACTATTGCTGATGAACCAAACAGGAGAGAGCTCTGCTTTAGCACCAGTGTGCTGGACACGCACCCAGCACACAGAGCAAAGGAAACCCTCTTCACTCCCAAAGCAGCTCAAACCTTTGAGCGTGATGCAGCCCGAGCCCCAGGGGCTCCCCCTCCTCTCCCAGCAGGCTCCCTGTCCTCAGGGTGGGCGAGGAGCACAGGACCCTGCTGCAGGAATGCTGGGGGCACTGGCACAGCCATGACAGACCCTGTGCCAATGCGTGTGCCACCCCACAGCTCATCCAGAGACCTCGCCAATAACACAGAACCTCAAACATACAGCGTGGAAGAAACATAATGTGAATTTAACAAAGACCTTACATCTGTATCTTACATGTAATATAAAGACCTTACAATCTGTTCTTCATGAATGTTTTCTGAAACTTCAAGTCACTCAATAGTCTGGTGACTTCTTACTACACATTGGGAGGAGCTGGGAGGTAATGAATGCTGACGTAAGCTTCTCTTGGGCCATTTTGCACTGCAATCCAGGTAAGTGATGATATTCCCCAGTGCGTAAAGAACACCACACGGCAGCACTGCAGGGAGGCAGCTCTGCTCACACGGTGCCTCCAGCACCCCCCAAACACAGCCTGACGGAGTGCGTGCCGCTGAGCGCTGCCCAGCCGTGTCTCACCGTGCTGGGGCCTGGGCAGGGGGCCAGCTGCCCCAGCAGGGACCCCAGCAGCTGCCAGCTGAGCCCGGGCAAGGCTGAGCCGAGGGGCTCCCGGCCCAGCACAGGAGGAGGGCTGGGCGCTCCAACCCGCAGCGCAGTGCCTGCTCAGTCCGCTGGCGCCCTGTCCTCAGCGAGGCAAGAAGGGACCTTTGTGGGAGCCATTGCAGCCCTGCTCCAGGGCAGGGGGAGGGGAGCCGCCATCAATCCTCACTTTGTGCCGGCTCACACAAAGCCCCTCTATGGCGGCAGCAGAGCTGGGCGTGGGGCTGCCTGCCCGGCCGTGGGGGACACCACGGGGTAACACGGCACAGCACCAGCACCGGGCCCCGAGCAGCACCTGCAGCTGCAGCAAGGGCACCAAGCTGCCCTGCCCAGAAAGCCCAGCACCTTCCTGTGCCCCGCGCCTGCAGCCGACAGGGATGGCAGGCACAGCTCCTGCCCAGCACGCAAACCCGCTGTGGCCACTGCAGCGCGGCCAGGCTCTGCCACGCCAGGCCGTCACTGGGCAGAATGACTGAGGATGCATCTGGAACAGACATGGAGCAGCACAAGTCAGTTGCACACTGGGATAAATGTTTTTGTGAACTCTGCACAGGTCAGAGGGGAGTCTCTGGCTGGGCAATCACACAGATCATTAGTTACACTGCACTTCTCTGTGAGAGCATCAAGAAGGTTTGGTTTCTCTTCTATCGAACCTTCTAATTTAAAAATGGAAAAATAAACAGTCAAAGAGGAGATTAAATTAAGGAGCAGGATTCTACAAATACCTCTGTCAGGCAGCTTGTTACTTCAATTCTCTTTAGCGATGTGAGTTTGACCTGCATGCCCAGCCACCACCACAGCGGCCGAGCACTCAGCCCAGGACGTGGCTCTCAGCATCCTGCAGTAAGCTGCCTGTGCCCACCCGCTCACTGCAGGGCTATTCCGGGACCAGGCCAAAACAATGACAAGAACACTTTCCCCGTTAGCTGGGAGCATGCTCCCTGCAAGTTTCCTCAGCTGTGGGGCCACATCCTGTCCCCGGCACAGCCCAGCAGCCAAAGGAAGCCGGATGTGAGCTCTGGGGCAGGAAAAGGCTTCAGAACACTGTGGGGCTGCCCAGACAAAGCCAGCGGGGAAAGAAAGTGTCTCTAAGGAGAAAGTCCCTGTGCATCCTGGCAGCACCAGCCCCAAGCAGCACGCAGCAGAGAGGGTGGGATGGCTGCAGGACAAGATGGACAGGATGCACTCTTGGACAAGCAGCCACCATGCTGCTGGCTCTACCCTGAATGCTTCCCAGCCCTTGAAGCACATGTGCCTCAAGGCAGGAGGCACAGTGCCCCTGGGATCTTGATGCCCAGCTGTAGCAGAGGCCTTCTGGGACTCCACTGGCTTCTGGCACAGCCTTCTTCCCACAACCCATGCCCACAGTCACACACACCTCCCTGTCTGCCAGCACGGCCAAGTTTGGCTGTTTATAGCCTTTCTGCTTGTTCTCTCCCATTTCCTTGTTATGTCATCCGCCTTTATTAGTTTATCCTAGGCGTACTTTTCTGCTGGCTCCACTGACGTGACTGACCACACAGACTGCTGGGCTCTGGCTGGGACACATATACAGCAGAAGAACCCGCTTTCAGAAATGAATGTGTTATTGTGAGTTTCTAGACCATTTTCTGCGCTCAGTGTTCCTTTTCAACAAGTTCAGCAAGTTCAAGAGCTGGTGGGTACATGACCAGATCAGGCCTTTCGATGTGTTTGCTACAGAAACATCATGCTGCCAACAAAGCGGGTCAAGCTCTGGAGTTAAATAGCCAGGGACTTAGATGGAGAATGGTGTTATTGTTTCTTCCTCCAACTACAAGCCCTGCACTTTGACACCGGCTTGCTCTTCCCACAGGCAGAAAAGCATGAGCTAAGGCAAAACTGGAAAAAAAACCAGCTACCTCACTGCATCCCTGCAGTCTGTGGGAAATGGTCCCACAAACCAAGCAGCCTTCTCTCAAAGGCTGTCCTCCATCCCTGCAGGAAGGCACGGCTGCCGCAGCTCACCCACACCGCACACGGCCCCAGCCAGCCTGCTATTTCTGCTCATGGAAAAACAGGAACACAGCATCGTATCCATCGGAAAAACAGGAACCCGCAGTGGCCATCAGCAGCGGGCCTTGGAGGCCACCATCACAAACAGGAAGGATTTCAGTCTCACATTTCACCACCATCGAAGGCATGCCTGGAATCACCTCTGCACACAGGCTCCCTTAGGAGACAGTTGCCCTGCACCAGCTGCAAAATCTACACTTTGTGACTGAATGGGATGGAAACAGGAACTTAAGTGACAGAATGAGCAAAATCGAGACCCTGTATTGCTTCACAGCACTTCTAACTATGGACACACATTTCTGAAGTGTCCTGTTTCGAATTAAAATAGGTTTCCATATGCGGATGACCTTGCACCAGGGCAGCAAAACTGAAATGACATTCGGTTCAGTTATTTCTCTCTTGGCAGAGGTATGAACATGTCTCTGGGGGCTACTGGCACCCTTAAGCCTGGGATTTGCTTTGTCAGAGATGCACGTGGTACAAAAGTCAGATGTCTGTTTCATCTCACACATGCAGAAGTCAAGTTATGCCTTCGTCTAGAAGGGAAGTCCATCTCAGCTAAAAATTACAGGGATGACACTGCCAACCTGCTGCACAACACACAGGCTCCCTTAAAGAATAGATGAGCATGTTCTCACTCAGTTAAAATAAAATACAAAATGGAGAAACCCAAGCTTTAGCCTGAGCAGCTACACACCTGCATATACCGGGCCTGTCTGGTTTCAGTGTTACTGTGACCAAGCTGAGAATGACCCAGCTCTGGGAATCTGCAGACAACACTGAAGAGTGGTGGACCTTTGAAAATAGCTCCAGAAACCTCAGAGAAAGCTTGCAAACCTCCGCGATGCAAGGCACGAGTACTTAAGGCACAGGCAGCTCTGTGTCGCTGCTCCAGGCAGGCTGTAAGCAGTCAGCCAGTGCCACATCTCCAGCCATGCACTGAGCACAGGTAAGATACGGGCAGTCAGGTAGGCCCGTGCTACAAACGCAGCAAAAGACCACATAAAACAGAGGGGGGGTTGTTATTTCCTCTACCCGTCATCAAGAAAAATTTACAGTAAATTCCGGAGCAGGTCAAGGTCACCGGGGCTGTACCCCACGGCTGGTACCCGAGGCCGCTCCTGCAGCTAGCCCAGCCTCGGAGGAGCCGCCGGCTCCCACGGAGGCCCCGGGGCGCTGCAGCCCCGGCCCAGGCGCGAGGTCCCCGCGACAGCCGGCCCCGAGAGCCGGCCCCGAGAGCCCGCGGCAGGCCCCGGCCCGGGGCTCAGCCCGCCCGCCCCGCCCGGCGACGCGGCCGTGCGAGCGCCCCCGCCTCCTCCCGCCGGGCCGGGCTGGCTCCGCCGGGCCGACCCGCAGGGACCGCGGGGCCCGGCCCGGCCGCGGCGGCCGCGGGGACACTTAACTGTTGCCCGTGCGGCGGGCGGCGGGTCGCGGCTCCCCCGGCGCAGGCAGAAGCAGCTCCTCATCGCCCGGCGGAGCCGGCGCGGCGCGGCCCGGCGGGAGGAGCGGCGGCGGGGGAGCGGCCTGCGGGCCCGGGCGGAGCGGCGCGGGGCGGGGAGCGGAGCGGAGCGGAGCGGACGCCGGGCAGGCCCAGGCCCGGGCTCGGGCTCCGCCGCCGCCGCTCCGCGCCCACCGCGGCCGGACCGCGGCGCGCAGGGCCCGGATCCCGCCCCGCCCGGCCCGGCCCCCGCGCCGCCCCGCGCCCCCCACCCGAGCCCCGCGGCCCGGCCCGGCCCGGCCCGTCCCTCGGGACACTCACCGCGGCTGCCGCGCTGCTGCCGCCGCCGCTCCGCCCGGCCCGGCCCCGCCCGGGCACCGGGCTCGGCCCCGGCACGGCCCCGCGGGGCCCGGGGCCACACCTCGCCAGAGCGCCGCTTCCTCGGGAGCAGGGCAGTGCCCGGCGTGCTCCGATCAGCCTCCCTGACCCGACCCCTTCCCCGGGAACGGGGCAGTGCCCGGCGTGCTCCGAACAGCCTCCGCGGGCCGACCCCTTTCTCGGGAACGGGGCAGTGCCCGGCGTGCTCCGAACAGCCTTCCCGACCCGAGCAGACCGGAGGTGCCAGGTGGAAATGCCTGAATAGTTGTGATTTGGACAGTGTAACCTCCTTGTTCCTTCTGAAACGGGCTGCATCCAGGAGATGGGCAGCAGCTGCCGTGGGCTGAGGAAGGGAAAATGGAAAATGGTGTCAAAGAAGCTGGTTATCTTCTCAAGAAGTCCCCGGGGTTGGGAGGAATGAGCGGTTTCAGCACCTACCTTCAATTCATTAAGATATTTGATGCTGTCTCACCATGGCCTGGAAAGCAAAGATATGGTCCAAAGTAGTCAGGGTTTGCCCGGCCGGCTGGGTGTCCAGCCTTCGGGTCCGCTCACAGCACAGAAAACATCCCGAGCAGAGGGTCTGCAAAGGTCTGCTTCTGCTCAACTTAACACGTGCCAGGGTTGAAACTGACAGCACACTCATTGAACTAGCAGATGATGTGAATTGCAGCATGTCGTGGCACAGCAGCATGGTCCATAGCCATCACTACGTGAACCAGTCCTGCAGCTGTCCTGCAGTGCCTTTTGAGCACCTTTCCTGAGGCAAGGTCAGCAACAATCGCCAGCAGAGCAGCACGATGGGTGTGGGGGCTGACATCAGCGGCCTCCGGTGCAAGACAGAGAGTAGGAGCTGATAATCTAAGGCAAAAGAAAAAATCCTGAGTGAAGAACAAAATAAGGGAGGAAAGGAAACACGTTAATGTGTATGTGAATTTAAAAGAAGGGCAGAACCCTGTTCCCCTTTGTGAGAAGTGATACGTGTGAAGTGCAGCAAGAGATTCTGTAAAGATAACAGAACACAATACTAAAGAGTTAAGAACAGCTTGGAGAATTTTTGTTAATGGTCAAGTCGAAAGCCATACCGAAAGCTCTTATCAGACATTATTCAGTCATTCCCTCGGAGCAGATGGTCTCCCCCGTCCTTTATAGAGCTGGTTTACTCTATTTCCCATGACGCCAGTTTTCTTTGTGTGGGGAACCTGTCTTTGTGACTGAGGAGACGGATCTTTTTTTTTCTTTTTTTGTTTTTCTCCCCCATTGTCTTTTTGCTTGATTTGGCCATCTTTTGAGGAGTTCTGTTCAGCCTGTTCTCTTCTGACCTAGATAATGGTTTGTGCCTCCATCCTGTTCGGGCCGCCTCTAGATTGCTTTAGGCGGTGCGAGCCGAGCCGGGCAGGAGCGGCTGATCCGGCAGCCCTTGTCTCTGCTCCGTGGGTGTCTCCGGGCTGGCTTTGCCCTGTCTGGCTCTCCCTGCGGCGGGCAGGAGCTCAGCAGCCCCGGCGCTTCCCTCTGGCCCAGCCCTGGCCGGGCTGTGCGGTGCCTGCGGGGCCGAGGAGCAGGGCGGCTCTGGCCCTGAGCCTCAGGCCTGTTTCAGCTCCTCGCTCTTCGTCCTGCTGTGGTCACACTTCCTACCAAGCAAAGCACCGTGAGCTGTGATTAGCCAGTGTTTGAGAGGTTTGTCTGCAAGGCAACGTACGCATTAGTGGTTTTGTGTTCCTGTCCATAAAGCAAACAACAGAAGCTGGAGTCCTGCTTCATCCTGGACACAGCCCTGGCTGGGACCAAGCCTTCCTCCTGTCCTGACTGCTGCTTCTGTCCAGTAAAGCATTTTAGACTGGGGCTTGCTGAACCATGGCAGTAGGTGTTTTGAATGGTGACTCCGTTCCCTCCCTGTTTGACCAAGGCTCTCTGGCTCTTACTAATACAGCCCTGATGGCTGTTACTGGCTCCTGCAACCAAAGATTAAAATATATATTTTTTTTTTTTGAGCGATAAGGAATACAATGCATTTTTTTGATTTGGAGAGTAATTTAGAGAGAAGAAAAGATGATGCCTGGTGGAAATGAGAAATATATGTCCCATACATAATATATGCCCCAAATGTCCTATTACAAATACAAGAAGATTTCCTGAACTGAAGAAGTTGTTACACATTACAGTGTGCTAATGCTCCCCCGTGGAGATGCTGATACTGAGAGAGTCTTTAGTGTAATAATATTAAAAATCCGAGGGTTTCAATAAGATCCTTCCTGCTACCATGGTGGTAGGAAATGAATTGATTCCAAAGGAAGACTCTAATTGCTGCTTAGAATGCACAAAATATTCAAAGATTCACTGCAAGCGTATATCCCAATGTGTCTGTGGCATGATCTGCAATAACATGATTTCCAGAGAGAGTCACTTGCAGCAGGGTTTGGCTGCACACAGCCCCGGGCAGTGCTGGCACCTCTGCCCGCAGGCACCTCTGAGCCTGGGCAGGCCGGGTGGCTGGGAAAAGCCCATTGTTCTCTTCCACGGGGCACTGCACGGCTCTGAATCAGCAAATGCTGCGTGTTGGCTGCATGAATCATAGCTACACTGGAGTTGGTTAATCTATCTGTGTAAAGTTACTCAAAAGCATAAATATTTGCAAGTATAATGCTTTCCTATGAATATTTTACATCCATCTTTTTCAAGATCCATTTATTTACTCCTCTTTATTTCAGAACAGCTTTTCTCATGAGTTCTGCAGTCCTGTGTGTGCTGTCCAGCTCATACCAGTGTTGTCTTTTCAGGACACCCAAGAGGGGGAATTTTGGTCAGTCCTGGCTCCGGTACCGTTGCTGTGGCTGAGCAAACACGGCTTGCTTATCCCAGGGTGGATGGCTGCCCGAGCTCAGACCTTGCAGAGCACTGTTGCACAGAGCGGTGCCTGCAGGCTGGCTCTGCCAGCTGTGTGGGACGTGCAGTTTGTGCCACCCTGCTCGGCGTGGCCGAAGGTGACTGCTGGTGCCACTCCTCGGGGCTCAGTGCTGGCCACAGCACAGCTCTGCACCTCGCAGTGGCTCGCTGCCTGCATTTGTGGGGTGCAGAAGGTGCCTGGGAGCCAGCCACACAGCCATTCCAGAGACTGGAATGAGCTGAGGCCTGGGACTGCTGTCACTTCTGGTGAGGCGCTGCCCAGCAGCCTGCAGCTCCCTCTGTCCGTGGGGAAAGCCAGCGAGGAAGGGGCTGTGCCTGGCCTGAGGAGGGCAGGGCCCTGTCCTGGCATGCCCAGAGCACCTCGGCTGAGCAGGCACATCTCGCTCAGAGGCTGGGCAAGATAGGAGACACTGCTCGATCCCCACCACCCTCTTTAAGTTTTGTAAAGATTTAAAGCATTTTAAAACAGCAAAATCTGTCCGTGCCCAGACACTGCCTCTAAAGAATAACAGTGCACAGGTTTCTGCACCTTCAGCTGAGAACAGACAATACACAGAGTCCTGTGGCTAGCACAAGGACACTGGCCAGTGCTGCTGCACATGCTTCTCCCAAGGGCAAGCCCTGGTCAGACCTCACCATCAAAAGGGATCCCAGTTTTTAGGGGGAAACAAGCTTTAACGGATCCTGCGTCTGCACCCTGCCTGTAAGCTAAAGTTCTTTAAAATCCTTTGTGTTGTAGGAATTAATCTCTCCATAGCCACATTTAGCACAGTAGTGCAATACTGCTGCACATTCCATGTTTTCCATGCTTGTCTTTGGAGGAAAATCAGCCCGGAGTTTCATTTCATGCTGGAGTTGCTGCAGGTCACAGCTCAGCTGCTGCCTGGTTTTAAGGTTTCTTAAAGGTAGGCTTAACCTGCTGCCTCTAATTTGGTGCACCAAAATATCTCTTTGCAGTCAGAACTTCCCTTCTATAGTTCTAGTTTACAGCTTGATTGTTCTAAAAAAAGTGAGGAGGTCCTAATCTCCTTTAACTCAGACACCCACTCTGAAACAGATGAAGCAGTTTTGAAAAAGCAGTTTCTTGATTCATTTCCCATTAACTTTCCTATCCCATAGCTGTTACTTAGCACTAGATAAGTTGTCACAAATGTATTTCAGTTGCGATGTACAGGACACCAATGTGCAGCAATCCTACCAGAGATAACTGATTTGTGTAGCACCCAGTGGTGGCTTTGGCCAGGACAGGGGTTCAGCCCCTGAAGAGGTTCAGGGCATCCCTCACCTGAAGGGATGGTCCAGGAGGAGAGACTGTCACCAGCTGCCCCACAACAAGGGAAGCAGGGCCCAAAGCACCCCGTGAGCTGCCAGGGTCACAGGGAGCCTCCGGCCCGGGTGCACAGACACTGCACTGCTCGGTGCTACAGGGATGCAATCTGGCCTCGCGAGTCCTGTTTCCAGGCCCCACGGCCAGGACCAGCCCTGTTTGTTCCGTGGGACACCCTGGGACCAAAGCTGTTCCACCAAATGGAGGGCAGAGAGAACACCGTGCAGCTAATTACCAAGGAGAGCCACGCATCCAGATCCTCAGATTATGAGTAATGGCCACAGCACGATGGAAACCTTTGCTTGAACAATTTTGAATGATGAACACATTTGAGGAAATAATGTTTTCTTTGCAGGCCTCCTCTGATGAAATGCTGCTGCCTGCTTTGCCTTGTCCCTCGGGCGGGTGCTGCCCCCGCAGCGCCCAGCCACCCGTGCTTCTGCCTGTGCACGGCCTGCCCCGTGGGTACGGGCAAGGGAACCCGGACAGAACCCTGCTGCCAGGGCTGCAGAGCTGCTGGCCCACGAGCAGGCTGGCAGCAGACAGCATTCCAGTGCTGGGTGTTGCACAAAGGAATCCGGGACTCGGTTAATAGGTGACCATTTGGCAGTGGTGCTGGGGAGTTGGTCACAGGTCAGCTGCCCCTGCCAGACTTTGTTTGGGTGCAGCCCCTTCTCCATTTAGCTATGCAGGACCTCAGCTCTGGTGTTCCAGCTCCTGAAAGCAGGGCCACAGGCAGCACCCCTTGTTCCTCTTAAACAGAAAGAAAGAATTCACACTGGTTAAACTGCAGCAGCCAGGGATTTTGCACCCCTATCTAGCCCCAGGCTGTCCCCCTGTGCAGCAGCACCAGGGAATGCCAGGGGCCCCATCCCCTCCTTCAAGAGCACACTGACTCCCTCCATGGCAATTCCCAGGCCAGCTGGCATCTTCAGACACTGCTGTTTGGCTCCTTGGCTACTGCAGCTTGTGCACATTAGCACCCCAGCAAGCTTCCCATCCACCTGACAGGACCTGGTGTGGATAACGATGCCAAAGTCAGGCATAACTGAACAATTACTCTATCACTGGGAGACCAGAAAAACTGCAATCCAAACATCCTTAAGGAAGGGTCCTCAGGAACAGCAAGATGTTCCCCATTCTCACCTGGCTGTCCCCAGACAGAAGGCCACTGACCCAAGGGCATCACAGCCCCCTTGGGCAAGGGCAGAAACCAGCCTGATCAATCCTGCAGCTGATAAATTACAATTTCTTCTGGCAAGAGATGGGGGTACGAGCTCAGAAATGGGGTCTTCATGGGAAAACCTAAATCCACCATGGCCAACTGTTCATGCAAAAGCCCCAGCTGCTGAGCAGCTCTGAGCGTGAGGCTGGCACAGCCATTAGGACAGGTATTTCCTTCAGTTCTGGCTGGAGCTTCCCAGAAACTCTGCACGTCCCACAGGTGTGCCGATGTGCCCG